>NC_137014.1:12141516-12451516 GCF_032717465.1 Coenobita brevimanus
GCATCAATAGTTTTCGTGTAAAGTTGTTAACAAACAGACAGACAGACAGACAAACAAACAAGCAAACACCTACCGAGTGAAAACAATACCCGTCCCAGAGCCCCTCCGGGGCTGGGACGGGTGATGATATTTAGACATCTGTACTCAGAAAACACTTATAAAATACGTGAATACTATACCCGGTACAGTGTGTCCAGGAATCTCGAGGTGAACGGATCTTGAATTTGGTTCTCCGTTATCTTATTTCTTTCTTTTTTTTTTTTTTTTTTTTTTTTTTTTTTTGAGGGAACAATCTTGCGGGTTCCTGACCTTTGGTTCCTTCTTTCTTACTTATAAAATAGTTCTGATACATAAATATTTTGCCCAAAGTTAAAAAGATACTGATAACAATTATACATTACTAATTCATGTGTTTCGATTCTTTAACAATAAAAGAAATATTTCTTATATTACAGTATAATATAAGTAAAATGGGGACAAGAAGTAATTGTCATAGGTCAGTGATATATCACAATATACCATTTATCTGAGCTCAGCGATAATTTTTTTTTTCCTACTAAAAATTAAAGCAGTGAATTGTATACACTGTGCATACTTTGATACTACACACTGATCAGTCAATTCTGCAGTTCACTAAATGCGTCAACACTCTTAATAAGCTCCATCGAACTTGCATCTTGACACCTAATGCACGCACCCGCTATTCGTGATTGGTGATGTTGCTCACGGCGGCCCAAGAGCTGCAAGATGAAAGAATTAGATTTTTTACCAGGGTGCCTTTTTGATCAGAAAAACGTTAAAGAATAGGATCGATCTGAATAAAATATGCGATGGTTCACAGCAACTCGGAATTAATGAAAAATAGCAAAAATAAAAGGAAAATCAATAGAAGCAGCCTTTAAATCTTAATCCAGTTCCTGATCATTGCCTGTATCTTTCTATTTCTTTTTATTTACACTGCAGTTGTTTCCGATCATTATTGTTCCCCTTGGGTTTCTCCATGAACATTTGCTCATGCAGTGGATTTTTTATTCATTTGGACTAACAAATTTACTCTTCTGAAGTATGCTTAAACCTAAACTAATCTACAAATAATCACGACACAGTATTATATGAACTACTCTTCCTTCAGTTGGTAAATTGGGTCTAAAACCCATGTGAGTTTTAAATTAGTCCCCCGTCAGCAAAACCAAGCTCCTCCGTCATAAGACATGAGAACAAGTCTCTTTGTATTGAAATAATTGACTATAATATATGAATATGAAGAATCAAATAAACTTTTAAAAATGGCTTGTAATGTCCCTAATGTACGTCTACATATTTTTTTTTTTTTTAAATCAGCGTATATGACATGGGCTCACAGTAATAACTGGAGATATAAGTGAAAAGTTGAAGTTGTAAGGCAGGAAAACTTCAGGTAATCATTCAGAAGAGAAGTTAGAAAATTAATAAGAAAGGGGAAAGACGGGGAGATTCGTGTTTTGGGAGAGACCAGGTGATATTTAATACCTGGTTCAGAGACCATCCTAAACACTATTCATGGACATAGAGGGAACCAGGGAGGGCAACGAAGAAGCACACTAATTGCATTGCTATATAAAAAGTTCGAAAATTCTGTTACACAATACTGAACTTATCCATGGGCTCGTTGCGGTGTGGATGAAATTATTTACCAGGAACATTAATCCTGAAACTAAAAAAATATATATATAAGGAATGCGAGAAGAAAAATAAAAATAAACCGGTAAATATTATAACTGCATTTCAGAATAAAGTATGAAATCAATACAATAATACTAAAAATCGAAAGATGATGTACGTCAAGGAAATGAGGTGGAACTGTACGAACAGCTGCCTCTAAAAGCTCTGTTGGGGACGACCTTTCATATTGATCTCGAAGGTATGCGAGACGGTACGCGAAAATTGATGACATTTGAAATGTTTGGGTTGATGGAAGGGAAATAATGAAAAAAGGGTGACTCAATGAAAGTATGATGAACCAAATAAAAAAAATGTAACAATGAAGAATGAATTAGACAATGGTGCAATGTTTGTAAAAATAATAGAAATCACGGAAACGAAGAGACCACCAAGACAAACACTCGCGTTTGATTCCTCACAGATATATATTCCACTTTGAAATGTGGGGATGAGTGTGTGAAGGAGCATTTTAATGATGACAGAGGTGAGAAACCTGCAATAACAAAATAAGAGGTGGAGAAAGCAGTGAAAGGATCGGGTAGGAATAAGGCAAAGAGAGATGATGATGTTACTTGAATGATGGAGATAACTGGGGACTTTAGAAAGTATCGTTGTTGTTGTTGGTGGTGGTGGCGGTGGTCCAACCCCAGTTTCATCTGGATGGGAACCAAATGATCTGCAGGAAGTCTACCTCATTGACTAGTTGCTCCCACTTTTCTTATAAATATGTTGAAGGACTGTCTGCCTTGTGCATTTTGATTGCGTGATGCATGAAGCAAGTAAGTGTTTTGTGGTGTATGGGGCTGCATTGCAGTGTGGGCCTAGTGAATTGTTTGTGATCTGCATTTAGTGTGTGTATTGCAGCTGGGAAGACTGGTGACCATGTTGCCCTCTCGATAGAATAAGTACTCTGCCTCTCTGGGTACGGTAGTGTCTGAACGGTTGTGGTTGTTCATGAGAGAGGATCGTATAATTGTTGAACTAGATACAGTATGCGACACTGGATACACACCAGACAAAACATGTAGATCAGTTTTTGTCGTAGTTCCCCTAAAACCAGGAAAACAGACTGAACAAGATTACGAATCAATGGGACAGATCATTCATAGCACTTTGATGGCCAGGAAAACAGGAAGACCTCAAGAAGATAATTATGTCAGAAGAGCAAGGTGGTGTTAAAAACAAAGAAGGAGGGATACAAAAAATGCTAATTTTGCCCTGACAGTGGTAATAGAACCGGCCATTCCTATGCAGGGAGATGTGTACATACTTTTTTTTTTTTTTTTGAAAATGAATTTGACAGAGTCGGGTTAGAGAATATGGAAAGGATGCTGCAGGACCTGGGACTGACAGTAAGGATCTAGAGATGATGGTAAATTTGCTGTCGCTACAGAAGACTGCAGTAGTAGTAACAGAGTAAGTCTGGTCTGTCTTGCCGAGCAGATCCAACAACAGCAGGCAAGCAATCGCCCTTGCGTGCTGCCTCTTATAGTGAAACCAATGGTCCTTTGCGACACACAGCGCATCATCATAGCGAGGAGCAGGGAAGGGTGTGGACATTTGGATCTAGCTGGACGTCACATTTGCGTCTCCCTACAAAGTTAACCAGGGCACCATAATGGGCTCTGCATCAACCCATAATTGGTTACATGGTTATCACCCAGCGTCGTAAATGGTTTCCTGGGTTACAGGGAACAATTAGCTTGTTACAATTAAGGAAGAAGTAGACAGCGCTACGTCAAATGAGTGGGTGATAGTCGCCAACACCTGCCACCAAAAGACTACAGTAAAAATAGGAAATGAAGAAACCGCCATGTAAATAGAGATCTTGGACAAAGGTGCATACTGTGTCTGAATCTGTTCTCGTTATATGGATAAAAATAACTACAAAAGGCGAAGATATGGAAGAAAGAAAGTCAGAGGAAGAAATATGACCAACGCTCGATAGGAAGATGATACTGTAACAAATACGCATTCCAGTTACAATCTGCATATAATGGCTAAAAATGCTAAAGGATGCACGTGAATGGAAAGTGCTGAAGATAAGTGGGGTAACAACAAGGAGGAAAACAAGAAGGAGCACTAAGAACGCAACAACTGCGTCCACCACCTGGTCCTGCTGTCGAATAATTGACTGCCTTGGAACCTTCATCTTTGACTGATTACTATCAAAATCGATTTACTTCATTCTCGTCTAACCCTAAACCCTTCCATCAATTTTTATTCTAATCAAATCAAAACTGTTCGAATTGACATTACTCATTAACCTTGACCTTTGACCTATCCCTGTGACCTTGATCCCAGACTGATTGCTTAGAAAAAAAAAATCAAATTTCTTTATTCTTGTTACAATCTGAAGCCTTCCACAATGAATATATAATTTTTGATAAACTCTGTTAAGTTGGGCTTGCAGTGTGACCATCACCTTTAACCTGTTGTCCTTAAAAATAGTAGGTCATCCTCTTCAGTGATCTTCGACTCTTCCCTCAAGTTTCTTCTAATTCATATCAAAACTGCTTTAGTTATTTTCTACACACATAGACACATGGGTCGAGCTTTGATTTCGCTCTGTGACCTTAATGTTTGACTAACTGCCCTCAAAGTTGAATCCCTTTGTTCTTGTCTGGCCTCAACTCCACCAACTATGGTTCAGATCAGGTCAAAACTGTTTGAGTTAGCTTTGCCGTGTGACCCTTGAGATTTGACCTATCATTGTGACCTTGATCTTTGGCTGATTGACTGGCCTCAAATTCGAATCCTTTTAATATTGTCTTATCACTTCTAAAAATAATAATAATAATAAATAAAGTGGTCTAAATCGAATAAACACTCTGTGACCTTCAGCTTTGACTTGTTCCTCACCAAAACAATTGGTTTATTCGTTGCCTGACCCTCAGCCCATCCAAGAAGTTTGATTAAAGTCAGATCAAATCTGTTTGAGCAATTTTGCCGGAAACACACAGGTCAAAATATGCGCTTCTCCCATGACCTTCACCTTTGACTGATTGCAATAAAAACCTTATTCTTGTCCAGCCCTCAACGTTTTTCCCTTATTTGGTGTAAATTGTAAAGATATTGTTTTTAAATTGATTTTTTCTAGGTCAGAGTTTGACGTAACCCCGTGGCCTTGACCTTTTACCTTCTGTTCTCAGATATAATAGATGTCATTGGCTCACACAGAACCCTTTCTACAACTTTAAAATATGAAGAAAACTGAATTATTTTCTTACACACACACATACGAAATATCAAACAAAACCATACAAAGAAACACACAAAACCAAACAAACAAACAATCAAACAAAACCATATAAACAAGTCAAACAAAACCATACAAACAAACAACAATACCATAACACAACACAACACACACACACACACACACACACACACACACACACACACACACACACACACACACACACACACACACACACACACACACACATGAGCCCGCACCTATGAAAACATAACATCTGGTCTTGAATCACAGGCACTTACATAAAAACGTAAACAGATGGAGTAACTTCCATTTGTCTGAAGTCCAGTAATTTGTTGCCCTATAAGAAGCTTACAATCCCGGGCTAGGCTACTCAGACTCGACATTTAAGAGGAGGGTGATCAGCCTCGCTTGTTCTTGAGTGGATCTATGTGTACAATAATCCGCAATCACTCCTCGAATCTTAATTATTATTGGCCTCCTACGTTTTAAGATCACTGGTTTACGAGGGCCACCAGGCGTCATTTTTGGTCACTACCCAATATAGTAAATGGTCTCCTTTGTTACTGGAAACCATTCTGATTGTTAATGTAGAGTCACCGAAAGTAGCACTACATCGAGCTAGTGAATGGGGGTCACACTCACTAAATTCGACGGTTTTCATTACTGTAATGGATATCTAGTCATAAGTATCGATACTTGCAGGTAAATACATAGCTGGGATCTGAATTATAATCGCCTGCCTTTAGATGGCGGAGAGATAATGTTTTTGCCTGCCTGTGTGTATGTGAGTGTGTGTGTGTGTGTGTGTGTGTGTGTGTGTGTGTGTGTGTGTGTGTGTGTGTGTGTGTGTGTGTGTGTGTGTGTGTGTGTGTGTGTGTGTGTGTGTGTGTGTGTATCTGGTCCAATTTTATCTCATGGACGGCGTGAGCTATCAACATGAAACCTTCAGAGTATCAAGATATGACCAAAATCTTGGCTGAGTTCGAAAGGAGCCCGTGGCTGTGGTTGTGGATCGGCAGCTCAGTAGATCGATGAGTGGGTGGGTAGGCTAGTGGATAGTTGAGTTTGTGGTTCAATGACGGGGTAAATTATTGGTCGAGTGGGTGATTTTGAGTGACAGTACGTAAAGCAGTGGAGAAGTCAGTGTATGGATTGGAGACTGGGCCACTTGCCAGGTCAAAAGCTGGATAAATCACTTAACAAGAACACTTGGCCGTCGAGTGTTTCTAATAAATGAAGGAAAGTTGTGGGAAACGTCTATCTTTTGTTTCGGGATAATGCACGATTGAGAGAAGGTGACGTGCAATAGTTACAATACCTGATAAAGAAATCTAATACGTATGCAAAAGTTGGTACTTCAGAGTATTGTAGGTACAAACAAATTGATGCTATTTCACAGAGGCAAAGAAACGAATTATGATTTGAAAAAGGAAACATAAAATAAGAATACCCACAGAATTCTGAGTAAAATGGTGCAACAATAAAAATGAAAGGCTGTGCCATGAGAAGTCTCAAGATATAGGAACCGAGTGTGGAAGGTGGCAAGTGAACATTGCTAATATACTTGTACCAACACTGGTGCACAATAGTGGAGCCTGGAGAGCGCTGGACGGGTAGAAGTCAAAAGTATGGACCGGTGAAACAATTTACTTCCACGGTTTCCATAAAGAGATCTGGAGAGACAGGTGGATAAATGATATATAAATACTTTGAGTTGGTTTGCACGTAGAAAGTAAGTGAAAAATGAGGTCCTGGCCTAGACAGTATATTTGAGTGGGCTGCATGGTTAGTACTGTAGGTAGAACCCGAAGCGAGATGATGGAACTAAGTGGGAGAGCGTCATGATGGCGGTTGTTTTGCCCAAGATGATGGTTTGTCACTGAATAGGAAGAAAACAAAACTGAGACTTATTTATTGACATCACCTTCCAACTTACGCAGATCTAGACAGTGTAGAGGAAGGTAGATCTCGACTCACATAAAGTTCCGTAACAAAGTTACGGTGATATAATTTGCCTGTGAGTTTTATTTTGCTGGTAAGTGGTGGCGGCCACCCTCCATCCGCTTGATTCAGAGCCGCCTACTTTTCCCTTCACCTTTATCACTTCTTTTTCTGTGTCTGCCCACCTTTCTTCCTGTTTCTTCTATCTTTCCCGCCACTTATTATTACTCCTCTTTCCTTTCCAGTTGACTTTATATTGAGCTATAAGCCAGGAAACCACATACAGAGTTGGGCTGTAACTATACAACCAACACATATGTGTTCCCTACTTGTAAACAAGTGAGTTGGCGCTAGGTTAGTGCCCCTTTCCGTAAAACAATTAACTCAAAGACAAACAGACACCTCTCAAGGGATTATGATGTCTCGCAGTTGATAGGTAGACAGTTTTATTTTCTTTGCTAATTAATTTCTGCAGTTTTACGATATTTCATCAAGATATTCTGCATATAATCAGAATGTATCTACTGCATTATGTCCTCCTATGTGTACGTTTTGGAGAAGTCAGTGCAATGCTCTTTTTCTTCAACCTTAAACCGTCATTCTGATGTGCTGATAAGGGAGAGCAGTGGTATTCTCCGTGTAGATATTGCTTCTATATTACAAAAAAAAAAAAAAATCTTTACATAAACTGCCACACAGTCCATGTGATCAAAGACGGCAGCTAAAATGGTAGAGTTCTCTGACTGGGGAAGGTACCGCCTAATGGCAGTGATTCTCAAACTATTTTGGCCCACGACCCCCCGATAGTATTGGTAGAGAGACTCACGACCACGCCTTGCCTCGACACACACACACAGACACACACAGACAAACAGATACACACACACACACATACACACACACACACACACACACACACACACACACACACACACGCACGCACGCACGCACACACACACACACACACACACACACACACACACACACACACACACACACACACACACACACACACACACACACACACACACACACACACACACACACACATATACACACACACGCGAGCGCGCCCGCATCTCTTGGTATTTTCGACATTTGTGCAGCAGGAGGGGCCTCACCATTGTATTTTATATGTCCCTGATGTGAATTAAAAGTAAGTGGCATTTAAAAGGTAATATCATTGGTTACATAAGAGAAGTTTTTATACTCAGATCTCTCCTTGTTTGTTGACCTAAGCGTTAGTCACCTTTATGTAATGCAGATGTAACTAATACTGCTAAAACTGTACTCACATTTACCAGTGAGACCCGATAGATTATTAACCCTCACTATCGATTTCTGCGCTTCTTGCGTTGTTTTGTCGTGGTTAGATGCCAGTTTTAGTAAGACGTATCACAGGTATTTTGTTCTAGTACCAGACACTCGCTTCAGAGTATATGTAATAAGACATCAATGGCTCTCAAGTCTCAAGGAATATCATGGTAGTCTTCATAACTAAATAAATCTATCTATCTATGATACTATATATATATATATATATATATATATATATATATATATATATATATATATATATATATATATATATATGTGTGTGTGTGTGTGTGTGTGTGTGTGTGTGTGTGTGTGTGTGTGTGTGTGTGTGTGTGTTGCTGACATCATTACTTAAACTTGTTGTAACCAATTTTTACCAAACTTGGTGGAATGGCCAATGAGTAAACTCATTTTTTTCAACAATAGGTCAAAGGTCAACGTCAAGGGCTAGGTCAGAGTTCGACCTAGCACAGTCACAATTAACATTTTCTGTCCGATTTTGACCAAACTTGGCGGAAGGGTTGAGGATAAAAAAAAAATAATCTGATTCGGTTATCAGCGCAATCGGCCAAAGGTCAAGCTAACATTGCAAGGTCATAGTTCGAACCATGTGTCTGTGTATAATCAAAATTACTAAAAGACTTTTGATCTGATTTGGATCAAAGTCGTGGAAGGATCAGTCAAGGTACTAACTAATAAGTGTAATGGCAAGGCCACATGATGGGGTCAACAAAAACAGTTTTTATCCGATTCAGATTTAAGTTGAAGATAGGACAGGGTCAAAAGGTTTCTGAAGACATCCAGACAAAGGTCACAGACACAGATATATTAACCCAGACGGCTCTGATCTCAGTTGGACCAAACTTTTTGGAAGTGTTAAGCGCTAGACAAGAAACTAGAACCGTAATAAAATTATAATAGAAATCTGTTGAATATTAAGGTTAGAGGCAGTCAAATGTTCAAATCCTTTACCAACTAGTGGACATTTGCATTACACCATCTGAGTGCTCCTTCTTGTCTGATGTTAGAGTAGCTGCCTAGAATCTCTCACCTGATATTTTTTGCTTCTCGCGGCACTGTGAGCTCTGGGAAGTAGGTTTGTAGAAAAAAGTAGGTGCCATAAATTTTGTCACTGTGATGGGCATGAGAAGGGTACCACAGATTACTGCATTAAGGTATCATGTTTTGCATTAAGACTAGCTACGAGAGGTGTAATACAATGTTTTGCTCATAGTTACACATTCTGCTGTGTCAGGAATTTATTGGTGTCATCAGTATTCTTGTCCAGGGAGGCAGCGACATTTATTTGTAGTCAGAATGCATGACTTTTTAATGGCATACTCCCTTCCCCCCTCCTCCCCGTCTCTCTCTCTCTCACTCTCTCTCTCTCTCTCTCTCTCTCTCTCTCTCTCCCTCTCTCTCTGTTGGGGGGAAGGGGGGGGGGAACATTTAGAATTAAATGAGCATACACTCAATAACATTCACCACGAAACTTTCAGACAATATGCACACAAGTAAATCAATGATGCCGAATTATAAAAATGCCGATATTCATGGCCTTAAAAATGCCCTCAGTTCCATAGAAAGAATGAACGATGTAAAAGACATGTGGGCAAAATTTTAGCATATATTCATGTCTGCTCGAAACAAGTGCCCCAGTGAAAACAAGGCAGGGAAATGGGCAAAACAAACTACTGTTGTTTAATGCGGATATTAACAGAACAATAAAATAAATAAATCGTCTCCACATTTTACTTATATTACACAATATAACATAATATAAATATTATTAGAATAGCTAATCGACAATTTGAAATCGGTAGTGCTAAGACAAGTTCAACGAATCCTAAGCTTTTTAATGGATACATATACGACAGAAAACGACAGAAGACCGGCATTGACCCACTCGTTATCGATGAGGGTGCCCTTATTTCGGATGATAAAGGAATTGCTTCTTTATTATTTTTAGCAAGATAAAACACAAAATATTAAGTAATATGCATATCAGAAGTAGTGATGTAAAATGACTAGTAACAAAACTTTTGCTCCAGACAATCTTTCCCAATATATATATATATATATATATATATATATATATATATATATATATATATATATATATATATATATATATATATTGTTACGGAACAGAGAAAGATAATGTACACTTTAAGTGAGAATACGAAGAGTCACTACTGTCCCGTAAAGTTCCAGGTTCAAAACAAAAGAGTTAGGTAAAATTACAAGTTAAAGTTTAATGCACAAACTAACAACAAAACATTCAGAACTCATAAGGATAATGTAATGGCAAATAAACAGGTTAAATATATAGTTAACTGCAATAGCCTCTATTAACACGAAATTAGCAAGAGTAAATTTTATCTAAGTCAGCCCTGATAAAATGAGATACCAGATAATACTCAGTGAATGCCAGATAAATGATTACAGATACAAACTATTATCAAAAATGACTGACATAAAGAACCCCACACAAATTACAAAAACCTCACTAGGCCTACAAATTAAACTTACGCTATACAGTACAAGAAAAAATGCAACAACAGTTATACTCAAATTACACCCAGCTGCTAGATGGTTGGAGACTTCTTGAGCACTCACAATAATAATATCTGTACAGGGGAGGACAGAGATGTGAACAAAATGAGGAGCAGATCTAAGTGGCAATGATGCAGAGACTGAGCTCATTATATAGGGGCCGGCAGAGCCTGATACAACTTGTAAGAGGACGCGCAAATGAAAGCCATGGGGACAAAGAGCTGATAATCCCGCTCTAAGCAACAGAGAGAACGACTTACTCTACTATAACGGTAGAAGGGGGGAACTGAGGCAGAACACGCTCGTGATCAAACATGCAGCATACTGAGCGTTAAAATTACACAAAGGATGATGAAATCATAGGCTATGTAACACCTCCCCACAAAGAAAAAAGAAATTTACAAAGGAAATTTCTTATTACTCTAAAACAATCTGTATATGGCATTACAGACCATGCAAAGGTCTTTCCTAATGTTACAAAAAATGAGATCTCCCTAGCACATTCAGTCATAGGTACTTGCCAGTATCCCTTTAACAAATCAAACTTACTTATGTACCTAGCCTTTCCGATCTTGTCTATGCAATCTTCCACGCGAGGGAGAGGGTAAGTGTCTGTTTTGGTTATCTGATTAACACGTCTGTAGTCGATGCAAAGCCGCTGTGACCCACCTGGCTTAGGGACCAGAGTGACAGGAGAACTCCACTCGCTCTGGCAGGGCTCAATCATCTTGTGGTCCAACAGGTAGCCAAGCTCCTTCTGGATGAGAGGAACTTTCACTGGGTTCACACGGTAAGGAGGCAATTTAATTGGCTTTGCGTCTCCAACATCGACATCATGCATCAACACAGTGGTTCTTCCTGGAGTGGCACGGAACACTTGCGGGTACTCCTGCAGTAATGCCGAAAACTCCTGCCTTTCCTTAGGAGGTAGATGAGAAAGCTTAGTCTGGAGATCATTCATGATATCAGGATTCTTCCCCAAACTATCACTCAGGCTCATGCTGCATGGGAGAACTTCACTTGTAGACTCGGGTGGAACAGCTACAGTGCAGACTGGATTATTTTCGTCCCGCCTGTGATATAACTTTAGCATGTTGATGTGACATAGTTGCTTGCTCTTTCTACGATCTGGTGTGGCGATGACATAGTTGACATCACTGAGTTTCTTCTCCACGAAATAAGGACCACTAAACTTGGCTTGAAGAGGTTGCCCATGAACTGGTAGCAGAATCAAAACCTGATCTCCTGGCTGAAAGTGGCGTAACCTGGACTTCTTATCATACCAAGTCTTCATCTTCTCCTGAGCAGCTCCTAAATTCTCTCTCGCCAGCTGTAAAGCAGTGGACAGCCGTTCTTTGAAATTCATCACATACTCCAGCAGGTTGACGTCATCTTCCTCCGACAGCCAGCATTCCTTGAGTAGCTTAAGGGGTCCTCTTACTTCATGGCCAAACAGTAGTTCAAAAGGTGAGAAGCCCAGTGATTCATTTGGAGATTCTCTTGCAGCAAACACAACGAATGGAAGACCTTTATCCCAGTCTTTCTGATGTTCCAAACAGTATTTCTTGAGCATCGATTTGAGTGTTTGATGATATCTCTCCAACGCTCCTTGGGTCTGGGGATGGTAAGCTGAAGACGTGATCTGGGTGATGCCCAACTCTTTCAGAGACTGCTTGAAAACGTTTGACATGAAATTACTTCCCCGGTCTGACTGTACCTCCTTGGGCAGACCAAACTTTGTGAAGAACCCTAGCATTTCCTTAACCATGTTCTTTGCTGAGATATTTCTAAGTGGAATGGCTTCAGGATAACGAGTAGCCATATCAATCATGGTCAACACATAAGAAAATCCTGAAGAAGTCTTAGGAAGAGGGCCCACAATATCCACCAACACACGGGTGAAAGGCGCCTCAAAAGGAGGAATGGGAACTAGAGGTGCAACCTTTTCGGTCTGATTACACTTCCCCACAACTTGACAGGTGTGACAAGACTTACAATACCAGGAAACATCCCTGAAGATACCTGGCCAGTAGAAGTGTTTCAAAATGCGTGTCAGTCTTCCTCACTCCAAGGTGTCCTGCCAAACTGGAATCATGAGCCACTCTAATGATATCCTGCCTACAAACACGAGGGATGACAACTTGATGTACAACCTCCCATTCACAGTCGGCTGATGCTGTTGGGGTCTCCACTTCCTCATAAGTACTCCTGACTTTACATAATAACAAGTAGAAGCACCGGCTGACTCTTCTTCACTGTAAGCAGAGTTAGCTAGACCTTTCAACTCAGGGTCAGCAACCTGCAACTCAACCAACTCTTGACGAGACAAATTATCAACACTACGGGGTACTGCCTCATCTGGTGAGTGGTCCAAATTAGCAAGAAAAGTGTCAGCTAGGATAACATCATCATCATCATTATCCTCTAAATCACCAGTAACTTTAGACTTAGCCCTAGTGACAGCACATGCAGGGAACACATCAGGGACATCACAATCCTGGGACGCAGCCACTGGCTCACTAGACAACTGAGGAGCTGGACACACTTGACTTCCACCAATATCATTTCCAAGTAAGAAAGTTACACCTGACATTGGGAGTGTCTCAACCAACCCAACCATAACGGAACCATTAACAAAACCAGACTCTAAATTCACTCTGCACAGAGGGACAGAGAAGTAATTATTCCCTACACCTTGTAAGATTACAGTTTCATCAGAGGAATTAAAATTAGAGCCTAGAACACTGGTCAGCATAAGGGATTGCCAAGCACCTGTATCACGAAATATTTTAACTGATTTCCTGTCATTACTGTCAAAGGACTGACAAAACCACCAGATAGGAAATTAGCACATGAACTCTTGAGAGTGTCACCCACGTTACTGCTCAAAAGAGGAGCTCCATCATGAAAATTTAAGTTGCCCCTCAAAGCAGGTTCAGTTAACTCAGTTAAAGAATTCTGGGAACTCTCAAGAGTGGACACTAGACCAATTGACTGAATATTTAAAGACTCCTTTTTGTTCACATCGCTGTCTCCTGAAACATCTCTCCGTAGTATGACCAAGCTTACTACAATAAGTACATTTACTTTTCTGAAATCTAGAGGTGAAGCTGGTATTTACTTCCTGAGAAACATCATCCTTATTCTCTTTCCTGTTACCTGTACTCTGAGTAGAGGCAACGTACTTACTCTCAGCTTTCCCTTTTTCTCTAGAATATCTCTTGTGAGTGAGAACATACTCATCAGCTAAAACTGCAGCATCAGACAAATTATCTATTCTTTTCTCATCAAGATATAGGCTTACATCTTTACTAATACACCTTTTGAAATCCTCCAGCAAAATCATCTGCTTAAATTTATCAAAATCAGAATCCACATTCTTAGAATTTAACCACTGCTCTAACAAATCTTCTTTGATTTTTTGCATACTCAACATGGGATTGCTTATCTTGCTTGTAAGTTGTCCTAAATTTTACTCTATAAGCTTCAGGAACAAGCTCATAGGCCTTAAGAATCAAGCTCTTAACTACATCATAATTATCAGACTGATCCTGAGGCAAAGATGCATAAGTTACTTGAGCTTTACCGGTGAGAACAGTTTGAAGGAGTACTGGCCAATACTCCTTAGGCCAATTAAAACCTGTAGCTACCCTCTCAAACAACTGAAAATACTTTGTTAAATCAGATTCATTAAAAGGAGGGACAAGTTTAACATTTTTAGCCACATCAAAATCATCAGAGCAAGATGATCCAGTTCCACCTTGTTTCATGCTATACTCATGGTCTGCCTGAATCCTGGCAAGTTCAATTTGTGCCTGAGCCTGTACCTGTGCCTCTTCAATACGAGCATTTGCCTCCTTAACATCAGCCTCCTTAGCACGTGCTTGAAATTCAGCTTCCTTCACACGAGCCTCCTGCAGGGCTAGCTGTAACTTAGCTAATTCAATCTGCGTTTGCTCATTTGGAGGAGTTACATTAAACAAGCTTTTATTAATCATGCCAACAATTTGATCTTTAGAATGATGAGAGTGAACTGCAATTCCCAATTGTTGAGCAACAAGCTTAAGTTCATTCTTTGTTCTGTTTTCTATATCACACACTGTTTGCACATTTGACAAAAAATCTTTGGCTTCATCAAGTGTAGAAATAGTAGCCATCATGAATATATCACAGTCACAAAATATCAAACAATATCCTTATGATAATATCCTGAATATCCTGATATGAGGTCGCCAAATTTATGTTACGGAACAGAGAAAGATAATGTACACTTTAAGTGAGAATACGAAGAGTCACTACTGTTCCGTAAAGTTCCAGGTTCAAAACAAAAGAGTTAGGTAAAATTACAAGTTAAAGTTTAATGCACAAACTAACAACAAAACATTCAGAACTCATAAGGATAATGTAATGGCAAATAAACAGGTTAAATATATGGTTAACTGCAATAGCCTCTATTAACACGAAATTAGCAGGAGTAAATTTTATCTAAGTCAGCCCTGATAAAATGAGATACCAGATAATACTCAGTGAATGCCAGATAAATGATTACAGATACAAACTATTATCAAAAATGACTGACATAAAGAACCCCACACGAATTACAAAAACCTCACTAGGCCTACAAATTAAACTTACGCTATACAGTACAAGAAAAAATGCAACAACAGTTATACTCAAATTACACACAGCTGCTAGATGGTTGGAGACTTCTTGAGCACTCACAATAATAATATCTGTATAGGGGAGGACAGAGATGTGAACAAAATGAGGAGCAGATCTAAGTGGCAATGATGCAGAGACTGAGCTCATTATATAGGGGCCGGCAGAGCCTGATACAACTTGTAAGAGGACGCGCAAATGAAAGCCATGGGGACAAAGAGCTGATAATCCCGCTCTAAGCAACAGAGAGAACGACTTACTCTACTATAACGGTAGAAGGGGGGAACTGAGGCAGAACACGCTCGTGATCAAACATGCAGCATACTGAGCGTTAAAATTACACAAAGGATGATGAAATCATAGGCTATGTAACAATATATATATATATATATATATATATATATATATATATATATATATATATATATATATATATATATATATACTGTAGTGGATATAAAATGTGATCACCTAACATAATCATTTTTAATAAACCTCTACAACAGGGAAAGGTTCCAGAAGATTGCAGACTGGCCAATTTAACTCTGATATATATAAAAAAGGCAGTAGAGATCAATCAGGTTACCATAGGCTAGTTAGCTTAACCTGCCTTAGGTAAAATTCTTGCATCATTAATAATAGATAGGATACATGAAGTCATATAATTCATAAACGAAATTAGGACCACCCAATACAGCTTTAGGTCTAGGAGATCATGCATGACAAATCTAAAATTCTATATTAATTTTGTGATAAGCTTTTTTAGAATAAATGATAGTACCAGATTCCTAGATAAATTCTGTTTACATTTCTAGAAAGCCTTTGACATGATAAATTAATAAGAAGAGTCAGATTACTAGGAATCGACGGTAACATTCAATAGTGCATAGGTAGCCGACTGTGTTACTGAAAACAACGTGTCGTAATAAACAGGGTGGGGTCAGACTGGGTTCTCATAACTAGTGGTGTTCCTTAGGGATCAGTGCTGGGACTAGTTTGACCATAATGTATGTTTAACAGTATCAGTGTTAGGCTACATAACTTCATTTAAAAATTCGAAGATGGCATAAAAATCTTCAATATTATGCTAACTAAAGAATACAGAATTACATTCAAAACGACCTTAACAAAATTGCAGAAAGGTCAGAAAAATGGCAAGTGCCTTTTGATGCATATAACTGGCAGGTATTGCAATGTGGAAAAAAGACAGAAAGTCTGTCTACCTATCTATAGCCAAATGCCACAATCCCGCAAGAGTGGTCCTTTGTCTCTGAGTTAGTTGTTTTACGGGAAGGGCATTAACCCTTCGCCAACCCACTTGTTGACACGTGGTGAAACGTATGAGTTAGTTATATGGTTGCACCCAGCATTGTAAATGGAAACCGTTTGGCTTGTCACACAGTGTAAAGCCACCCGAAAAGGGAGAAAAGTAATGAAAAGTGACAGGAAAGATAGGAGAATGGGAAGGGGGGAGGGCAGACACAGAAAATGAATGATGAATATGAAAGTAGAACTAGGCAGCACTACATCAAGTGCATGGATGACAATTTGTACCATCTGATATGACAGTGGCTAAAGTATGAAGGATAATCGAAATATTACTGTAATTTCATATTTCGTATGCTGTCATTATTTTCAATTTTTTTTATGATTATTGATTTAATATTAGCATGATTTTATTGATTTCCAGCTTTGTACATTTTTACTATATTCCGTTTTGCTTGTTTTATTTTTATCCATTTCATACATTTTGATCATGGTAATTCTCATGCCTTATCTAGCCCCTAAGCACTGGGCGATGATTACATCCAAAGTGAAATTGATGGGCCAGGGACACCAGGGGATGGCTATAACCGCAAGTGTTTTCCCACCACCCTTTGAAGTGGCCGCCACTTGATCTCGACACCAAAGGGTGGGGATAGCCTTCCAGCACCTGAGGAAAGCATTACTCGGTTGTCTGTGACTCTGCCAGGTGTAGGACGATGTTTTCTTAAGCCTCTTGTACGATTCCGTTCTCGCCTCATGTGGACCCCTTGCTTCATCCACCCCTGCCAAGCCTCTTTCCAAGGATGCTAGGAAAGGGCTAAGTGAAAGTGCCATACGGCATATGGATGCAACTGTGTCTAGTTTATCTAGTAATGGAGAAGTTATCACACTGAGAGCAAAGCCAAAGTCAGGGCCATGAACACAGGCACAAACACAGCCTGCCTCGCGGCAAAAAATATGTATATACTTCACGTCCTTAACTCATCAGCACAAGCACTTACAAACCTGGGGATGCTTTTATTCGCAAGAAGAAGAGTTGTTGAGTAATATGGTTTTCAACGTGTGTCCCTTCCTTCTATACTTTCCAAGATATTAAGGTTTGAAAACAAGCAATTTTTGGAAAAATCCCCAGATAGCGAGGCTGGCGGTGGTATAAATTGCCCAGCGTCCAGGAGGACCAAGATGCTGTTCATTTTTATTCTGGTACATTCCAAACTTCACACACTCTGATCACACAGTTCCCATCTCACAAGTTAAAATGAAAATAAAATTTCACATACTCAACTTCAGGACCATGCACAGGATTTTTGAAAGGAGAGGGGGTAAAAGAAAAAGAAAAAAAAAAGAAAAAAAAAGAATCATAACAGTTTATTCACTTTATTTGTTATTCATAATCCAATCCTGTGTTGCCCCATGAGGGTCGTAGAAGCCCAGGGCTAGGCAAGTTGCTCCTGACATTTAGGATAAGAGTGACCAGCCTCATTTATCTCTGAGTGACATTACGTAAGCAATAAACCCCAACCTCCCCTTGGATAAACCTGCACAGGCTCAATCCGATTGGCGCGCCTTAATTACCCATTAAACAAGTAACACAATAAGGTAAACTTAGGTACTGTAACTGACAAAGTACTGGAAGGGTACAAACTCAGGGCAATTTACATACTAAGCTCTACATAAACTTGAAAGTGAAACAAAAAATTCGGTCGTTTACGTGACATCTTTTACTAAAAGGCATAGAAAAAAACAAGAGAAAACACCTCTTCACCCGCTGATTTCTTACTGTTAACTGGCTCTGCACAGAAGTACCGTTTATATACTCTTATGAAGTATTCTAGAACTTTCCACTACGTTCTACAAACTTCCATTTTTTTTTCAATTGCCTTCCATGACCTTCCATTTATTCTCTTCAGTAACAAAACATTCTAGGACCTTTGTGAAATCTTAATCCGTTCTTTCTTATATATTGTAGAACTTTTTAACTCGTCTTTGACTATTTTTCTGTCCTAACATTCTTAACAGGATTTAATTAATGAGTTGAATTTTTACTATTATTTTCATTCGAATTTTTCATTCTTTCCGAATATGGAGGGAGTTAAACCCCCAACTCCCCCCCCCCCCTCATTTGCACGGCCTTGCTGTACTCAGTATCACTTTCGGTATTTCAAATGTTCACATTTCGCAGACGTAAATTCGTTCCTACTTCGCATACGTCAATTTGTTCAGCTTTTTTACACAGTTCTGTCGTGAATGATACTGGCCACAACACTCGGCATTAGATCATTTTAGTCTTGCCACAACACTTGGCATTAGATCATTTCAGTGTTGCCACAATACTCGTCACTAGATCGTTGAGTCTTGCTGCATTACTCGGCATCATACTATTTCAGTCTTGACACGATACTTGGCATTATATTATTTCAGTCCTGTCACAACACACGGCATTAAGTACTATTACGGAATGGAAAGCCAGGTAATTGGTAAATCCTCATAAGTTAAGGATTTAGGCATAATTTCAGATGATCAAAAATTTTCCATTCAGTGCATTTCTACCGCAAACAAACCAACAAGGCCCTAGGAGTCCTCAGAAGGCATTTTACTCAGAAAAACAATGATAATGGGATATCTACTTACAAAAGTATATTTAGGCCGGGCTTAGAATTTGGGGCACCATATCTGGTCACGGATATAGAGAAGCTCAAAAGCAGTGTAACACTAGGATACCAAGTGTATCTCATTGCTAAGGAATAAACCATACTCGAATCTCGAGAGGCTTAAGGAGTTTATTTTTTTCTCTCTTTAAAAATAATTGATTGTTTTAAGATTCTAAACGGCCTTGGGAATGTTGAATCAAGTAAGCTGTTTATAGTTACTATAGACGCGAATTGATTTTATCCTAACATTAGTGTTGCATCTCCTGATTCGGGGTTTCATTTCATTATATCAAACTATCGTTTTTTTGAATGGGTTTCGAACAAGTTATTATATCTAAAGTTGCCAAATTTGTTTTAAAAATTTAAGTACCTGTATTGGATCTTCTATGACTCGTCACTGTTTTATAAAAGACTTATTTGGTTTCTTTTGTCGCATTTTGTAGGGTAATTTCACGGGGATGTGATCACTTTTCTAGCTCTGCATTGCATTCTCCGTATTTTGTATCCATCTATAAAGATTTGAGGAGCATTGTTACATACAGTATTCTAGGTGTAGGCTAACTAATGACGTATTAGTTCCTTACAATGACGCAAAGCAGTTTGTTGCCTTGTTACTGGGCTCCATATATACGTTGTTTTGAGTTTTGAAGTTGTTACTAATAATAACTCCTAAATCCTTCTCGTCCCTTACTGTCGTCACTGGAGCACTTAACATGTAATATTCATATTTAATGTTTTTGTTGCCAAATTCCACCATCTTTCATATATCAACATTAATATCATATGCCGTTTTTCACTCCAGTTTTTTTTGCTTATCCAGGTCGTTTTGTATAGGTTTCCAATCTGCTTTTGTAATTACTTTACTTCAAATCTTTGTGTCATCCGCAAAGTTCGAAGCCTTAGAAATCAGTCAATTTTCTAGATAACTGGTGTGAATTGTAAGAACAACTGGGCCTAGAGCTGACCCCTGAGGAACTTCACATTTACTTCTTGCCAGTATGATGGTTCGTCATTTATCACCGCACACTGCTTGCGATTCTTTAAGCAGTCACAAAAACCATGAACAAACTGGTTAGAGAAGTAATGGGATTTTAGTTCTGCTAGCAGTCCTAGATGTGATACCTTACAAACACTTTCTGCAATTGTAGGTATATGATATCTGATGGCATTTTTGCATCACAGTTGTCGTATATGTTTAAAAAAAAAAAAAAAGCAAATTTGTAAGGCATGATCAATAATTATGAAACACGTCCCCATTATCTGTTAAAGATTGTGCTTATTAAGGAACAAAGGTAATTTATCTCTAGCAGTCTTTTCCATAACATTGCGTAATACTAACATTAGGCTTATTGGGCTGTAATGCCGTCCTTATTTAACGTGCCTGATTGTACTTCGTCACACAGTAATATGTCTCTTTCCTCATCTCTTTTGGGTTCTCTATACAATGCACCGAGAAGAATGGGTTTACTACTCTCTGTGAAATTTTCAACATACGAGAATTATAATGTTTTAGTATCCAGTCCACTGATCTATATTGCATTTATGTGTTTTTATATATATTAGAATTCCCCTACTGTTTTGTGTGGCTGTGATTTTACAAATACTTATAGTTTTGTAGGGATATTCTCCAACAAGGTGCTTATCAAGAGTGTTTAAGCATGATTCTGTAGTCATGATTCCATCGGGATTAATCTATCTACCTTTGAAATAATAACTCTCACATTCATATACATAATATTCATAGTACAGTTGGATCTAATAAGGTTGTGAGATACACTAAAATTAGCCCTTTATAATCGTTTACATCCTCGGCAGCAATTGCAGCACCCCTACAGCCCACTGATGTGACGCTCCTTTCTCCCCCCAAATTCCCTGATTGTCTGCATGTACCATTGGTGAGGTCAGATCTGCTTGACTAGCCTGGTGATTTGAACTCACCTCACTTGCCTTATCACCATTGCCCTCAGGGACTGGATTGTTAACATCTACGCCATTAATAATCTCTCAGGTTTGCCAACCCAAATTTTCAATTGTTGCTGGCCCCATCCCTAAATATAGTTAAACTCTCCTTTTTTTTATCATTAATCTGCTGTCACGTTATATCAGTACTTCTGAAAAAATGCTCATCAGCAAAAACTTATAGCCTCGTCAATAATTTGTAAATAAAGAGCAATATTTTCACATTATAGACATAATGCTCACCTTAACATGAGTACTTTCTAATTACTCGGCAATAATATCATGCTAGTCATCTTCCTTGTAGTCATCAATAATGTTGATTATTCTGTGGTAGGAAGCATGTAGAATGATTATTTGTATTCATGTGGTCTCGTAGTTTTATTAATGAAGAGTAGGCTTCCGATTTCTAATTATCACGCAGCATTCACATCAGGTGTCATGTCTTTTAAACGACCTGTTCCGTTCTTTGTCTACACAAGAATTTTTTCAATCAATATTTGGATTATTAAAGTCCCCCAGTAAAGCAGTCTCTTGTTTTCCAGTGCAACTTTTATTTCATCATACAGTTTCATATCGTTTTCCTTGTCTATCTTGTACGGTCTGTACATTGCACTGAAGAGAATAGGTTTACTACTCTCTGAAAATTTCGACATACAGAGAATCGTATGTTTCAACATCCAATTTACGGATCAGGATCGCATCTATATAGTATTTTAACAAATATTATAACTCCCTTGCCGGTTTTGTGAAATCGCTATTTTTGGGAGATAATTCTCCAATAACGTGTTATTTATGAGCGGATAAACATGATTCTGTAATCATAATTATGTTGAGATGTCGACCGCTGCATAAGTAATTAATTCATCACACTTTGAAACAGTACCTCTAGTAGCCAAATGCATGGTATTCATTGTACGACTGGCTGTAAGGGGACTGTGACACACTCTGAAATTAGCTCTCTTTAAGCATTTAAATCGTCAGCAGATGTGGCAACAAACTTCCAAGCCGCTGACCTGACATTCCCTCCCTCTTCACTATTCCCCCGATTGTCTACTTGCACCTGAGGTGAGGCCAAATCCACATGACTCTCCTTGTGAGTTGATCTCATCTCACTTACCACCTCCATTGGCCACACTCCTTGGATTATTAACAGCTACGCCATTAACTGTCCCTTTTCCTGTCTCTTTATCACTACCTACTCATACAGCACTACTTAACTTAGCCTTACCTACCCTATTGACGCGAGGCTGCCTCTACCATAAAAACTCTGTCAATGACTGAAACTTTCCCAAACATCAACTAACATCATACCCTTCTTTCATATAGACCTTCCAGCCTACTTTTGGATCCCATCATTCTACTGAGAATTACAGCACCAGTGTCAAATCTTGGTAACAGACCACTGAAAACTAACTTCCTACGACATTTACTGAAGTTACATTATGGTTCCAATATTTCCTTGGTATATCCTCTGACCTACAGGTAACTACATTATTAGTCTCTATTACATTAACAAAGATCAAAGTCCTCTGAGGTGTTGCTACGTTGTCAGCTCTCTTAGTCACGTCCTCCTTCATACACTGAGGAATGCAAGAACAATTCCTTTTAGTACCTTTAGTACAAAACTCCATCTCCTGATACCTGATCAACGAATCCTCAGCGAGTATGAGGCTAGGCTCATCCGATACTTCGTCCTCTAGTACCTGAAACCAGTTCATAATAGCCACAGTCCTAGCACTGTCACTTACGCTAGTCTTTCACCCTCCCTTGGGTGTCTGGAAGCCATCACTATCATCCAGTCCGGTCTCATCCGTAATTGGCGTAGTTCCACTTTGCCTAACACTTCCGCTTCCACTTACTCTACAGGCATTGCCTTAGCCCTTACAATTCCAGCCTCATTCTCCCAACATTTCAACCTGTGACTTTACGCGTCATTTGTCTCACTGTTTTCAGTTAACATGTACATTCACCTTCCTGTTTCACCATGAAGTCTGTTAAAAGCTCCTTTGAACACACGTTGCAGGAGAATCGTCAGGCAAGCGTCATTTTAACAGGGGCTTGGGAGATCTCAGAGCATGTCTTTAAGAGGGACACACACACACACACACACACACACACACACAGATGATCAACACGATGCAGCATGTAAGGGTTGGGGAGGGAGGAATGAACTTGTCACTTTTATTAGGTTTCAGTAAAGAGAGAGAGAGAGAGAGAGAGAGAGAGAGAAACTGACGAACAAAAAGATCAGATTATATTCATTTCGTCTCATACTATTTCTGGAGCCAAAGAAAGAAGACGGCTTTGATGCGCGCGTAGAATGATAGGAAGCTCTAGGAAGGATAAATAGCCGATAAAAGGAGCTACAGTAGGAAGAAGTGAATACAGTCAAAGCAAGGTAACTCAGAATCAAGGAATCCATGACCCGTATATGATAAGGATTGTGACCGAGAGGCAAGTAAAAGGATTCCGAGTAAGGTAAAGTTAATGACTAATCTCTTACGAAGATTAAAAGGGCACGGACAGCCTTCTCTGCTATCCTTGTCCTATGTTACAGGTCAAAACTTAAAGCCTCCCTTCCTTCGTTCTCTGTGTTCCTTCATGGTGCAGGTGTGTTCATAAGCCCTTCACCCTCATGTCTCTTTGTCACCCTGTCTGAAGATGTAATATACGAAAGTATTTACTGCATCTATTTTCTTTTCCCCTTTGGTCAGTATGCATACACATCTTCATCTTCACGATGAAGTAAAGTTTCTGCTTGTATATCTATCTTTCTATCTTTCCTTCTCTTTATCTATCTATCTATCTATCTATCTATCTATAGGTAGATAGATAGATAGATACTTATTTATTTATTTCTATAGGGATGAGAGAGTGACATTTATCAACATTCGTTAATATCATGAACAGACAAGGTCCCAAACTAACATTTCCTTGCGATACATGTAGAAAGCTACTTTCGTGGGCATACAACTTATTAAACAGAATTTAAAAAAAATAATTAAGTACTAACATCAAGTATAAGGTTAATATTACTTCAAAGTATCTTACCTACAATTCTCGTCACCCCAGACATAAAAAAAAAAAAACGACATATCATTTAATACAGCACGAAGGATTTGCACAGTACTTCCGGACCCTCAGTTAAAAGAGACAAGATTAAGTGAACAGAGTATTGTATTTTAGCAACGCGGATACCCTAAAAGTATTCCGGAGGAATAAAAAAAAAAAAAACGTCATATATATATATATATATATATATATACTGCTAGACCAGGGGTTCTTAACCTGGGGTCCATGGACCCCTTGGGGGTCCATGGATGAGCTTCAGGGGGTCCGTGAAGGTCAGAATAATTGAGAACAATTTCGTGATGCCGTTTGGCATCATTAACTGACAAAAAAAAATCGAGAGTCTTGAAGAATTCTGGTGTTCATTGACACAACCCTACCCCCGTCTGGCAAAGTGAGCTATGGGTGCTGTGATTCCGTTTGCTACGACATACCTTTGTGAGTCAGGGTTTTCAGTGCTTGTTTGAGTCAGGGTTTTCAGCGCTTGTTTCTATCAAAACGAAAAGTCGAACTCAACTGGATGTCAACGATGACATGCTTGTTTCCTTGCCAAAGACCACTCCACAAATTCTTCTTATTCAAGCCAAACAACCCTGTCACTGAAATGAACTTCTGAGCAGAATTAATGTTTTGTTTTGTTTAATTTGCACAAGTTGGATGTATTTCATTTTTTCATCGAGTGGCCATTAGCTTTTCCATGAAAGAGTGGAAAACAGTTCTTTGTAATGACAGTTTTATACTTCGTGTATGTCAGTGAGGCAATTTTCAATATAATAAAGTACATTCATTGCATGCAAAATGCTGTGTTTGTGCTTACGTGCATTTTTGTAGGGAAGGGGTTCATAGCTTTCACTAGATTCGTGAAGGGGTCCGTGACTCAAAAAAGGTTAAGAACCACTGTGCTAGACTCTATCTGCAGCACCAATAATAAACAAACAACCGGTGACACACAAATAATACCACATATAGCTATCTAAAATCCCAATTTCGATGACCACTTAAAACAAGTCTCATGTACAGTTAATTTCCTAAAAAAGCGCTGGAAACAAGAGATTTCTCAGAGATTTCTCCCTGATTAAAGCAAAATAACAACCCAGGAACCATAAAAGTATTTTAATAATGTCTGTGTTTACTAATATGTCTCGTTTTAAATTGAAAGAATGTGTAGACAAGAAATACAAACTTTACACTGAAATAATACAAGGCAGCTAATTTAATTTTCCCTGTGCAAATTATACACTCGAATTAACGACTATATTGGGTGTTCATCACAAAATTGCATTTGTGTAATTTGCTGCAGTTGACTTCAGATTTCCGGCCCCATACCAACCTTCGCGGATATCACATGAATCACAGTAAAAAAAAATGTGAACACTCACATAGCAAATTGCGTTAAAAAATGTTCCCCAAAGTTTAACATTATGCTCTTCTACAAGGTAAAAAAAAAAAAAAAAAAGAGATAATCCTATATGAAGGAAATCCAAAGAAAAATACTTCATAAATAAATTTAACCATAATTCATTAGAGGCCCATGAAAAACTGACCACCAGTCTTAGTTATGAATCTATAACTTCAAACACTTTTCGAATTACGAAAAAAACATTTCTGGATGTTCAAACAGCTTCTCATTCCAAAGTAACAAAAAAAATAAATCAGGCATATAAAACAAATAGCAAGTCATAAATAAAAAAAAAAAAATAGATTTTAAAAATAAAATAAAGACTTTTTTTCAGAAACTACGCGGATTTGAACCAGTGCCTTTAAGTATGTGGATTCACCGGCTTACCAAATGAGTTATGTGGCCACCATCCTCACTGCGTAGGCCATAGGGAAACTGGACTGTCCTTCAGTTACTGGAAGCATACTTCTTCCCATAGCCACTATAGAAATATTTTATAGTGGTTAATTTCCAGACAACTAGCTAAACTTTAGTAAATAAAGGATTTTATAGATAGCCTTACTTATTAATGACTATCTTCATTTGATAAATAATATATAAATAATACAAATTTTGTAAACGTGTCTCGTTTTTATGTATAGACATTGTTGGTTGTCATGCAGAACACTTCAGTTTGCAGACATATTTATACAATATTTCTCGCCACACAAAAACATTTTCAAATTTAGACATACTGTCTATAAATATATATATATATATATATATATATATATATATATATATATATATATATATATATATATATATATAAAGAAATAATTTACTCTGCTAGGTGGTAACTACAATATATACCCAAGCCAGACGTGTTCCCGACATGACGATAATGTTGCAACAAAGAAATCTCGGATCTGGAGGGACGTATACGTAACTGACGACCAAGGACTGGACGAGGTAAGCGACAGGGATGACGATTTGGAATATGAAAGATACCTAAAAGAAAGAGTGTTCCGGTGCTTGAGGATGCAGAAATTGATATATGTGGGTTAATTGAGACCACATGGAGAGATGAGTGTGAGAAAGCTAGAGTATTGATTGGATATATGTGGAGAGTAGATGTGGATGAGAGGGCAAAGGAGCGTGCATTTACTGCTGTATGCAAGATATGTGAATACAAAATTTAAGGGAGTAGTGATCAGTCAAATCTCGGGTGTTATGGGTATATGAATGAAAATGTGGGGCATAACAGTTTAGACAGATTGACTGGTAATTGGGGTGTATGCAGTGAAGTGGATGGGAATACTCGTGATTGGCTTCTTCAACAAAATTGTATATATTTTAGAATAAAACTGAATTCTATACAATAATATAATAAAGAAAACTAATGATTGGTAAAGGTTTTCGTGTAAAGGTGGTGTCATAATTTACGTGTGACTCGAATGTATATGATTGAAGGATATAACATGATATTGAAAATAACTTTAAAATTCAATGTTTTATTATCAGAACCAATATTAATGCAAAAACTACAAGGAAAAATAACAGCAAACAAGCATGTTTATCATGACTCCAAAGTGTGCATGGAAAAGTTTGGAAGGAATGAGAGAGTGTTTTTGATTGGTGATATGAATGGTAAAGTTGGGAATGTGAAGGTGGATGGAATAGTTGGTGAGTGGGGTGTGCCTGCTGAGATAGATGAGAATGGGAGTGCGTTAGTGGACATTTGTGCTGGGAGGGGGTTGGTGATAGCCAATACCCTCTTCAGGCATAAAATGATTCACAGGTATACATGGCGAGTGATGAGAAGGGTGGGTGGTGAACTGAATGAAAGGAAGACAATGATTGATTATGTGTGTGTGGATGAAAGGATGCGAAGATGTGTAATGGATGCAAGAGTGTATAGAGGTTGGGGGAGTGGACTTTCTGACCACTACTTGGTGATGGCCAGAATTAAAGTACAAGAAAGCTGGAGGAATAGAAGAAGGGAAAGACGAGAGGAAGGAGTAGTTGCAAGGAGAGTGGAAAGGTTACAGGAGGATGAGAAAAAGGCAGAGTATAAGAGAGAAGTGGAGGAACGATTGGGCAAATATGAATTGGAGCAGATGGGAGACGTGGAAGGTGTGTGTAGAATATTTACAGAAGAAATATGTGCAGCATGTGATGTGGTGTGTGGAAGGAAGAGAAGACGGAGGGGGGGTGCAAGGAACAGCGTGGTGGACTGAAGAGGTGAAACAGGCTGTGGCACAAATGAAGAAAGCATACAATGAATGGATGAGAAATAGGGGCGTGGAAGAAGTTGAGAGGCGGAAGAGAGAGTTATATGTAGAAAGGAAGAGAGACGTGAAAAGATTAGTAAGAGAGAGTAAGAAAAGAGTGGATGAGGAATTTGGAAGAAATTTGAGTGTGAAGTGGAGGGACTGTAAGAAAATGTTCTGGAGAGAGGTGAAAAGAGTAAGACAGGGTGGAAGTGAAGTTAGCAGGGGAGTGAAAGATAAAAATGGTAGATTACTAGTGGAGAAGGGAGAAAAAGTGAGCAGATGGAGAGAACACTTTAAGGAATTGTTGAACGTAGAGGATGGAAGTAATGCGAGTATAAGTGGCTGGGGAATGGCTGGGAGAAGGAGGGAGGTGAGAAGACAGGAAGAAATCAGTAGGATAGAAGTTATGGAAGCAATGAAGAAAGTTAAATCGGGGAAAGCCCCAGGAATTGATGGAGTGTGTGGTGAAATGCTGAAGCATGGGGGAGAGATAGTAGTAGAATGGATGTGGAAGATGTGCAGATTGGCCTGGGAGGAAGGTAGAGTCCCGGAGGATTGGAAGTCAGGTATAATTATTCCCTTGTACAAAGGAAAAGGGGAAAAAGAAGTGTGTGGTAACCATAGGGGCATTTGTCTTCTTAGTATAATAGGAAAAGTGTATGGTAGGATACTTATTGACAGAGTTAGAGAAAGAACAGAGAAATTAGTTGGAGAAGAACAGGGAGGCTTTAGGAAGGGAAGAGGTTGTGTAGATCAGATATTCATTCTCAGATCTTTAGTGGAAAAGTTTCTAGAGAAGGGAAAGAAGTTGTATGCGGCATTCATGGATTTGGAGAAAGCATATGACAGGGTGGATAGACAAGGATTGTGGAAAGTGTTAAGAATATATGGAGTAGATGGGAAGTTGTTGAATGCTGTGAAGAGTATGTACGATGGTGCGAAGGCTGCAGTGTGTGTGGATGGTGAACTAAGTGAATTTTTCTCTTTGAAGGTTGGGTTCAAACAGGGATGTGTCATGTCTCCATGGTTGTTCAATCTGTACATGGATGGGGTAATAAAAGAGGTACAAGGTAGGGTAGTGGATGTTGGAGTGGCCATGGTGAGAGAGGATAGTGTTTGGAAACTCCCTGTACTGTTGTTTGCAGATGATACTGTGTTGTTGAGTGAAGACGAAGGAGAGCTGCAAGGCTTGGTGGATGAGTTTGGGAGAGTGTGTAAGAAACGGAATCTAAAGGTGAATGTAGGGAAGAGTAAAGTGATGGTCTTTGGGAGAGGTGAAGTCAGTGAATGTACAGCGAGGTTGGATGGTGAGGAATTGGAAAATGTGAGTACGTTTAAGTACTTGGGTAGTGTGATGAGTAAGGATGGAGGTTTGGAGGGTGAAGTGCTTGAAAGGGTACAGCAGGGAAGAAAGGTTGCTGGTTCTTTGAAAGCAGTGATAAGAAACAGGGAAGTGAGCATGGAAGTGAAAAAGTTACTACATGACAGTATTGTGATACCAACTCTAACGTACGGAAGTGAAGCTTGGACGTTGTTGGAAGGACACAAGTCAAGAGTGAGAGCAGTGGAAATGAGATATTTAAGAGGAGCCTGTGGAGTCACATGGAGAGACAGGCTGACGAATGAGGATATAAAGGAGCGTTGTGGTGTTGATGTGGATGTGATAGGAAGCGTTATGAGGAACACACTGAGGTGGTTTGGCCATGTGGAGAGGATGGAGGGTGAAAGACTGACGAAGAGAGTGTATGTGAGTGAGGTGGAGGGGGAAAGAGGGAGGGGGAGGCCGAGGATGAGATGGAGGGATGGGGTGGAGAGGTATATGAGAGAGGGGGGTGTGAGCTGGGAGCAGGGGAGTGAAATGGCGTGGACAGGGCGACTTGGAGGCGATTTGTTTGTGGCCACCCCAAACGGGATTGAGGCGTCTGGCAATAGATAGATAGATAGATACATATATCATTCTAGGCGTCCTGGTGAAATCTTTCCTCGTGCTCGTCACTTACTGCACCACAATTTTCTGGGAAAACGTTGAGGAGCAAATGTAAGCAGGGTATTTTTAAGGACATGTTGCATCCCGATTGCTTGTATGCTTACAACATGTTTTCAGTGAAGTGTTGATAGTTTTCATCTCTCTAGTTTCCCAATTAGCACCAATCAAAAGGCTTTCCATGCTTCTTTTTCCGCATCTTCCAATATTTCATCAAATCTTTTATCTCTCTGAAGATCCCTTATCTGAGGTTCTAAAAACACTCCTTCTTTGATTTTTGTCTTGTTGAGTTTGGGGGATTTCGTTTTTAGATACTGGAAATCAGCACCAGTTTTATCCTAGGCATTGACGACATTCAGTAATCCCAGCTTGATAAGTAAAGAGGGTAGACGTATCTTATAAGGATCAACTAGAGGAAGATTCAGTACGCTTTTCGTTCCAGGATTCAAAGCATTGTGGGGTGGCCAATCTTTATTGTTCTTGTGAGACTCCCTTGCCCAACTATCCCATTCCCAGAAGAAGCAGCAGTATTTTGTATGGCCAGGTTGCAATCCAAGTAAAATGGAGACAACCTTCAGATCACAACAAAACAACCAATTATGCTGTTCATAGTTAACATAATGCAACAACTCTTTCAAGTTTTCATATGTTTCTTTCATGCTGACTGCATGTGTCACTGGAATTGACGGCAACTGATTTCCACTGCTCAGAAGAAAGGTTTTCAAGCTGTATTTTGAAGAATCAATTAAAAGTCTCTAAGTTTCGGCTTTGTGACCAATATTCATAGCATCTGTCAGTCCATTTACATCGTCACAGGCAACAAGATTCACAAATATTCTGTAGAATGGAGTAAATTCTTTGTGTCGATTTCTAAATATGGACACACCACTGCTTTTATCGAGCAGGTTCCATCCTTGTAATCGTGATCCAAGAAGCTCCGCTTTGCATCTAGGAAGCTCTAGATCTCCAGCCAGATTATTCAATTCGCTCTCTGTGATCATATGAGGTTTAGATGTACAATCGGTAGCTCAGTCGGTAGAGAGGTGGTCTGCAGTCCTACCGGACCCAGGTTCAAATCCCCGCTGGGGCAGGGAACAGTTCAAGGGTTTGAATAAGATAAAAAGCAGACTTTACTGATATACCAGAGGACCCGCCGACATGTCGTAAAAATAGCCCCGCTAATACCACTACACCAGTCCTGTATGAGACAGCTCTAGCATGTATTCAATATGGACGGTGGGTGTTAGCGCCGAAGTGGTGACATGTGGAGGTGTATGGTATGTAGGAGGACCACTGGGCCTTGGGAGCAGGCTGTGAAGCCTATGCCCAGTGTCGGACACATAAAAAGAAAAATAATCAGAAGCATAACTGGAATCCTCAAATGTACAAGTCTCAAGATCATCGTATTCATCTTGCTCATCTTCAGAGTCCAAACTGTAGTTATCCGGTGGCTGTGGAACAGGAAGTTGATCTCCATGGGGAACTGGTCTTATTGCAGACGGAATATTCGGGTAGTCAAACTGTCTAGCCTTTTTTTTTTTTTTTTCTCACGCCTAAACACTCACCCACTCGAGGCATCAAACAAAAGTAAAAACTGCTTGAGTGGTCAGGAACCGCGAAAAGCATCGACTTCCTCATTTCATTTAGTCACTGGCCGAAGTTTGAATTCAGCACATGCACTACAACAAAATTGCAGTACCCAGTTCTTGTCCTGATCCCCTACTGCACACCTTGTAAGGCCTCTTGATCATAGGCGTGATTGTCTGCTTCTGTGATTTCAGTGCGACATTGCCACATGTGTAGCAAAAGTTACCTGCAGAATTTACGCACTTCCACATTTCCAGCGTGTTCATACACAGATGAATTATCTTAAAGAAAAAATTATATATAATGTGAAGAAAAATAGACGTAATGATTGTTTATTCAATATTTATAGGTGTAAATAATCAATAGAGCCAGTATAAGCCCAAATTTGTAGTTCTAGAAAATGAAATATGTCTGAATTTTACGGAAACTGACGTTGGTTATTTTTTTCGGGGTACCTGCCTCAGTATGTAACAGCATACCATATCTCAAAAACCGCAAATAACTGAGCATTTTAATTATCATTTTCGTAATCAGCAGACCAATATTTCCCAGAATTGAAAGATTTTACCTCTCAAGCAATTTCATTGTCGAACAGTGTAACCAATACCATCCTTAGGGACACAGTGATCTACAGTTATACATGGCAAGTAATACGGAGGATGGATGGTGAGTCGGATGAATGGAAGCCAGTGATTGCTCTTGTGTGTGTGGCTGGACTAATGAAAAGGTCTGTGTTGGACACGAGCGAGCAATGATGTTGGAGGAATGGACGATCTGGCCAACACATAGAGGTGCAAAAGTGCTGGGTGAACAGACGAAGAAAAATATGGGAGGAAGCAGTTCCTGCAAGGTAAGTCGAAAGGCTGCAGAAGGATGGGAAAAAGGCGTATTGAGAAGTGATTGGCTAAATATGATTTGGAGCGCATGGAAGAGGCGGAAGTTATGTGTAGTATATTTACAGAAGAAATCTGTGCAGCATGTGAAATATTTTCCGGAGTGAGGAGACGTAAGGGGATACAAGGAACAGCTTGATGGAATGAAGAGGTAAAACAAGCCGTGACAGAGAAGAAAGCATCTAATGACTTGATGGCCAGTGGAGGAATAAACGATGTGGAGAAACAGAAATGAGTTATACTGTATATATAGAACAGAAGAGATATGTGACAAGATCGGCAAAAGAAATGAACAAAGACTGGATGAGGAATTTGGAAGAAATCTGGGGGTAAATTGGAAAGAATGAAGGAAACTGCTTTATAAGGAGGCCAAGAAGGCAAGACAGAATGATGTATAAAGCAGGAGACGACTGAAATATAAAAATGGCAGAATGTCGGTGGAAAATTTTTAAATATAGAGAACGAAAATAGCGCAGGTATAAGTGGTTTGGGAATGATTGGGAGAAAAAGAATATTGACCAGAAAATATTTAGTAGAGCAGAAGCACCATAAGCAACTAAAAAAATCAAAATGCGAAAACACCCAGGAACTGATGCAGTGTATGGTGAAATGATGAAATACAGAAGAGAATCAGCGACAGAGTGGGTATAGATGTGCAGATTTGCCTGGGAGAGAGGATAGAAGAGCCCCAGATGATTGGAAGTCAGGTACAATTCTTCCCTTTGTAAGAAAAAAAAAAAAAAAAAAAAAAAAGGAAAAAGAAGTGTGTGGCAATCATAGGATATTTGTCTACTCACTGTAACAGGAAAAATATTTGTCTGCAACTTACCGATCGAGGTTGTGTAATAACCAAGGAATTACTTGGAAAAGAACAAAGAGCTTTAGTAAGGGAAGAGGCTGTATAAACCAAATAATGATTCTAAGATTATTAGTAGAAAAGCATCTTGAGAAGGGAAAGAAGTTGTATTCTGCCTTCTTGGATCTGGAGGAAGCATAAGACAGAGTGGATAGACTGGGTCTGTGAAAGGTATTAAACACATACAGAGAAGGTGATAAGTTTTTGACTAAGGGCGCTTGGGCTGCATGGCGTGTGGATATCGAATTTAGCGAGCAGGGGTTTGTCATCTCTCCATGGTTGTTTGGTCTGTATACGAATGGAGCTATAAAAAAGATACTAGGTAGGACAGTGTATGTTGGAGTGTCTCCAATGAGAGAAGGTAGGGTGTGGAAACGTTCTGTACTGTTCTTTGTTGACGATATATATATATATATATATATATATATATATATATATATATATATATATATATATATATATATAGAAGATGAACAAAGGAAAGAATAACAAAAAATAAATACTTTCATACACCAGATTACAGGTGTGCTCCTATCATTTAACATATTTAAGATTTACTTGAACTGCTTTAGGTTGAAGTTTAAAGGAAACTAATCTGGGGAAGTGAGTTCCAAAGAGAAGCAGTTCTGGGAATAAAGGCATTATGATAGGCAGAAGTTCTATAATATGGCAGTGTGAGTCAAGTCATAGGAGCTACCAGATGCACGTATAGCACGGGGGACGCATGGAGAGGTGGCACAAAGACAAATGGATGCAACTTCGTCTGTAAATTTGCCATAAAAGTACCAGCACAATAATGCAAGGGAGGCAACATTTCGTCTTATTGTAGGTGGGATAGTTCATTTGAAATTGCTGGATTATCAATAATTATAATAGCTTTGTTCTAAATTTTGTTCAGTTGTTTTAGTGCAACCTTTCTCCATATCCACTTCGCAAGGGTGATCAGTACTCGAGTTGAAAAGAGCACATGACACTTGGCTAACTGTTCGTCAGTGAAGAAGTTACGGATTCTATATACTGTAATAATCCAGACTTCTTTGAGGCAGTTTAGTAGGTAGATCATATGTGAGAGGTCCAACTGAGGGTACTGTTAAACGAAACATCGAGAATTTTAATACTATTAGAGATAAGAATATTGGTTGAATTGAAGGTAATATAGGAATAAGGCAATATCTGTCTATTAGTAAAGTGGATATTTTAGCTTTTCTCGCATGAAATGGGACAAAGTTATTTTGTCTCCATTCAGAAATCTTAGATAGATCTTGATTTATGGATATTACTGTACTGAATTGCGTTAAGGGACTGTGAAGAGTTGCATCCTCTGCATATGAGTAAATGAGAATATGGGTGACAGACAAGAGATCATTAATATAAACGAGGTGTGGCTGGAGCCATGACTGATCCTTGTGACACACCTTTACTCTTATCTTTCTGTTGCTCAGTTCAGAGGAAATCAGTTGAACAAATTATGATAGACCGTAGTAAACGAGTTTGGATAGCAGGGAATGGTGCCACTCTCTGTTTAAAGCTTCAGAAATATCAAGGGCTACTGCATGGGGGTCTCCATGTAGTTCCGTTGACTGATGGAATATATGAGTAGTGGATCTTGTGTGGCTAAAACAATACTTTCTGTCACTAAGTTGTTGGATACAAGATGTGCTTATTAAAGACAATCTCAAATACTATACCAAGAGATGTGATAGTTATTGGTCTGTAATCTGAGGGATCAAAGGAACTTTCTTTCTCTGGAAGTGAGTGGATGTTCGTTTGCTTCCAAGAACATTGAAATGAAAAAGTACTTTTGCTTAATCTAAATAATTTGGCTAGGACGGGAGTAAGTGCTGGAAAACACCTTTTCAAAACCACTGGAGGAATTCCATTTGGACCTGGAGCTTTGTTGGTTGGTAAATATTCTAGTTTAGATTTCTCGTATGCAGTCTGTATCATTAATGGAACCATTTCGGAAGAGTCAAGTTCTAGTATAGGAGGAGCATTTGGGGTGACTTCCTCAAAGGTAGAATTTCTGGCATAGGTACTGGCAAGGATGTTAGCTTTTCCACGAGGGTTATTTACAGTGTTTCCGTCTGAAGATTTTAGTGGGGAAATTGATGACTTTTTAAAGCTATTATTGGAATAAATGAGGGCTGACCAGAATATTCAATTGTCACTAGGATTATTTAATAGTTAATGGTTGTTTGGTTGTGAAGAAAGTACGCTGTGGCGAGATTTATTACTGCCTTTGTATCGTTTCTAGCAACATTAACTCGTTTGAGCGATTCGGTAGTTTTTACCTTTTTCTTTCTTTCTTTCTTTCATTGTTCGCAACATTACGGAAAAACGGCTGAATGAAATCAAATGAAACTTTCAGGATATGTGGGCACTGGTCCCCAAAGAAAATTATTAAATTTTGGAGGTAATCGAGTGACCCTGAAAGGTCAAAATCAAGGTCACGGATTTTCAGAGGGTTATACCTTGAAAACGATTGAAAAGAGAGATATTTACTATTATGAACATACAGGATCTAGTAATATGGGCTTTCATTTGGCAGCAAGACCATTGACCTTGAATGACCTTGAAAGGTCAAACTCGGATATTCAGTGGGCTATAACTCGAAACTCGTTGAAGATAGAGATATTTACTGTTACCAAGATATAGGGAGTCTCATATGGGCTTTCATTTTGCAGCATGACCTTTGACCTTGAGTGACCTTGAAGGGTCAAACGCAAGATCACGGACATTTAGAGTGCCTAAGTTGAAAACATTTGTGCCATTACCTTAGACTTTAACTATGCACTGATACTAAATGGCAGAAACGAGTCAGTATTTAACAACAATAAAATAACTGCTGTCGGGCGAGGTTTGTTGTGCCTGGCACCACTTGTTGAGTTATATGTTAAATGAAATGAAAATGAATTTGAGATGCAAGGCTTGGTTTGAGAGTGTATTTAGGAATGGGAAAATCTAAAAGCGAATTTATATTAAAGTTATCGTCATTGAAAGAAATGAAGTCACAGCATGCACAGTGAGACTGGATGGCGAGTAAATGGAGGATGTAACTGCATTCAAGTAATTATCTCCCCCGGACGGAGTCTGACAAGATATTGTTTTTGGTCGTTTCTTTGTTTGTTTCTTTGTTTATTTGCAACATTACAGAAAAAACGGCTGAATAAAAATACATGAAACTTTCAGGATATGTGGTCACTGGTTCCCAAAGAAAGTAAGTGAATTTTAGAAGTATTCGAGTGAACCTGAAAGGTCAAAATCAAGGTCACGGTTTTTCGGAGGGCTATAACTTGAAAACGGTTGTAGAGATATTTACTATTAGGAACGCACAGGAACTAGTATTTTGGGCTTTCATTTGTCACCAAGACCTTTGACCCTGAATGACCATGAAAGGTCAAACTGAAGGTCACGGATATTCAGGGGGCTATAAATTAAAAACGGTTGAAGATAGAGAGATATTTACTATTATAAACATATAGGAAATTCCATATGGGTTTTTAATTGGTACCTTGACCTTTGACCATAAGTGACCGTGAAAGGTCAAACTCAAGGTCACGGATATTCAGGGGGCTATAACTCGAAACTCGTTGAAGATAGAGATATTTACTATTACCAAGATATAGGAAGTCTCATCTGGGCTTTAATTTGGCAGCATGACCTTTGACCTTGAGTGACCTTGAAAGGTCAAATACAAGATCACGGATATTCAGAGCACATAGCTTGAAAACATTTGTGCCATTACCTTAGACTTTAATTGTGCACTGACGTTTAATGGCTGAAACAATTAAGTATTACTAGCAATAAAATAATTGCTGTCGGGTGCTGTTTGTTGTGCCTGGCACCACTTGTTAGTTAGTGTGATGAGTAATGATGAAGGTTTAGAGGATAAAGTGCTTGATACAGTATAGAAGGGCTGATTGTTTTCTGGTTTATTGAAAGCAGTGATAATGAACAGAGAAGACAGCATGAAAATAAAAGTCGTTTTACGATAATACTGTGATTCCCCTTCTAACATATGGAAGTGAAGCTGGGACTCTGTTAGAAGGACACAGGTCATGAGTGAGAGCACTGAACATTAGTTAAGCATGTGGAATTACACAGAGACAGTTTGACTAGTGAGGAAGTAAAGGATGGTTGTGGTGTTGATTCACATGTGACTAATATGTTAGATGAAAATATTCTTTCAGATGCTTTTGTTATGTGGACAGCATGAAAGACTAGTGACTGGCTAAAAGATTGTACGTGAGTGAGGTGGAGAGGGAGAAAAGGGGAGACCAATGATGAGACTGAGGGACGAGTGAATAGATATACGAGAGACAGGAGTGTGAGCTGGAAGGAGGGCAGCCAATTGGCAGAGGATGGACTACTTGGAGGTGATTTGTTTATGGTCACATCATAAGGGACTAAGCACATAGTTATAGATACATACATAAAGAACTAGCAGGGGTACCAGGCGAGGCCCGGGCCAAAAAAGGCGAACACTCTAATCTCATTTGTTCTAGTTTACTCTTTCTACTCAAGAAAGACATGTACTTCTTATGCCTCGGAAGAGAGATTAGAGGTCCAGGAACTTTCTATTTCAGCTTTCGAAGACTAACGCACAGTATTTGTGCGCACCTGTTTATTATTACCGGTGTCCTCAAATGACCTCGGAGGTCAACCTAACATAGCCTATATCCGAACTGGAGGTTATGTGAGTCTCCATCTCAAAAACTGGGCTGCTGGGTCCAGTCGTTCGAGCATGTATTACTGGTGACCTCAAATTATCTCAGAGGTCAGCCTTACATAGCCTATGTCCGAACTAGAGGTCAAGTGAGTTTCCATGACAATAAATGGGCTGCAGGAGTACCCGGCTTTGCCCGGACCAAAAAGGCGAACACTCTACTGGTGACCTCAAATGACCCAGATCTGAATTTTGATCCCCCTAAAACCATCCTTGGGTCACCCTGATTCAGAATATATATATATATAGGTCTGGGGGTCACTGACCCTTGGTTTGAGAGTGACTGAAGGATAAACAAACAAACAACGCAGCTCTTTAATATACCTAGATTTATATGCTTAAAATATCTCGCACAGCTTTTTATTCACGTAAACACTAATAGTGAATGAGGAGTATGTATCACTGTTCTATCTATGTATCTATAGCCCGACGCCCTAATCCCGCAAAGGGTGGCCGAAGACAAAACGCCTCCAAGGCGCTCTGTCACCCACCATTTGTCGACCCTTCCCCCAGCTCACTTCCCCCTCCCTCATATCCCTCTCAACTCCATCCCTCCACCTCATCCTCGGTCTTCTCCTCCTTCTCCCTCCCTCCGCCTGACCTACATACACCTTCTTAGTCAGTCTTTCATTCTCCATTCTCTCCACATGTCCAAACCACCTCAGTGTATTTCTCCTAATCTTCTCAACCACATCCACATCGATCCCACAACGTTCCTTCACTTCTTCATTCGTCATCCTGTCCCTCCATGTCACTCCACATGCTCCTCTCAAGTAACTCATCTCCACTGCTCTCACTCTTGACTTGTTCCCTTCTAGCAAGATCCATGCCTCGCTTCCATACGTCAGGGTAGGGATCACATTACTATCATGCAGTGACTTCTTAACTTCCATACCCACCTCCCTATTTCTCATCACTGTTTTCAGTGAACCAACAACCTTCTTGCGCTGTTGTATCCATTCAAGCACTTCATCCCCAAAAGGTCCAACCTTACTCATCACACTACCCAAGTACTTGAAGGCACTCACATTCTCCATATCCTCACTATCCAATTTCACTGTGCATTCTGTGACTTCATTCCTCACAAACACCATAACTTTACTCTTGTTTACATTAACTTTCAGATTCCTCTTCCTACACACTGTCCCAAATTCATTCACCACACCTTGCAACTCCCATTCATCTTCACTCAACAATACTGTATCATCATCAAACAGCAACACCGGAATCTTCCATACCTCACCCTCATTCATTAGAGCCACCTCGACATCCAGTGCCCTACCTTGCACCTCCTTTACAACCCTATCCATATATACATTAAACAGCCATGGAGACTTCACACAACCCTGTTTCAGTCCCACACTGAGATCAAAGAACTCACTCAGCTCACCATCCACTCGCACTGTAGCCCTAGCTCCTTCGTACATACTCTTCGCAGCACTCAACAATTTCCCCTCCACTCCATACATTCTTAATACCTTCCACATACCTTGCCTATCTATTCTGTCATAAGCTTTCTCCAGGTCCATGAAGGCAACATACACTTTCTTTACCTTCTCTGGATACTTCTCCACCAAACATCTTAGAACAAATATGTGATCTATACACCCCTTTCCTTTCCTAAATCCCCCTTGTTCTTCTCCAACTAGCTCCTCTGTCATATGCCTAACCCTATCAGTGAGTATTCTACCATATATTTTTCCAGTCACACTAAGAAGGCAAATACCCCCATGGTTACCACATACATCTGTCTCCCCTTTTCTTTTGTAAAGGAACAATTATACCTGATTTCCAGTCCTCCGGAACCCTTCCCTCTTCCTAAGCCAATCTACACAACTTCCATATCCACTCCACTACAATCTCACCCCTATACTTCAGCACAGGCTACAAAAAACAATTAAATTTCTTTATCCTCATACATTAAGGAGAATACACTCTCAACAATTTGAGGATCCAAATAACTTTAGCATTATTTAAAATATATGAACCAACAGAAGAATTTTTCCTGAAAAATCGGTTTTTGCCCTGTAAAAGACGCATTTTGCTAGTTTTCGTGCTCCCAAGGCAGTGTTATTTATTCTTACATCCTATACGATAAATAACACTGTGTGACAAACTTAAATCAATTTTTTGTTCATGTTGATTTTTACGCTATTTCTGATCAATGTCAATGCGTAGATTCTGAATATGCTATTTGTTTTTGTGTAAATCTAGAGTTTTATGAATTATGGAACACCATATATATCGTTACCATTTCGAGAATGTTGAGAATGTCAAATAATTTATATATTTCCGGGTGTATATTATGAATTTAAAAAATGACCAAACAGTAACATCACAAACAGGAACATCTAGAAATGCACTTTTGATCTTGACTTTCTTCTGTAGCTGTGACGACAATCGGGCAACAATCACCACACATAATCGCCCTCCATCGCCTCGTTCCACCTGCCCTGATATCTAGTTTCCATCAGCAGAATGTCCTGGTGGAACCGCTCGCCGTACTTCTCACTTACTGCAGCCAAGTTGCTTTTGAAGAAATCAAGGTGGGAATGTAGATAGTGCAATTTGAGCGACATTCTGCATCCAAGCCTGTGGAATGCGCCGATCAGGTCGTCGACGAGCTTTGTGGAATCTGCTCTCTGGTTGCCTAGAAAATCTTCCACAACCCCCCTGAAAGCATTCCAAACACGTTTTTCATCATCGGTCGTGTCACACTGGAGTTCACGACTTGCAAGCATTCTTTGAACCTGCGACCTGGTGAATATGCCAGCCGCCACCTTTGCCACGCTCAACTTGGGAAACGTTGATCCAATATGCAGAGACACATAGCCATCCTTGTCGATGGCTTTCAAGAATTGTTTCACAAGACAAAGTTTTATGTGTAGCAGCGGTAGCAATACCTTCTCTCTGGAGATCAGTGAAGCTCTCAGAACGTTGCACGAGCCTGGAGTGAGACTTTCTCTCTGAGAGGCCAGTCTTTCCTCACGAAATATTCTGCATCGCTCTGGCTGTCCCACAAGCATAATAAACATGATAGCTGCTTCGCACAACTGCCCTGCATTCCAAGTAGAAACGGAATCATTTTGAATTCCCTACAAACCTCCCAGTTGTGATCTGAGTACTTGATCTTTGTCAGACAAATCTTCACATTCTCATAGCCTTCTTTCATTTCCACAGAATGTGCAACTGGACTTGGGAGTTCGGTGCCGTTATGCGAAAATACAACTTTTAGGCTCTTCACGGAACTGTCTATGAAGAGTCGCCAATCTGAGGCCTTGTAATCCACTCCCGTGGCTTGGAACAACCCCTTAACATCAAAACAATAACCCAACGAGGTTTCTTCACAAAATTTGAAGAAGGATGCAAACTTGCCGTGGCGATTCCTATAACTCAACTTGCAACTGGGATCCAGCAAGTTCCATTCACTTAGACACGATACCAGCAGCTCTGCATTGGTGAATCCAAAATCTCGGACCAAGTCATCCAGTTTTTGCTGATTGGGAAAGTGTGGAATGTCTCCAGAAAATTCTCCACCATACAATTCATCATCACTTCTCCCTCCGTCATCGATGATGTCCTCATGGTCAGCCATTACGCCAGCCATTACATCGGCGCGTGGTAACAAGACTGGAAATAATCAATTGCCAATTGTTGACAAAAACCTAGAGATGGACAAACAAAACATACACCTTTGGAATCAGCGTGGAAAACCGAGTCTAACAGGACAAAAAAAATTGAATAAACAAATTGTCTGTTGCACAGTGTACTAAATTTTATTTGCCTTGGCAGAGCTGTTGTTTGGTTTTCTGTAATGAGGGCGGACTATAACCGTAGAAATAAAGACCTCAAACGACGTTGGGCAGAGGAAAAAGAAAAAAAAAAGGCTTAAGCAGGAGAGCAAATAAATTGAGTGACCAACGAAATGGACCAGACACCTATTAATCCACCATTATTTTTCCCTGAATCCTGGTTCCATGTGATTGGTACAGCTGGCCATATGTAGCTTCATATTTACTTATCACACAGAGACAATCCGACAGCTATCAAGGTAATTATTTGGTGCCAAGCCCATCTCATAGACTCATACATGCATAATTCATCCTGCCAACTCGATCCACTGTTAATTCCCTGGCCACATCAACTACCATAACTTTACCACACCCTCATTTGCCATATCTGTCCTCCATCCTCTTGGCCTAGCACGCCTCCTCACACTCTCAAAATCGATCAGATATACCCTCTTCACTACGATAGCCACACCCTTTCTCTCCATGCCACCGCATCATCAAAGCAAACTCTCTCACACTCTGATGTCCACAGACCTCTTGTCTCAGCACCTTTCACGAATATCATTATCCCTTATCTTTTCAACTCTATGAACTCATACACAGTCTTCAACAGCCCTATTTTCTACTCTTCTTAATCCTGAATTATCATCCTCATGCTACCCCATAGTGTCACACCCGTATGTTCGAGAGGGCACTAAAACTCAATGCAAGCCTCACGCAACCGCCACAATCAGACCTCTACTTCTTTTCCTGGCCTTTCATAGCATCAGCCATTTTCATCCCTTTTGCCACTCTATTTTCCACTTCATTTGCACATTTACCTTTGTTTCCAGTCACTGCATCCAGGTACTCAAACTCTTTCATCATTTCAAGTCTTTCTTCACTGATTGTTACAACTGAGCAAGCGAAGAAAGCGAGCTATGATTACTCTCAGTTAAGTTTGGAAATGAGCGGCCCAGCCTGACCCGGCCGTCTCACTCAGCAGAAGCAAAAACTTAACTCCTGTGGGAAGTAGAGTTAAAATTCTTTCTGCATGTGATACATTCATCCAGGAAATTTTGTTTTCAACTAAAAATTCACCCATAAATCTACTGGAGCCTCTTGGAATATCGAAATTTCCAAAGGAGTGTTCTAATCTGTGAATTCCTCTATTACGAAATTTTAGTTTATAAAGATTTCCCGCCGTAACACTTTGAATATCAGAGGGAAATTGTGATAACATGGAGCTCACACGCTCGTCACGCGATCACAAAGCTCACTTTACTGGCAACATCACCCTGGTAGTCACCTTCCTCCACAACTATCATTTTTCTCTTTTAGACATCTACTATCAAGGCATAGCGCTCACCGACATCCACAAAACCCTGCACCAGTCTACCAAGCTCGTCACTGCTGTTTGTAAACACCACTCCATCATCTGCGTAGGCCTAAGTCGATTTGCGTTACTACACCCTTCACAATTTTTTACTAACGCCATACCTCTCTCCATGATTGGTGTTTTTACTTCTCAGAATTATTCGTTTCTATATGTCGTCTGTCTGTCTATCTATCTATATTGAGAGAGAGAGAGAGAGAGAGAGAGAGAGAGAGAGAGAGAGAGCAAAATATTATGTAAATAAACTAGTATGATAAATTGCAAAGAAAATGGAGTGGACTTCATTATAGAAAACAAACTATTGAAGTTTTACTATAGTCTGTCTATCTACTTCTATATATAGGCTGTTTCCCCTCTAACAGGGGGTAACCAAGACAGGGCGACACACACACCGAAAATACTCATCCACACATACATTTACTCGTATCTAAGCCTCTGAGGTAGGGGTGGGCAACCTACGGCCCGCGGGGCCTGCCCATGCCCCTAAACCTAATCTGACCGTCCCGCCATCAGGCTATGCTCCACATATTCGCAAAAATATTCCTGTTTTTTATTTATTCTGTGAGTGAAATCCAGTAAGCCTTACTGGCTGTTAATCACTGTGGGAAACTCTAGAGTTAGTTTGTTCGAAAAAGTGCGCATACAAACAGACTTGGACTCAGATTACGAGGCAATGACGTGCTGCAACCTGCGCTCAGTGATCCGGCACTGCCAGATGTGTAAAAATTATTGCCCAGTGCGATAACATGTATGCGATATATTTATTAACAAATGTTTATTTAAAAGAAATGCCTTTATTTAAGTTGGTGCGATATTTTTGCTCAAAAAACGATAATTCAAAAACGCTGCCCTCCCCCCCACAAGATGATATTGGTGCCCACCCATCAATCTACCAGTCGCTAGAGAGGATGGATGAGTTTTTCTGTCAGCAGGCTTGGGTAAGCAACTTGCATCAATTTTTACTGTGTTGAAATGAAAGTTGTGTCTTGTTACCTCGCCCGGACAGAATCCGGCAAGGTATTTTTTTGATCGAGTTTGTTTCTTTGTTTGTCAGCAATTTACGGAAAAACGGCAGAAAGAAATTACATGAAACTTTTCAGGATATGTGGGCACTGGTCCCAAAAGAAATTGATTAAATGTTTTAGGTAATAGAGTGACAATGGAAGGTCAAAATCAAGGTCATGGATTTTCAGAGGGCTACAACTTGAAACCGGCTGAAGACAGAGATATTTACTATTATGAACATACAGGAACTTGTAATATGGGCTTTCATTTGGCACCAAGACCTTTGACCTTGAGTGAACTGGAAAGGTCAAACTTAAAGTCATGGATATTCAGGGGGCTATAACTCAAAACTAGTTGAAGATAGATATTTACTATTATCAACATAAAGGAAGTTCCATATGGGTTTTTTAATTGCTACCATGACCTTTGACCGTGAGTAACAGTGAAAGGTCAATCTCAAGGTCACAGATATTCAGGTGGTTATAACTCGAAACTAGTTGAAGATAGACATAATTGCTATTATCAAGATACTGGAAGTTGCATATGGGCTTTCATTTAGCAGAGTGAGAGAGTTCTGGACAAATGTGGAAGTCTGCATGGAAAAGTTTGGAAGGAATGAGAGAGTGTTTTTGATTGGTGATATGAATGGTAAAGTAGGGAATGTGAAGGTCGATGGAATAGCTGGTGAGTGGGGTGTGCCTGCTGAGATAGATGAGAATGGCAGTGCGTTAGTGGACATTTGTGCTGGGAGGGGGTTGGTGATAGCCAATACCCTCTTCAGGCACAAAATGATCCACAGGTATACATGACGAGTGATGAGAAGGGTGGGTGGTGAACTGAATGAAAGGAAGACGATGATTGATTATGTGTGTGTGGATGAAAGGATGCGAAGATGTGTAATGGATGCAAGAATTTACAGAGGTTGAGGGAGTGGACTTTCTGACCACTACTTGGTGGTAGCCAGAATCAAGATCTAAGTAAAATGGAGAAATAGAAGAAGGGAAGAATGGGAAGAAGGAGTAGTTGCAAGGAGAGTGGAAAGGCAGAATATAAGAAAGAAGTGGAGAAACAATTGGGTAAATATGAATTGGAGCAGATGGGGGACATGGAAGGCATGTGCAAGATAATCACAGAAGAAATATGTGCAGCATGTGATGTGGTGTGTGGGGTGAAGAGAAGACGAAAGGGGGTGCAAGGAACAGCATGGTGGAATGAAGAAGTGAGACAGGCTGTGGCACAAAAGAAGAAAGCATACAATGAATGGATGAGAAATATGGGCGTGGAAGAAGTTGAGAGGCGGAAGAAAGAGTTATATGTAGAAAGGAAGAGAGAGGTGAAAAGATAAGTAAGAGAGAGTAGGAAGAAAGTGGATGAAGAATTTGGAAGGAATTTGAGTGTAAAGTGGAGGGACTGTAGAAAATGTTCTGGAAAGAGGTGAAGAAAGTAAGACAGGGTGGCAGTGAAGTTAGTTGGGGAATGAAAGATACAAATTGTAGATTACTGGTGGAGAAGGGAGAAAAAGTGAGCAGAATGAGAGAACACTTTGAGGAATTGTTGTCAACATAGAGAATGGAAGTAATGCGAGTATAAGTGGCTGGGGAATGGCTGGGAGAAGGAGGGAGGTGAGAAGACAGAAAGAAATCAGTAGGATAGAAGTTGTGGAAGCAACGAAGAAAGTCAATTGAGGAAAGCCCAAGGAATTGATGGAGTGTGTGGCGAAATGCTGAACCATGGGGGAGAGATAGTAGTAGAATGGATGTGGAAGATGTGCATATTGACTTGGGAGGAAGGTAGAGTCCCAGAGGATTGGAAGTCAGGTATAATTATTCCCTTGTACAAAGGAAAAGGGGAAAAAGAAGTGTGTGGTAATCATAGGGGCATTTGTCTTCTTAGTATAATAGGAAAAGTGTATGGTAGGATACTTATTGACAGAGTTAGAGAAAGAACAGAGAAATTAGTTGGAGAAGAACAGGGAGGCTTTAGGAAGGGAAGAGGTTGTGTAGATCAGATATTCATTCTTAGAACTTTAGTGGAAAAGTTTCTAGAGAAGGGAAAGAAATTGTATGCTGCCTTCATGGATTTGGAGAAAGCATATGAAAGGGTGGATAGACAAGGATTGTGGAAAGTATTAAGAATATATGGAGTAGATGGGAAGTTGTTGAATGTTGTGAAGAGTATGTATGATGGTGCTAAGGCTGCAGTGCATATGGATGGTGAACTGAGTGCATTTTTCTCTTTGAAGGTTGAGTTTAAACAGGGATGTGTCATGTCTCCATGGTTGTTCAATCTGTACGTGGATGGGGTTATAAAAGAGATACAAGGTAGGGCAGTGGATGTTGGAGTGGCCCTAGTGAGAGAGGGTAGTGTTTCAAAACTCCCTGGACTGTTGTTTGCAGATGATACTGTGTTGTTAAGTGAAGATGAAGGGGAGCTCCAAGGCTTGGTGGATGAGTTTGGGAGAGTGTGTAAGAAACGGAATCTAAAGGTGAATGTAGGGAAGAGTAAAGTGATGGTCTTTGAGAGAAGTGAAGTCAGTGAATGTACAGTGAGGTTGGATGGTGTGGAAATAGAAAATGTGAGTACGTTTAAGTACTTGGGTAGTGTGATGAGTAAGGATGGAGGTTTGGAGGGTGAAGTGCTTGAAAGGGTACAACAAGGAAGAAAAGTTGCTGGTTCCTTGAAAGCAGTGATAAGAAGCAGGGAAGTGAGCATTGAGGTGAAAAAGTTACTACATGACAGTATTGTGATACCAACTCTAACGTATGGAAGTGAAGCTTGGATGTTGTTGGAAGGACACAAGTCAAGAGTGAGAGCAGTGGAAATGAGTTATTTAAGAGGAGCCTGTGGAGTCATAAGGAGAGACAGGCTGACAAATGAGGATATAAAGAAGCGTTGTGGTGTGGATGTGGATGTGATAGGAAGCGTTAGGAGGATCACACTGAGGTGGTTTGGCCATGTGGAGAGGATAGAGAGCGAGAGACTGACGAGGAGAGTGTATGTGAGTGAGGTGGAGGGAGGAGAGGGAGGGGAAGGCCAAGGATGAGCTGGAAGGATAGAGTGGAGAGGTATATGAGAGAGGGGGGTGTGAGTTGGGAGCAGGGCAATGAAATGGCAGGGGACAAGGCGACGTGAAGGCGATTTGTTTGTGGCCACCCCGTACGGGATTAAGGCGGCTGGCAATAGATAGATAGATAGACCTTTGACCTTGAGTGACCTTGAAAAGTCAAATGCAAGATCACGAATTTCAGAGAGCATAACTTAAAAACATTTGAGCCATTATCTTAGACTTTACTTGTGTACTGACACTAAATGGCAGTACTGAGTCAGTATTTAACAGCTATAAAATAACTGCTGTCGGGCGAGGTTTGTTGTGCCTGGCACCACTTTTTTCTAATGCATTAATTTTATAAATATTGTATTTAGTACATTTTTAGAAAATATACTTGGAAGAAATGTTGTTCTTATTAATGTGTATTCTTATTCTTATTCGTATTATTATACATACAGCCTTCTCTTTACGCTCATTCTAAGCGAACGCCATCTAAACACCTTTCCATTTCTCCCAGCACCTTTCCTACTTACTTCGTTCTAAACTTCACCTCTACATGTACACATATTCTTCCATCCACAGCAACATGTGGCCTTAAATACTTCAGACATTCTACCTCCTCAAGTAACTCACCATTAAAATCCACTTTCCTCCTCCTACCATCTACAAACCTCAAACACTTCATCACTTTACTCGTATTATCATTCAACTTCCTCCTTTCACACACCCTTACAAACTCCTCTACCAGCTGTCTCAATCTCTCCTTCGAATCAGCCGCCAGTGCAGTATCATCTGCAAACAGCAGCTGACTGTAGTAAGAGGGTAAAACATAAGTCGTCGTATTTTGCGAATAAAATTACTTGCAGACCACGAATTTGAAGTAACACTAAATGTGTGTGGACTGCCAAGTTTAAGTGTAGTATAGAGCTAATGAATTTTGCGACAAATAATCAGGTTATGTTGGTCTGAATCTTGAAATCATTGATGTGACCACTACTCAGGCTTGGGGTCAAGTGGGCACGAGAAGGGTCTGGCTAGCAGGCTCTGCATCACCACACAACAGAGGAAGGGAGCTGAATGGAGTTTGTCAGTGATGCACCCATGATGCACCCTTATAGTTGTATGGCGTTGTCCGTCTTGACTAGAGCACAGGCCGTCCCTGTACTGCCAATCGATGACGTAGGTCGAGACTTGACGTCAGGGCGTGGGATGGAGTCCTTCAGAGAACACCAAGCAGCACCACGAGAAATCTTCAGGAATATCCTCGTTCATAGTTGCACACCAGGACACTGACGAAGAAATAACCACCACTAATGACGATGAATGCAGGAACAATGGTGATGTAAGGAAGATCCGGAAACCACTATAGGTCAACAGCACAGCAACACAGCAGTAGTTATCACACTAAACCTCCTCTTCTTGTAGGAGAACAGAAACAGGTGATGACTCAGGTGCAAACTGTGTGATTTCTAGAAGAATGCTGTGAGTTTTCGTTACGAATCCCACCAGCTCGTCACCAGTATGTAGTGGTTGATATAAGGCATGGTTAAATGTTAAGTTTTGCAGGTTCAGTCTATCTTGAGGTTTGAAGTAAACTGCAGTGAGATTTTGTAGATTATATTCTTGAATTATATACAAACCTTGAGGAATACAAGACTCAGCCAGGACGGCACAGTAGCACAGTATGCCTTGGTGATTTGTGCTAGTCTGCCCTGCTTTGGGGCGTGAGAGAGGGCTGAACTAAAATGCTGAGCTTAGTAAAATCTGTAATTAACTGAACTAGTAGACAGGGTTGCCACAACTTATGATGAAATAATGCATGGACAGATAATAAACACATTTGTATACATTACAATGACTGTGAATGAATATTAATAAAGTTTTGTTGTAAATATACTGTACACATCAGTGGGACCATTAGATGTAAAGATTCTACCCACTCTGTTTGTAGCAGTAATTATAAATGACGATGTTCCAGAAACTGGTGCAATAATATTCAATAATCTTGGTATCTCCGGTGTCCTGTACCTTTTCCTCTGTTCTTTTCCTTTCCTTTTCTTCCCTCACAGCCAATATCTGTTCTTGACACCAGCACTTTATGCTTCTCTTTTCTGTGTTCTTTTCTTTTTCCTTCTGTCTAACTCTCTCCCCTTTCCATTTCTTTTTTTCTTCGTTTTTCGCAACTCCGTCCTGCCATCCATGTCCATATTTCTTACTTTATGTTATCTTCATTTTCTTTCTATTGTTTATATGTGATATGCTGCCAGGAACAGTCTCGCACATTGCACACATGCTTCATCGAGATACATATAACGATGTCTCCACTTCATTTGTGGGTCATTTTGGCTCTCAATTACTTTGTTGTCTCTCCCTCTAATTGGCTTCACCTACAGGCGCCTGGTTTAGCAACAGAAACATGACTTAGGTTGTAGATTTTACTTGTCAGAGGATGAGAATGTTGGGAAATGTGGTGGCTGGTTTGTATCCAGATGGTCTCTGGCCTGTTTCCGTACTAATAATACCGTATATTTATTATATACTTAGTAATATCTGGGGATATACATCATCCATTCACTTTCTTCATGTGACTTCAGTAAGTGTCAAGAGAAATGACCTCTTTTAGCCCAGAAAACCATCTGTTAAAATCCGTAGTAACATTACAGCCAAATGAACGCCTGGTGATCTTGTTAATTAAGGCGCCCCAGCTGGCTGTGGTCCATTTGGGTTTATATCCAAGGATTTCAACCTCACTTATACGATTGGTCACTCTCATCCTATATGTTTCGGCCGAATAGCCTAGCACAGGAATCCTACACATGAGCCAGTGAAGAATCAGATGTTGGATTGATTAATGCCTTGTCGAGGTGAGGTATTTACCCAAGTCATAGTTGTGATTTTTGCATATTTTATGCCTGTGATGCTAACAAATGGTCATATATCAGGAGCATATTAGGAGATTTGGTACTCACACACCTTTAGCTGTAGTTCATAGACACACCGCCCCACCCCTGATCGAACCAGGGTCAGACCGTCTATCACCTTCAAACACAGCAACTGTCCGACAATTGCTGCTATAAGAACAAAGCATACTCCTACTTTTCTGCCCTCACTACTGTGTAGATAGCCAGGGACTGTACACAGGAATTATGCCCAAAGCACTGCGTTGCTTCTTTCTCAGTGTTCATCTTCATTTGTCCATGTTACACCATTTCGCCTCATACTGCTGAAGCAATGGTTCTCGTGCATCGGGCTACCACGGATGACTCCACACAGATCACACGGTTTTATTAGCAGTCTGCGTGGTTATTAATGCTACCAGTTTAACTACCTGTCATAACAAAGAATTTCTTTTTATCTCATTAGTGACGTTTTAGAACATTTCTATGCTATAATGCCAACCTGGCGGATATCTTCAGGGCCTTCAGGGGTCAAGGTCTGATTCTATCATAGAGTTGATGTTAGTAAACCGGACTTCCCGTATAAAACTGAACCTGGGTCAGACCTTCCATCATCTTCAGATGCTTCCATTTCAGATAGCATTCGTGTCATTTTTAACTCTCACTTTCTTTGTAGCACCACTCTCCCTGATTGGCTTCATCTGTAAGTGCCCAGTTTAGCATAAAAAACTTGGCTTGTGTTATAATTTTTATTATATCAAATGCTGAGTGCTTTGGGGAATGTAATGTCTGGTTTGTATGCAACTGGTCTACCGGCCTTTACCCTATATATCATTGGTGATTGATACAGTGAGGTATTTTTTGTTACTCCGCTGTCTTACTGTCAGCTGGCCAGAAGTCAGGAGCGTTTTTAGGAAACTAGATCTGGCCTTCACGTGGGTAAGGTTGGCATACATAGACACTGTCACGCTCAAGCACGGACGCTGTCCTATCATTGCTGCAAAAAAGGTTTGGAGTACTGCTATGCTTTTGTCCCAAGATTTTTCAGGTAGGCCCATTAAGTGTCTGGAGGTATCACCATGGGATGGAAATCACTAAGACCAACAATGGATCATCATAAAATTTACAGTTATCCAAGTTTCCAGGTTTAGCACGTTGAGTTGCCAACACACTCCTTGTGTGAGGTCTGTAGTCCAGGACTTTCGATGCCCAGATCGAATCGTTCACGACTGAAAGGAGAGGGAGGCATGGGGATGACTGCAGATGATAGTGATATGGTGGGGGGGATGAGGTGGGTTTGGGTATATAAAGAAGAAGGGTGGAAGAGGGCTCATCTCTGATTGGAGCAAACATAATCTTGTTGTTTTTAATGCATCAAAAAATTAGTTCTTACATGTTTCAACTAGCCAAAATCGACCACAGGAATATCCTCTAATATAAACAGTAGCCAATTCAATCATGCATCATCTTTAAACATAACTGGAGTTTCATTCTCTCGGGATTTATCTTGGAAAGTCATATTATCTCTCTTGTAAAATCTGCTTCCAATAGTTTAGCTGTGCTAAGCCGACTCCATGCCTTCTTTACCCCTGCACAATTTTTGACTTTAGGCACGGGTTATATTCGCCCCAGTGTAGAGTACAACTCTCATGTGTGGGAGGCTCCCCACATACAGCTCTTCTCAACAAGGTGGAGTCAAAGGCTTTTTGTCTCGTTAACTCTATATCTTACTGGCTCCCTTCAACCTCTGTCTCTTTGCCTCACTGTTGCGTCTTTATTTCTCTTCCATCGCTGCTTCAATGGTCACTGCTCCTCTAAACTGTCTGCCTGCATCCTTCCACCACTATGGCAGCCGCTTAGCAGAAAACTCTCTTCCCTTTTATGTCCGACTCTGTGATGCAAGAGTTAACCGTTACTCCCAACCCTTCATGTATGCAAAAGGTCAAGTCTAGAACTGTCTTCCTCTGTCAATATTTCCTACTGCCTATGACCTCCAGTCTTATAAACAAATTGTGTCCGGGCATCTCGAAAGGAATGGATCTTGAATTTGGCTCTCTATTATCTTGTTTTTATTTGTTCTTCGAGGGAACAATTTGCCGCCTTCTAGCCTTTGGTTCCCTCTTAATTGCATAAAAAAGTAATATGATGCCTTTGGACTGTATTATTGCCCAGTAGGATTTCACTCCAAGCTTCTATACATTCTTATCTTATTTACGATTATGATATATGAAGAAATATAACGACACTAGTTACACTACAACCCTTCACCTCCGTCACCCGCCTAGCCACCTTCCCATCCCATACATATAGAGGCTCTCATATTAGTTTATCGTGATGTTCATGTTTTCCTTTCCCAAAATTATTGCACTGTTTGTTGTTCAGGTAACACTTCTGTTGCCCCTGCAGCCGTAATAGAGGGATGTCCTTACGCCTCTGAATATGTGCTCCTATATAATGATGTGGGTAACATGATTATGCCATTATTCTGTTTGATTTTAATCTCTGTGGCAACACAGTGCAACACTGTGTGCAAATGCAACAAGCAGCTGGCCATCTTCTACCTTTATGTTTATCCACACAGACACAGGATTATGAGAAGTAATAATACGCACGCGCGCACACACACACACACACACACACACACACACACACACACACACACACACACACACACACACACACACACACACACACACACAAACACACACAGAGGCAGGGGGAAGGGGAGGGGAAAAGAAAAGGAGAGAGAGGAAACAGGGCATGGGGGAAGGGGATAGTTATAGAGAGAAGGAGAGGGGGAGGGGGAAGGAATGAGAGACAGAAAGGGAGAGGGGGAAGGAGAGAGAAGAGATGAGGACGAGACAGGAAGTGTGAGAGGGGAAGAAGAGGAGAGGGAAAAAGATAAATAGGAAAAGGAGTGGAGGATGGGGAACGGGAGAAGTTTGGAGGGAAGTGGGAAATGTTGGATAGGTGAGGGAAAAGCGAGGACGAGGGAGAGAGAGGGAAATATGAAGTGAGAGGGTGAGGTAGGAAGGGGGAAAGAGAGGGAGATACAGGGAAGGGAAGAAAAACAGAGGAGAGAGAGGGAGAGGGAAAGAGAAGGAGAGGGAGAGAGAAAAAGACAGAGGGGGAGAGAAAGAGTAATAAAAATGGATATACAGAGGGAGAGAAAGAAAATTGAAGAGAGGGTAGGAGGGAATGAATGGACAATGAAAGGAAGAGAGAGACGGAGAAAAGGAATGAAAGAAAGATATATATATATATATATATATATATATATATATATATATATATATTTGTGTGTGTGTGTGTGTGTGTGTGTGTGTGTGTGTGTGTGTGTTAATGAGAGAGAGACAGAGACAGAGAGACTCAGAATGTTAATGTGAATAAGCTCCGATGTTCCTTCACATATTAAAGTATCTAGCACACCAGTCCATCTCTGGCAACAGCCCATAGGGATAATCTCCCCATCTCCCTAATTTCCTTAATGAACCAATTTTCATCCCACTGGCCTATTTTCCTTCATGGACACATGTTCCCTAGTGAACTAAATTACCCTTGGAAAAATAATTTTCCCATGAACCTATTCTCCTCCCTGGGCCAGTTTTCCCCCAGGGACCTCTTCTCCTCCACGAGCCTTTTCCCCCCTTACATCTGTTTTCCCCCATGAATACAAATCCCCCTTGGAGCTACAGTATATTCTTCCATGAAACTAGTCTACTCTTTGGACCAGTATTTTTTTTTTTAAATCCCGGAGACCTTTCTTTTCGTATGGGCCAATTGCGTCCATGAAATTATGATTCCAATGGACGTTCTTTCCTCCTTGGATCTGTTTTTCCTCACTAACCTAGTTTTCCTCCATGAACACATTTTTTCTTAAATAAGCTGTCTTCCTCGTGGACCTATTTTCACCATGAGCCTAACTCCCCCCATGGTTCTATTTTCCCAGTAGACCTGTTTTTCCCAGTGACGTATTTTCCTCCTGAGGGGACACACCACATCCCCACATGAACCTGTTTTATCACATTGACCTGTTTCCTCCATGGACCTTTTTTACCCATTGGACCTACGTTTCCACTTGATCCCAGTTCCTTAAGTATCCCCAGTGGACCTGTTTTAGTCATAGACCTAGTCCTCATCTACCCTTCAATCCACCAACCCACCCATCTATGTGCCTACCCACTCACCCGGTGCAGTAACCCCGTCTCCTGGTTTAGTTCTCCGAGAAGTCACACATCCAGATCGAAGTGCCCAGCCTACCCAACCCCGCCTACCCAACCATCCGAACCAACTCGCCCACCCACCCCATCTCACCCGTCTACCAATCTCACCCTGCGTACCAACCCCACCCACTTCGCTCACCACACCCACAACCCCGCTCTCTCCACCCGCCCACCCCACCTGTCAGCCCACCCTCAACACCCACACAGCCCACCTCACCGGTCCACCCACTCACTCACAAACCCACCTCATCCACTCAGCTAACAGAGTGACAGTTGCTTTTATAGCATAGTTTATTCAGTGATGATATTTGTACAACTAAGTGCAATACCGTACGTATGTGTATAGCTGGAATGCAAGAATGATTCAGTCACCATTACGTTTATTTCAGATGAATAAATCTTTTAGCGACAGTAACAACCATTCCGGCTTTTTTTTTTTTCCGGACTCTTCTGTTGCGACATACTGAACTGACTGGAGGATATCAAGTAATGAGAAGATAACATTATACCAGAGATAATTGAGTAACGTATGATATATACAGTAGTTGTATGATTTGCATTGATATACACTTTCTTTTGCCCACATAGGGGAAAAGAACCTATATCTCATTATAACTTACCTCTCTCATCGGGTCAGATAATAGCCTACTCAATCCTAAGGAAGAAAAAGGAACTACTTTACACTAAGCTTACTACTCGTCTACACTAAGCTTAATTCTCTTTATGAGTGCTAAGATACGAATAAAAGTGTGTGTCTGGGTGAGTAAATTGGGAGTGTGTCGTCCTGTCTAAGCTACCTCCCCTTCTTTGGGGGAGGCAACCTAGGTATATAGATGATTGCTATGGCAGCTTAGCAAGCAGAACAATATATTGCAATACTATGAATGTAAGTCATCTGGTGTCACGTCGCCATGAAAATCAAACAAACATGACTAGCTCAGTGAAATCGACGTCCTTAGCGACACTATCCATACTCTCTGGGTCTTTACCCTCTACCTTGTCCACCTTAACTGGGAGAGTTGTTGACAGTGGCGATTTGTCAACCTTCTCTGGGGAATATAACTTTTACAGGTTCCTTGACATTAGTTCAATCACTTTTTCATAACAATAATAAGTTAAAGAAAAACGTCTCACATTCACTTTGTTATTCTTGCACTTTCACTCGTTTCCATTTACATACTCCCTCTCACTTCCTCATTGTCGCCTAAGCACTCTCTTTCACACACATGTTCATTCATTCACACACGGGTACTCAGTAACTCACTCCGTTTATGCTTCACTAATTTTTTGTTGCTTGGTCACTTTCTTCGCTTTGCCTGACATTAACATACACGTTCACAGTGACAAACTCTCACCTAAATTCATTTACTTCTCGCTCTTACTTTTCGCTCCCCCACTCACGTTCGTGCAAGTTCTCTTTTACTCCCTCTTGTCTTTTTCATTCACTCTCGCTCTTATTGCCACTCATGCCTATTATCACTTTGTCTCACTTTAATACTCGCACACAGTTACATAGATTCATTGACCTCATTACTATACTCACATAATCTCATATTCAGTTCACTCCTACATACTCCTGACTGTCCCATCCTTACTCTTGCAGCGTCGCTCATATCCTCCACTGTCACATATTCTTAAGACTTTCACATTTTCACTTTATTATTATCCCTCATTTCATGTACTTTAATAATTACCGATCCACACCGACTTTATTTTCCAGCCCATTCAGTTCCTTTCTTAGTCTCGCACTTGTTTCATTCACTACTCGTCAGTCTCACTTTCATAATTTACATTCATTCACTACATTCTCAGTTCAGCCCTCCGACAGTTCGTATATTCTTCTGGCCATGACCCACTCCCATACTCATGGTATGAGGGCGTGAATGGTAGTCGAACCTGAGAAAATATTGTCCCCATTCTCACCCAGGAGGCAAGATTGATAAATGATTGCTGACGTGATATATTATATTTTCTTTTAAATTGCCACTTCAGGAAATGCAATCGAACGCATTCAAAACATATAATCATGAGTATCATTATCAAATCTGACGCCCTGCACACTTGTGGTTACTCGCTGACAGGGAATGACCATGATTACCTTATCTCCTGACCAATATCTCTCTCTCTCTCTCTCTCTCTCTCTCTCTCTCTCATGATTATGAAACTCAATTTTCTTCTTCGCTGTCATACAATTTCTGCCTCTTCTCATATCATTCAAAATATTTTCTATGACACCTTACTTATGTGGATTTTATTTTCATGGTTTTTGCCATTGCATTATATCCCTCTCTCTCCTTTCAGAATTTCCAGATCTCACTCCCATTGCTGTTGTTTCCATTCCATAACACTCATACAATGTCCTGTTACTTTTTACCGTTTATCCTGCCTGTACCTGAGGAGTTTCCGAATTAAATATTTATTTTAGCTTGTACTCAGTGCCCAGTTTTCAGTCTCATACATAAGTGTAAATAGTAAATAATTTTACATGCGATAGCCACCGTGTCATAGAGGAACCCATATTCAGAGGCGTGAAGAAATCTCCCTATTTCTACTGCTGGGGTAACAAGGGTGTTATCTGAAAAACAAAGAATGCAATAATTTAGGGGAAGGAAAACATTCTGTATGGGATAGGAAGGTGGCTATGCGGGTGATGAAGGGCTGTGGTGCGATTAGTGTCGTGATATTTCTCCACCAATCATAACCGTAAATGTAATAAGAATGTATCATAAGCTTGGAGTCATATCCTACTGTGTAATAATACATTTCAACGTCATCATATTCTGTGCCCTCTTCCATCCATCTTCTCTATATAACTAAGCCCACCTTATCCTCTACGCCAGGGGTCGGCAACCTTTGATGGACTGAGGGGCCGGAAATGCTGTTACTCAGGTGGCGGGCCAGACGTTTTGAGCTTATTAAAGACTACACCCTCCCTCCTCCAGTAATAATAATAATAATAATAATAATAATATGAATGTAAATATAAAAGAATAAACGTTAATAAGAGTATATACCATTTATTCAAAGTATATTTCCTAAAATTAAACTGACTATACTTCTATAAAATTAATGCATTAGAATCCAAGGAAATAACTTTCTTTGAAACAGATATCACCATGGGTAATAGAAATTTTCAAAGAATTTTTTAGAACGTATATTGAATACATTTGTTACAAGATTAAAGGATTAGAAACAAAAGGAATAATTTTCATTAAAACAATTATCACCTTGCGTGACAGAAATATTTACTCACAGTACTTACTAATTACTTTGATAATTCAGTGTAGTCATAGTTCCAACCAACAGGCATTGAGAGTCAGTGTGATATCTGATGCTTTTTCTCAGTAAGACTTACTGGTTTTTCACTTGCTGAGATATTTTTGTGAATTTCTGGAGCATACTGGCGGGCCGGTCAGATTAGGTTTACTGGCTGGGTCAGGCCCGCGGGCCATAAGTTGTCGATGCCTGCCCTACACCATACCACTGTCATCTGCGGTCGTTTCCCTGCCTCCCTCTCCTCTCAGCTGTCAAGGATTCGATCCAAGCATCGAAATTCCTGGAGTTAAAATCTCGCAAAAGGAATACGTTGGCATCGATAAGTGTTAAAGCTGGAAACTTGGATAACTGTGGAATGGAGAGGGATAAATTTCAAGCCTCAGGCGGTATTGAGTCCGCATGCAAATAGCAGCCGGGTAGTGGCAGCTTACTGGTGATGATGGAAAGAGTCTACTAAAGAGCTTATTAAATGGAGGATGGAAAGGGAGTTTAAGCCTTCATATAGATCCTACTTTGTAGTTACTGAGGTTTGCAGACGGTACATGCAATAAAATTTTTCCATAGAATATGATATATTGGCTTTAAACGAGGTGAGCCTCTATATTTTCTTAAATAATAGCGATAATTATAACATTAGGACTGGGGTCTTGCTCGTAGGACGCAGCGTAGGATGAGGAAGTTTGGTTTCCAAGTAGAGGCTGCATATGTTCCTCAGCACTCACAGTAACAGCGTGACCTTGTGAAGTCTTTACCAGCACAGACAACAGTATAACTTTTCCAGTATGACATCACATTGGAAATACATTCACTCAATGACACATCTGGTCACAAACAAGACCCCACTGAGGGAAGGGGGGGTCACCTTGGTGTGGTGGTGGGCCTTGAAGTGTGGCTGACAATGCCACCTACTTCAGAAACCTTCTTATCTTTGTAAGGTTCGGCATCTATCGGCCTCATGGACCAAGTACCCCCCCCTCCCACATCACTGGTAAAGTAGGCCTGCTGAGGACGTTGCTCATCCCTGCCCAGTCCCCATCTTGGGCAGAAGTTTTTGCCTCCCCACGTGTTTGCCTTACGTGGTGTCCCATCATGCTGGAAAACAGGAGTCCTGGGGTTGAGTGACACTGCACAATGCACCCTACACCTAGCAACGTACCTCTTAGGTCCTCTATTCTGGTTAGATGGATGACCTGGTTGGGGCCGACTAAGTCAATCAGCTGGTGACTTGTTGGCTTGTGTCAAGTAGGTACTGGGGGATGTGGTGGCTCCTGTCATCACGGAGTCACCCTTGTCTGGATCTCCCAGTGGTTACTTGCGTGTACTCCCTCACTACCTCTGGGGTTGACAGCGTTGTTATCCCTGCCATATGACCTCCCCTTACTGTGCTCTATGGTAGGTGGAGGGGTGGGGGAGAGAAAGTTATTTTGTGCAGTCCTTGGCTCATTCTTTTATACAGCCAACTAAGTTAATGATATCTAGCACTCTCCTGGATGAGGTTCCTGGATCTTCAGCTGGCTCCTCTTCACTGGCCATGCTGGAGCCATATGTCCCTATCAGCCACTGTTCAGCTGCTGCTCGTCGACGTGGCCGGCGTCTTACTCAGCCCTTGGCAAGTGTTCAGGGGATAATACCTTGTGATTAGGAGTCCACTATTATCATCAAGTTTACTGTTGCCCGCAGTACTGTTTTCCTCAATCTACATCAGCAAAATATTTGGGGGTGGATCGTACTCTAGTTCAGGCACATGACGCTACTCCTAAGTTTGTCCCCCAGGCTGAAAGCAGTTTACTTGTTGAGGTCAGTGATGCTACCCAGAGTGAACGCCTTCAGGCCATTTCCGAGGTTGATAGCCTCCCTATCTCATGCTGTTCTCATGCTTCTCTGAATTAGTCTCGTTCTGTAGTCTAAGCCAAGGACCTTCTCACTTATGATATGGAAGTCTTCCAGGGGGAACTAGCTGATCAAGTGAAGTGAAAGTTGAATGTATCCATAAGAAAGTAAAGGGCACCTTGTCTGCAACACCCACCCTCATTCTTACATTTTATGTGGTCCATCTGCTTGATGTCGTGACAGCTGCATGGCATCATTACAAGGTGAAGCAATAGGTACCTCTCTCCAATTGGTGCTTCCATTACCGGCAGTTTGGTCACATCAGCCACACATGTAGACCTCTTGCTTGTGGCCTGCAGAAAATCTACATCGTGGGTGGGGATGTCCATGAGGATGTTGAGTGTTTCTCCCCTCCTGTGTGTGTTCACTGTGGTCTTATTATGCTTCCTCAAAAGTTTGTGACAGGTACAAATTTGAGTTGGAGGTTCTCTTCCTTCGTGCCAGAGAGATTTCATTTAAAGAAGCTAAGACAAAAGTCCTACCCATGTTCCCAAGCCTGGGGATTACTTATGCATCCGTTTTGGCAAGGTCTCGTCCTAAACTTTTCCTGTTGCAAGGACGTCAGAGCCATTCCCTGTTTTAGTGTCCAATGTCACTTTCACTTCCTCAGTTGCTGAATGTGCAGTTCCCTGTTTTTCAATTGTTGGTTAAGCATTTATTATGTCCTCTCCTGTCACGGTTATTGCTGAACTTACTTGTGAACCTTCTCATGAATCATCACCATCATCCAGCACAAAGCCTTCATCAGGGACTGAATTAATTTTTGCCCAACATACCACACTGGAAAGTGTCACATTATCAGGAGAAGTATCCGCGTCTGCTCATCTACGCAATTTTGGGTATACCTTTACCTACTTATATAAATCTGCTGCTGTGACCAATTCTTTCATTGCACAAAGATATGTTATGGGGTCATCAAAGTCACTCCCGGTGGACACCCCTCCAAGTAACTTCCCAGTCAGAGCAACCAGTTAGGGGTAACTGAATACCGCTGCATCTGAAGCCTTGGTCACACACAAGCAACTCAAGGTCCGACCACTGCGCGAGTTACAGTCGTAATGCATTTTTTCATCAATCGTCCCTTGATTCGCTGGCAAAGCCCGGACTCTTTGAGGCAATCATGAGCCGCTGGGACAACTCGTCGGGTCTCACGATTTTTTAACGCTTGCGTTAAAAAATCGTGGCCACTTCACAACTTCCCAAAAGTCGTGTCACTGTTGCATTGCAGGTGGGAGTGTCGTACATCGGTCGTGAAGCAGTCTTGGCTCAATCGGATGCATCGTCATGAGGTCATTGCATGTCGTGATGCTATCGCCGTCAAAGAACCATTACAACTGCCTGTCCCTCATCAACTGGATAGACACAGGAGAGGTCCATGGTGATGTGCTGGGTGTCATTTGTGGTCCAGGTGTGATGTCCTGCCCCATGCAGGGCACTCCCCAAATGTGTCAAGCAGTTGTCTTTCATTCGTGGGTAGTCATGTCACGGTCGTGGCTGACAAAAATTCGTTAAATATAAAATCTGAAGAATCGTACCTCCATCACCTCACGGTCGCCTCATGATCTTGTCACGTTCTTGAGGACGTCACGACTGGTCATGAGGCAGTCGTGTGCATAGCAGATTCGGGGTCAGTCGGGAGGTGTGGGAGCCAATTAAGAGATGACCCTAAGTTGTGCGATGGTCAGACCTTGAGTCATTGGTGTGTGTGTCTGGAGCTTAAGGGTTCCTCTACCATGGATGTGGTGGAGGTCGCTACATGAGGGAATTGCTGTGCCCTTTCCCACGCCCTTTAACAATCTATGGCACCTAGATCTGTTGAACTGGCTCCTATAGCCAATCTGGTTTGCTCTAATAAACAGAACCGTGCTGTTAAACAGCGTGAATGGCCTCCTTCAAGTGTTCCTCATCCAGGTGGGTCAAGTGTCCCTCCCACTAAGGGGTTGAAATTATCAGTCACGCCTGGTCCGCTAAACATTGCTCTGCCTGGAACTGTAAAGGTGTTAGAGCCAATTGGAAAGAACTTCAACTGCTCCTGTCCTAGTTTCAGCCCTTCTGTATTTCCCTTTAGGAAACTATGGACGGAGACAGGCCTTTTCCTGCTCCTACAGGATATACAGCTTTCTACTCACTGCCTCTTGCAGACTGTGGTTCTCATGGTGGCTGTGCTGTTCTGAGACATACACATATCCCATTCACTTTTTTCTGTCCAGTCCTCCCCTACAGGTTGAGGCTGTTCAGTTACATCTAGAGAGGAATAACATAAGGTGTTGCCTTTATTTACCTCCTTCTGTGCCTGTATCAAGTGCTGATCTTCATCACCTTATTCGTCAACATACTAGACCATTAACTTCTTCTAGGTAACCTAAATAGATGTCGTGCTTTGTGGGGTGTTACTCTTTCTAACTCCCGTGATAATCTCCTGGCATCTTTTTGAAGATTTAGGCCTGGTTCTTATGACTACGGGTGACCCAATGGATTTTCATGTACAAACTTACATTTTATTGGTATTGATCTTACATTGATCTACCCCGATTGCTCATTGATCTTTTAGTGTGAGACTTTGCTTGCTTTGCACAGTCTTCATCATTACCCGTCTGTGATTAAAGCATGCAACTCAGTGCCAGTGGCCTGTGTCCCTCACTGGCGTTTGGTTAGGACTGACTGGGCAGAGTTTACAGAACAATGTAGCCTTGACTAATAATCTTGACTTTCAGATTGTTGATGATGCAGAATGGTATTTCACATCTACTGTATTTCAGGCTGATCTTTCCTCTGTTCCTCAAATATCTTGAAAGTTTTGCATGAGACCTGTGCGTTGGTGGAATGAGGAGTGTGCTTTGGCTAGGAGTGTCTACAAAGCTGCTAGTCGGAGATACAGGATGAATAAGGATGTCTTTTTAAAAATTCAGTTAAAGAAAGCTCATGCCCACCATCAGTGGGTTCTCAAAAACTCACGTCACTATCTATATCTATATACCTACACTGCTTCCCCCAAGGAAAGGGAGGTAGCCGAGACAGGATGACACACTCCCAATTTACTCATCCACTCAAATACATTCATTTGCATCTTAGCCCCAAAGGGGAGAAGCGACAGATCCTCACCGCACCACACTGCACGAGGATCAACTGCGCAGAGTGACATCCACAGCAGGGCCTGACAGCAGAGCTGGTTTACCCCTGCCGCATCATAATAGACCCATCCCCTTACCCACACCTGACCTGATCAGCTGATCAGACAAAATGTGGGAGAATATCCCCTCAGGGCTGCATCATCATTTATTCATGCACAATTTCTCTCCATTCATTTCTGTGACGCACAGCCACTCTTCCTTGCTCAACAGGTATCCCTCTCACATCCAACGCTCTCTTCACACTGTCCATCCATCCTACTCGTGGTCACATCAGATCTAGTTATCTTTTTCACCAATCGCTCATTATCCATTCTCTCCATATACCCAAAGCATCGCAACACCCTCTGCTCAACTCGATCAGCCATCTACCTAACAACTCTAGTTCTCCTTTGTACTTCATCATTTCTCACTCAATCCATACGCATCACTCCACACATACTCCTCAGACATCTCATCTCCATTACATTCAAACTTTTCCTCTCTGCTACACCCATATTCCATGTCTCAGCCCCCATATAACGCAGTCGATACCACAGCACCCTCAGACAGCTTTCTCTTTACATCCGTTCTGAGCGAACGACATCTAAACATTTTTTTCATTCCTCCCAGCACCCTTCCTACTTCATTCATTCTAAACTTCACTTGTGCATCTATTCTTCCATCCACAGCAACATGTGACCCTAAATATTTAAAACACTCTACGTCCTCAAGTAACTCATCATTCATAACTATATTCCTCCTCCTACCATCTACCAACCTCGTACACTTCATTACTTTACTCTTATTCTCATTTACTATCGATTTCCTCCTTTCACACACCCTTCCAAACTCCTCTACCAACTATCTTAGCCTCTCCTCTGAATCAGCCACCTGTGCAGTATCATCCGCAAACAGCAGCGCTTCAGATTCCACTCTCTACCATCAACATTCACCAGACTCAGACCTCCACCTAACACTCTTGCATTCACCTGCCTTGCAACACCATCCATATGAATATTAAACAACCAAGGCAACATCACACATCCCTGCTGCAGCCCCACTCTCACAGGAAACCAATCACTCACAGTATTTCCCATTCTTACACACTCTCTACTGTTTGCATAAAAACTTTTCACAACTTTTAGTAACCTGCCATCAAGTCCATACAATCTTAAAACAGTCCACAAACCCTCCCTATCAATTCTATCATACTCTTTCTCTAAATCCATGAACGCCCAAAACACATCCTTACTTTTCGCTAAATACTTTTCACACACCTGTCTCACAGCAAACACCTAATCCACGCATCCCCTCCCTCTCCTAAAGTCACACTGCTCATCACCAATCACTCCCTCTGTACCCCCTCTAACTCTCTTAAATAACACTCTACCATACACCTTACCTACAACACTCAACAGACTTATACCCCTAAAGCTAGTACATTCATACTTATCACCCTTACCTTTATAAGACAGGACCACACAAGGACTTGACCAGTCAATTGGCACCATACATTGCACAAAGCTCACATTCAACAATCTTACTAACCAGTCAACAGTAGTCGCTCCACTACCTTTCAGACATTCCACAGCACACCCATGTATACCTGCAGCTTTCCCTGTTTTCATCTCCTTTACTGTCTCCTGCATTTCCTCCTTCATAATCAAAAATCTTTCAACTCTCCCAACACATTTATTCCTTGCACACTTCCATCCGCCACAATCTCAGCCTCCCTTTCCTCCTCTGCATTTAACGATCTCAAAATACTCCACCCATCTCCTCCTTACTGCATCCATCTCAAGTAACATCTTTCCATCCTCTGCTTTTACTCACTCTTCCTTCCCAGAATCTCCCTTTTGCACCCTTTTCACCTCCTTCCAAAACATTTTCTTGTTCTGTTGAAAATTCCCAGTCAACTGCCTACCCCACCTCTCATCTGCTGCCACTTTAGCATCATGCACAGCACTTCTTGCCCTATTCCTCATTTCCTAATACCTCTCATATGATACCTCATCCTTCCTCTGCAGCCACACTTCATATGCACGTCTCTTCTCAGCCACAGCCATACTTATTTCCTTGCACCACCATTCATTTCCCTTTCTTACACCACAACCCACTCGTCTCACACCACACACCTCGTCCGCATGCCCCACCACAGCACTCTGAAACAACTGCCATTCTTCCCCCACACTGCCATTCTCCTGATTTTTCACTGCATTCCATTTATCTTTCAATTTCTACTGATACTCTATCGTTTTCTTTCTTTTATCCAACTCACTCACTTTTAAAACCTTCTTGCCACACCTAACTCTCCTAGCTCTCACCCATCTCCTACCTACTCTTAACTTTCCCTCCACCAAGTAGTGGTCAGACGTACCTCCACCCTCTCCTCTCAAAACTCACATCCAACAATCTTCCTATTACATTCCTGGACACAACCACATAGTCCATCAGTGCTCTATCAACAACCTTTCCACCCTCCTGTCTCACCCATGTATATTTATAGATATCTTCCTTCTCAAACAAGGTATTTCCAATCATCATCTCTCGCTCAACACACATCCTTATCATTCGTTCCCCATTTTCATTTCTTCCAGGCACACCATGCATACCAACTACACCTCCAACTGCTAAATTTCCCTTTCTAGCATTCAGATCTCCCATCATTACCACATTCACATTCGCTCCAAAACTCTGCAGACACTCATCAACATCTTTTCAGAAAAACTCCCTCTCTTCTTCATCCCTTTCACTACCAGGCCCATATGCACTCACAAATACCCACAACTCACGTTCAAATTTCACTTTCACCCACATCAGTCTCGACGACACCTCCCTCCATTCAGTCACACACTGCTGTGCTTCCGGACTCACTGGCAAGGCCACACCCTCTCTTACCCTCCCTCTATCAACACCTGACAATCTTCCATTCACACTTCCAAACTTAGGCTCACCTTTCCCTTTCATCTTTGTTTCATTCAAAGCTAACACATCCAACTTTCTTCTCACAAACATTCACCCAATCTCCTCCCGTTTAACCTCAATCATACTACATCCTCGCACATTCATAGACCCAATCTTCATGGTACGGAGATAACTCAATCCCCCATCCCTTTCTCTGGCTTGTCTCTGTCACACCTCATGGAAAGCCTGTGTCTCATCTGTCACCTCATCCACTTCTTTACCACTGGTCTGGAAGAAGGTGGGGAAAATAATTGGCAAGTATTCACCTTCTCCCTCCGCACTTAAAATTCAGGAGTCTTTTGTAGCCAATGCCTTTGAGGTAGTTTCAGCCCTGGCTGTGCATTTTTGTAATGTTTCTCAATCAGATTCTGCCAAGTCATTAGCTGTTTCCAACATAAAAAGAAGTTAGGTATTTCCTTTCTGTCTAGTAGAGGGGAACCATATAATGCTTTCTTTCTTTACCATGAAGTGCATCCTGCTCTCCAGCGATATATTGACGGTTCCTCGACCTGATGGCATCCCTTATGCTATGATTCACCATTTGCCTTATGATTCTTCGCTGCTTTCATAGGATCCATATAATAGGATAATAACTGGAAGATGTAGATAGTCCTCTCGTTTCCTAAGTTAGGTAAGGACCATTCTAATGTTTCTGATTGCCGTGCTATTTGTTTGAAATCTTGTGCATGCAAACGGTTTAAGAAGACGGTTAGCGTAAGGTTTGTTTGATATCTTGAGAAAATGGTTTCTTGTCTCAGGCACAAAGTGGGTTTTGTAGGATGCAATGTGCATCAGACAACCTCATCAGACTTGAGTCAGCAGTCTGAGAGGCTTTTGCATCTCGAAAATATCTTGTGGATGTGTTCTTTGACTTGAGACAGGCATAATACATGCCATGCCATTCTGTTCGCCTGCTGTTGTTCCTTAGTGACCTCTTGTCAAACCACAGGTTTCAAGACCGTGGGGCACCTCGCTCTGTCTCTTGAGATCAGGAGGAGGGTATTCCACAGGGGAGTGTGCTCCGTGTTCCTTTATTATCGCCCGCCCTAAGGGGTGGAGAGATAATGTTTTTGCCTGCCTCTGTGAGTGTGTGTGTGTGTGTGCGTGTGTGTGTGTGTGTGTGTGTGTGTGTGTGTGTGTGTGTGTGTGTGTGTGTGTGTGTGTGTGTGTGTGTGTGTGTTTTCCCATTATATCTCATGAATGGCTTGAGGTATGAACATGAAACGTTAAGGATATCAGGATATGGCCAAAACCTTGGCCGACTTCGAAAATGGCCACTCGGGCTCAACGTCAAGGTCACCAAAATGGCTGCCAAAGGTCGACTAGTTTTTATTGCCCGCCTTCAACATCATTATATCTTATGAACGACTCGCGCCATCAACATGTAACCTTCAGGGTATCAAGATATGGCCAAAATTTTGGCCGAGACTCGGGGTCAAGGTCAAGATCACGAAAATGTCTGCCAAAGGTCAGCTAGTTTTTAGTGCCTGCCTTTAGCACCATTCTATCTCATAAACGACTTGAGCTATCAACTTGATTCTGGGTATCAAGATATGGCCAAAATCTTGGACTTGGCCAACAGCATATTCTGGCAGGTGATTAGCATTCGGCTCCCGAATGCTTTTCTTTTATTTGCTGTTGCCATCAATGGCAAAACAGATTCCCTGCCTGAGGCAGTGTCTTCTTCCCTTTACGTGGATGACCTAGCAATATGGTTTGCTGACTGTTGGTTGTGTGCAGTTGAGAGGAAAATGCAGCTAGTGCAGGACAGGGTCATAAACTGGGCGGACCGGAGAGGTTTTCCCTTTTTCTTCAAACAAGACTGTATCTTATCACTTCTTTAGGATAAGGGGGTTCTTCCAGGCCCTGATTTATTTCTAAGTGGGTGCCAACTACAGTGTGTGATGGAGACCGAGTTTCTTGATTTAACAGTTGACAACCGGCTTACTAGGGTTTTGCATTCGAAACATCTATGTATATCTTGCCTGCAAGCAATAAGTTTGTTGTGGGTACTATCTCACACCTCGTGGGTTGCTGATCGAAGCACACTTTCACACCTATATCAAGTCTTAGCAGGATCTAAACTTGCCTGTGGTTGCAAGGTGTATATCTCTGCTACTGTGCCGCGGCTTGGTATTCCTAATCCTGTGAATCACGCTGATTTGCATCTTGTTACTGGTGTTTTCAGACCCTCCCCAGTCGTAGTTTTTTGGTGGAGGTTGACATGCCTCTCGTAAATCTAAAATGCAAGTTACTAATCTTTCGCTGCTGGAACCGTGTGACGGTGTGCCAGAATCTCTTACAACTCTTTGTGTCACAGCAGTCATTTTACCGGCATTAAGATTTTCATCCTCACACTCCGCATCCTTTTGGTTACAGGGTCAGGAAGATTATGGAAAATTTAGGTCTCTCTGCAGAGCCTATCTGCCCTGTTCGGCTCCCAAGGAGAGTTCCATGGTTCCTTCCAGAGCTGTACGGTAGGTGTGCAGAGATACTGAAGGTACCAAGTCTTTCATCTCTTCTCTAGCTCTCTATCAGACAAGCACATGTAACATTCCATGGTAAGTCATCAAAAACACGAACCTTCCCTAACAGAGTTCCACAAGGTACTGTTCTTTCATGCACACCTTTAAACCTGCACGTGTACGACATTCCTACACCCCAACCGCCCACAAACCTTGTCTCATGTGCAGAAGGCATTACCATAACAAACAAACACATGTCGAAGTCCAAGCCTGCACACTGCATCAAGACATCCACAACACACTTGAGGTATGGATCAGGGGCAACAGGCCGACAATCGCTCTGTCTAAATCGAAGGCCCCTGAAATGGTCCATAAACACTTAGGGGGTCGAAAGAGGGTACAGACCGCCTGGGTGTTGAAAGGAGGCCAGGAAACGCCTGGGAGGTCTAAAAACGGTTGATAAACGCCTAATGAGTAGATAAGTGGGGATAGCAAAGGAACAGTCTGAACTTGGAAGAGTGTAATAACTTTCTGCACAACTGAAATTCATTAATCTCAAACCAAATATCAATGTCCTGTTTATGATGATCAAGCACATCCATCCTATTAATGCTATCAATGGCTTCACTAACAAGGTCATGTTTATTCATTACTCCCATTTGCAAAAGCACATGTGGAGGTTATGTGCTTGTTGTGGGTTTTTTATACATTGATCCTGGTTTTCTGTTTGCCTGTCTGTCAGTCTGTTAGCACATATAGGATGGAATTGCACCATATCAAGTCACTTGATAGTGGATCACCAGGGGAATGGTGATTAATTTTTGGGCCAAAAAGGGTAACAGATCTAAGACAAGGATAATATCAATTTTGATCCGATTTTTACGAAACGTAATTGCAGGGCTGGGAGATAGAACGAATGATGTGAGTTTTGAAAATAAACAATCAAGAAGTAAAGGTCGCAGAACAAGATCAATTCATTTTTTTATTTTCTTTCCTTCTTTTCTGCAAAATTACTTTGAAGATTTTAAAGTCAGTCAAGGATGAACTGATTCTCTGAGCATTACGTCAAAAGCCAAGGTCAAATAGCAAGGTAAATTTAAACACTGTTAATCAGATTTAAACCAAACTTAAAAGGTGGTTTACGGGCAAGTAAGGATGAATTCATTCAAATCTGAGCATAATCTGTCAAAGGGCAAGGGCACAGGGCAGGGTCAAAGGTTCTGTCTTATGCCAGTTGTAGGGTGGCAATGTTGCACTCTGTCAGTGTCGTTCTCTTTCTTTTTAATGGACCAAATATTACTTTTTGGACTTCCTCTTCTTCTTTCCTCCGCCCTCCTCCTCCTCCTCCTCCTCCTCCTTCTCCTCCTCCTCCTCTTCTTCTTTTTCTTCTTTTTCTTCTTTCTTCTTTTTCTTGTTCATTTTATCGCATTACATTGTGTTAAGAAATACATAGAGTGTAATGAAAGATCACATATTCTATGGAGGAGTTGATGGCCGAAAATGTTTGGAGGTCTCCAGTCTAAGTACACCACTACACTACACTCGTCACCAGCAGAAAACACGAGAGAAAGTACACCCTAACATCACATTTAACAGTGTATCCGTGCCGCACACACCCTCCACTAAGCTCCCTGAAGTGACATATCTGATTTATCTTCAAGGATCACATACAAGGTATCAAGAGGCAGTGCACCCCCGGAGTCAACATACTCAGGGCAATTGCAGTGACTGATTTTCGACAACAGAATGATACACGTTCCCTAGTCTACAAACATTTCATTAACCCCTTATCTCCCAGAGTTCCTGTGCGAGGGATTTTACTGGAAGAGTGCTAGACGTACCACCCTCCGCCTGTCGGCTAGTAGTCGCGAAGCTCATAAGTCCCTATTCCGGGGTTCCTTTCTTTATTAAATTTTAAAAATGCCCAGTTCCGTCCTATACTGGAGACATAGGTCGCAATCGGTGATGCCCTGTACCTTGCCAGCATGGTCCCCCATCCTATCTACCACCCACTACAACACCTTGCAGTCCATACAGAACAAATCTCTATGCATCACGACTGGCAGCACCAATACCACCATGTTCACTTTCACTTTAAAATATAAGTCCTCCCTTTTAGATTATATACTGACAAGAGAGGCACACAGTTCTACACGGCAGACTGTGCTAACATACAACACTTCTGTCATCATATGACAGAGCCACACAGCACAACTATATACATAAAACAACCTCCACACAAATATTATCAAGCACTTTCCAGTAACATCGTACTTGCAAACACCCCAGCAGCAACAAAAAAGAAACACGCACATACCCATTTCACTTGCAGGGCAATACATCTTTATATGATATTCACCCATCAGACGTATCCCAAAACACAGCTGATCGAGCTCACCTCGCTAGGAATAGATCACGACATCACGTAACCTTTAGATTTCGTTGGTTGGAATCGCAGATGACATGTGCCCTGCTAGTAGATTAGGCCAACACAACATAATCCATATTATGGAGCACTGCATGATACATGCCACACTAGAACGCAGACACAAAAACAGCAGTGTAGGGAACCCAAGGAATGACCCCACAGAGGCAGTTACTAACCTGAGGTTTATGGATCAGGTATGACATGGATTGAGCAGCAACAAAAGCTTTAGTGAAAGGTGTGCCTCAGGGTATCCGTGTGATTTGATTGGTGGTGTCGAAGTCGTGGGTCTGCGCTGTGGCTCCCCGTTTGTGATGGTGTGAGGTGTATGAGTTCGTGATTCCTTTTGTGCAATGACAGTGGCGGGCAACTGGACAGAATTTCGTTGGAGTGGCCATAATAAATGTTACTGAGAGAAATCCTCTGTCATGCTGTTCCTCTACTCAGTAAGATTCGGGATATTAACGCCGGTCACCTTCAACCTGTGACAGATAGGAGGTTTATCAATATGATGTTCAGAGCATCTTATTTTTTTAAATAACAGAACGGAGGAAGGAAAAACAAATGAATAAAAAAGAATAATCCATACACCAGATTACTGGTGTCCTCTGTTCATAAAACATCTGTAACAGTTAGACTTGAACAGCTGTGGGTTGAAACTTGGAGGGAAACAACTCTGGTGAAGCGAGTTCCAGATAGATGCAGTTCGGGGAATGAAAGAATTCTGATAGGCAGAAGTTCTGCAATATGCCTGAGTGACATTCCAGTCATGAGGGCTACCAGATGCCCGAGTAGCACGAGGGAAGGCATGGAGAGGTGGCACCATGGACGCAACTTCGTCTGAGCATTTGCCAAAAAAATATCTGTAAAATAATGCAAGGGAGGCAACATTCGTTCTTACTTGCAGGGGAGGTAGTTTAGTTGTAATGGCAGGGTTGTTAATAATTCTAACAGCTTTGTTCTGAATTTTATCTAGTTGTTTTAATGCAACCTCTCCACATCCATTCCACAAGGGTGAGCAATATTCAAGCTGAGAGTGCACATGACTCTTATAAATTATAGCCAACTGCTCATCAGCGAAGAAGTAACGGACTCTGTACAATAATCCAAGTTTCTTTGAGGAGGTTTTAGCAAGTAATCTAACATGAGAGGTCCAGCTGAGGGCATTGTTAACTGAGACGCCAAGAATTTCAATACTTTTGGGGATGGGAATATTAGTGGCACTGAAGGTAATGTAGGAATTGTGGCAATATCTGTCTATTAGTAAATTGTATATATTTAGTTTTACTAGCATTAAAAGAGACAAGGTTGTTTTGTCCCCATTCACTGATCGTAGATAGGTCTTGATTTATGGAGATGGCTGTACTGAGTTGAGAGGTAGAGATATTAGACTTTGTAAATGTGTGTCTGAGTGTGAATGAACTATGTAGTGTTGAGTCATCTGCGTGTGAATGGATGGGATTGTGGGTGACAGATAAGAGACCATTAATATGAACCAGGAATAGGGTTGGCGCCAGAACTGACCCCTGCGGCACGCCGGCTTTAACTGAGTGGAAATTGGAAACATCATCTACTTTTACTCTTATTTTCCTGTCACTAAGATATGAAGAAATCAAAGGAACAAAAGACGTTAGTCCATAGCAAGGGAGTTTGGACAGCAGAGAACGGTTCCATACTCTGTCGAAATCTTTAGAAATATCAAGAGCTACTGCATGAGTTTCTCCATGTAGATCAATTGATTGATGGATGGTTTGAGTTAGGAGATTGAGTATGTCAATGGTGGATCTTTCGTGGCGAAAACCATAGTGTCTATCACTAATTAAGTTGTTGGATTCAAGATGTTTAGCTAAGTGCTTATTAATTAAAGTTCCAAATACCTTACCAAGAGAAGATGTGACAGCTATTGGTCTGTAATCAGAGAGGTCAAAGAAACTTCCTTTCTTCGGAATTGGGTGGATATCGGCTTCTTTCCATGAGTTAGGGAATAAAGAAGTACGTATGCATAGTCTGAATAATTTAGCTAGAACAGAGGCAAGTTCAGGGGAACCCTTTTTCAAAACAATTGGAGGAATTCCATCTGGACCTGGAGCTTTGTTGGTAGATAAATTGTCTAGGAATGATTTTACGTATCTTGTCTGTATTTTAAGTGGGGCAATTTCGGGAGATTCAAGTTCCAGTACTGGGACATTCTGGCTGGTATCTTCTATGGTAGAGTTTCTGGTAAATGTACTGGCAAAAATATCTGCTTTCCCACGTGGGTCATTTGTAATGTTGCCATCTGAAGATTTTAGTGGGGGAATGGAAGATGACTTGTTAAAGTTATTATTGAAAGAATTAAGAGTTGACCAGAATACTCTATTGTCATTAGGGTTGTTAAGTAGTTTTGATGCTTGCTTTTGAAGAAAGTTTGATTTAGCTAGATTTAATAATAATTTGCTCATTCTAGAAGGAAAAATCTGTAGATATTGATGAACCGTACATTACTCCATTGAATAATCGAACTCCCAGTAAGCTAACCTACTGTTCTTTGTGGTTGATTGACTGTGGCTGTAAAGTCAAAGAAAAACGTCTATCTATCTATCTATTGCTAGACGGCTTAATCCTGTAAGGGGAGGCCACAAACAAATCGCCTCCATGTCTCCCTGTCTCTCACCATTTCACTGCCCCGCTCCCAGCTCACAGCCTACTCTCTCATATTCCTCTCCACTCCATCCCTCCATCTCATCCTCGGCCTCTCCCTCTCTCTTCCCCCTCCACCTCACTTACATACATTCTTCTCGTTAGTCTCTCGCTCTCCATCCTCTACACATAGCCAATCCACCTCAGTGTATTTCTCCCAACACTTTCCATCACATCAACATCCACACCACAACGTTCATTCACTTCCTCATTTGTCAGTCTGTCTCTCCATTAACTCCACATGTTTCTCAAATAACTCATTTCCACTGTTCTCACTCTTGACTTGCGTCCTTCCAACAAGGTCCAAGCTTCACTTCCATATGTTAGAGATGGTATCACAATACTATCGTGTAACGACTTTTTTACTTCCATGCTCACTTCCCTATTTCTTATCACTGTTTTTAAAGAGCAAGCAACTTTTTTTCCTTGTTGTACCCATTCAAGCACTTCATCCTCCAAACTTCCATCCTTACGCATCACACTACCCAAGTCTTTCAGTGCACTCACAGTTTCCATTTCCTCATATTCAACCTCACTGTACATTCGGTGACTTCGTTTCTCTCGAAGACCATTACATTACTTTTCCCTACATTCGCCCTTAAATTTCGTTTCTTACACATTCCCAAACTCATTCACCAAGCCTTGTAGTTCCGCTACGTCTTCTCTTAACAATATAGTATCATCTGCAAATAACAGTTCAGGAAGTTTCCAAACGCTGCCCTCTCTCATTAGGGCCGCTCCAACATCCACTGTCCTACCTTGTATCTCTTTTAATACCCCGTCCATATACAAGTTGAACAATCATGGGGACATGACACATCCCTGTTTCAACCCAAAATTCAGATAGAAAAATTCACTCAGTTCACTATCGACACGCACTTCAGTCTTAGCACCCTCATACATGCTCCTCACGGTATTCAATAACTTCCCATTTACTCCATATTTTTTAATATTTTCCACATTCCTTCTCTATCCACCGTGTCATATGCTTTCTCCAAATCCATGAAGCCCGCATATATCTTCTTTCCCATCTCTGGAAACAAAATTCGTGTCCTGAAATTTAGTCAAAACATCCGCTGAAAGGCTCAAGTTTTGATGTTTTCTGCTTTGCATCATAGGGACGGTTGGTGGCAGTGACGTGCGGTGCCATTTCCTCCTGGTGACGAGCCTGTGGATGCGAGTATATTTTTGATATATAGATAGATAGATAGATATAGATAGATAGGTAAATAGATAGACAGACAGGTAGATACTGTAGATAGATAGATAGATAGATAAACATACATATCTTTAGTACCCTACCTCCACCATCCTTTATCCGCTTTATATGCATAAGATCTTTTGTCACTTTGGTCTTTCTTTTTCCCAACGCAAATTATCTTTTTCTGTCCTTCCGGTGCTTCCAGTTCCTCGCAGAGCTGATCCACTGCTCTTGCCTTTGCTCTTGCTACCGTTTTATTGGCTGCTTTATTTGCTGTTTTTAGTCTCTATCTTCTTCATTCCCAGTTCTGTCAATTTGTTTCTTCGCCTCTTTCTTCTCTTTTACCCTTTCCTGCACCTCCTCATTCCACCACCCTGTTTCCTTATCTTGTGGGGAGCTTTTGCCGGATGTTTTGCCCATCAGTTCTTCCCCCAACTGTTTAATTAGCCTGTTCGTTTTTCTCCCACCACTCATTTATATTCTCTCCTGGTGTTATTTCTCTCATAACTGTAGTGCTAAACTCACTCTTTAACTCCTCCTCTTTCAACTTCCACCATTAAATTTGTGCAGTTCCCTGTTGTTTCCCTTTCCTCACGCCTATAACTCCGCAATCCACAACTATCAGCCGATGTTGAGCCGCTACGCTCTGGCCATTTTTCACTTTACAGTTCACATTTTCTTTCAAGTGGTAATGTATCAACGATTACTTATTTTCCATGAAACAGCAACCATTTAAAAAAATCATTTCTCAAAATTTGATCGTACAGACTCTGTTACTAAGCTTACCTACACTGACATCCACCTCAAACCAAGTTAACCTGCACTGACATCCACCTCAAACCTTTAGTATAATTATTTCTACTGTCTTCCCAGAACATTTTCATACACTAATTTCCATCCGTCTAATTACATACCTATTCCAAACAATTGTCTCTAAGAACTTATCCATTATTTTCAGTGAAATAAAAACTATTCTTTATTCTGTCCTTACCAAGGTTTTTGTTTTCAGATTACAAATATCTAATTCGGGTCCACTTCTGACCTGATACTGTGAAGGGATCCACAGCAATACCAAAAGTAATCAACCATCACCTGTCGTTTGAATCTGCCAGGTACAAGTTCTTCCCTTCCTCTCTTTCTCAACCTCAGTGTCACCTATATGAACTTACGGTGTACATTCAAAAGCACACCCCCAAATTCGAAATATAAGGATAAGTACTACAAATGGTCCACCATCAAGAACGTCAGCCCATAGACCCAGAAATCATGGAACCAAGTAGTTTGAATTACTGTATTTGTCATCAGAAAATGTTATAACTGGCAGCAGAGATATTTTTTAGTGTTCTTGCAACCGCACACTCTGGACTCCCCTCTACATTTGTCGGCGGTCATTGCACTGTATAACAACTACCTTCTCTCCATTTTCAGTCCAGCTCTCCTGCCAACTCATAGTGACTTTGGTGCCTTACTGTAAGCTATTGGCCATTTCTGCTCCTCTTGCCATTGCTATATCAAGGTTCTCGCCACTTTTGTTTCGGTATCCCATCACGCTTGGCTCCAGTCTCTTACCACATCTATCGCTCGGCTTCGTGGCAAAATCCATTTTCACAAGCCCACAGGCGACTCCCATTATATATTATCCAGTGCTGTCAAGAGCCGTTCCATTTGCCTCTCTCTCTCTCTCTCTCTCTCTCTCTCTCTCTCTCTCTCTCTCTCTCTCTCTCTTTCTCTCCACTGTTTTCTATGCCTTCTTTCAAATTTGTTGCGTCCCCTTCTTGAGGAGCATTTTCTGATTTCTTATTTTCACTTATCTCGACATACTGTTTTTCATCTCCTTGTACTAATTTCCATATGCCTAAGGCTGAGCTAGCATACCCACCGACACAATAGTGCATTATGAAGAGGTATTTATTATACTACAGCAAGGCTTTCATTACCAAGTATTTTTTCTTTATTTTTATACGTTGCCTTCTTAACCATCTTATTCAAACGTATGATTCAATATTAGTCAAATGGTTTTGGCTCTCGAAAACTCAAAACTCACAGATCTCCATGAGGCATGTTTTCTTCTCGCTCTAGCCATGGAAGCAGACTTGTCACACTTCAGTCCAGTGCAGTTTGATATATTAGACATTTATTGGCAGTTATTCAAGAAAATCGTCGCCAGAAACTACAAATGATCATTTTTCTTTGCTCGGCTGATGACTGCTGCAAACAGACTGATACTGACATGCCCTCCTAGCAAATAGTGTAGTTTTATTAGCGACGTTGAAGACGTATCTATTCTGAATGAGTCAGTTTCCATGTATGTACATCGCTATGTATGAATGAATGTATGAATGAACTATAGGTATGTCTATGTAAGCATGTATGATCAAAACTGGCACATGCATTATTTGGGGAACTGAGAAAACGTGGCTCGACTTGTTGCAGATAGAAAAAAAATTCAAGGCCACTGGTCAAAGTAAGTTTTAAGAGTGTGGAAATTATTTCATAAATGCCTGAAATCGTATGCATCAGGCTTACTACTCTACATTCTGTGAGAATAGAAAGTGGAGATTCGATTTTGGTGCCAAATCAAAGTTTACAGTAACTGTTCAAGTCAAATTTTGGCCAAGGCATTGCTGTCTTGTTGGATACTGTTTTATCTGTTTGTAGCAGTATTGGCACTTAGTTTGAAGGCGCAAAGAAAGTGTTTCAGTTCTAGTGCACATTGATCAAAGGCTAAGGTCACAGGTCAAGGCCAAAATTCAGACAATGGGTAGCTGTGTCCTTTGAGCATCCTCTATGGTAACACGCCAGCTGGCAATAACTAGGCGGGTGATATGTTCTCTTCAATGCGCACGCTTGTTTTGTGTGTGTGTGTGTGTGTGTGTGTGTGTGTGTGTGTGTGTGTGTGTGTGTGTGTGTGTGTGTGTGTGTGTGTGTGTGTGTGTGTGTGTGTGTGTGTGTGTGTGTGAACAAAACAACTCAAATAATTTTAAGCAGATTTTAACCAAATTTGGTGGAGGGGTTGAAGGATAACGAAGGGGATGATCAATTGTTTTCCAGAACACTAGCTCAAAAATTAGGGTCACACGACTAACTCTAAATTTGATCTAAGCTTCAGCTGCTTGCTTTAAACGATTTTCATCTCACTGAGACCAAACTTGGTGCTAATGCAAGAATGAAGAGATTCAAGTTTTAGATCAAAAGTTCAAAGGTAGAAATTATAGGACAAGGTCAGTTTGACGTGTGTGTGTGTGTGTGTGTGTGTGTGTGTGTGTGTGTGTGTGTGTGTGTGTGTGTGTGTGTGTGTGTGTGTGTGTGTGTGTGTGTGTAGAAAAACAGTTTTGATGTGGTTTGATACAAACTTGGCTCAGGAGCTGAATTTCGGATGAGCTGTTGACTTACAAAATTTAAAAATGTAAGTCAAATGCTAATTTCGTATGTCAAGGTCAACCTAAATACTCTGTATTTAATCTAATCCATATTTAGTGGATAAGTTCAAGGCAATGATATAGTGAATCGGTTTTGAGAATAGTCAAGGGTCAAGGTAACATGCAAAGTCAATTTAAGCAGTTTTGACCTGATTTAGACTAAGGTTCGTGGAAAGGTTGAGAGTAAAGCACGACCGAAGGCATCCGATTTCACGACAATCAGTCAATGGTCAAGGACACAAGGAAAGGTCAAAGTTCGACTTTTATGCCTGCCTGTGAGCAAAACAGTTCTAACAGTTTTGATATGATTTAGGCTGGACTTGGTGTAATGGTTGAGGGTCAGCCATGAGGATGACTTTTTTTTTTTTTTTTTTTTAGAACGTTAGATCAATGTCATGGTAACATGGCAATATCAGCTTAAAGAGTTTTTTTGTGTGATTTAGTCCAAATTTTGTGGTTGGGTTTAAGTTAATGTAAGAATAAAGGGACTTGATACTGAAAATAATTCGTCAAAGATCAATGTCGTATGACAAAGAAATCTGACCTACTGTGTTTAACTTTTGATCGATCTTGACTAAATAGGTGAAGTAAACCAAGAATGAAAAATTTTTCATTTTAAAACAACACCTCAATGGCCATGTTCACAGAGCAAGGTTAACTCAAACAGTTTTCATCCGATTTGGACATGTTTAAGGTCAAGCAAGAATGAAGTAATTCGATTTTGAGTGCAATCAGTCAAAAAATTAAGTCACAAGGCAAAACGAGATGTTAACTCAGACCAATTAATAGCCGAGGGTGTTGCCCCCTCTGGCTGCTGCTTCTTGTTTCAGTTAGTTCAGAAGAGTAAGGTCAGCGTCCTCTACGTTTAAGGACATTAACCCGTACAGAACCGATAAAGAATCAGATATCTAGTGCATCTCACCCTTGTCCAAATAACTACAGTGTTTGACAACAGCCTTTACAACCTCCTCTCCTCTTCTTATGCCCCTCTGTCCTCTCCTTCTCCCTGTCCTCATCGGTGTCTCACCCTGCACAAAGATTACTGTTGATTATGAGCAACAGAAACCCGGCATGGAAGGGGAGAGGGTGCAGTCATCTATAGAGGAGAAAGTTGAGGTGAAACGTGAGGTGGAGGGAAAAGGCGAGGCTTGAGTGCTATGAGTAACGTCAAAATTGTGGTGAGTGGAGAGAAAAAGTAAAGATCGAGGATATTAATTGGAGTGAAAGGTGGAGGGAAAGAGTGGGATGACGAGTTGGAAGAGCGAATCAGGATGAAAGGTACTGGGGTGATGGGTGAGGGGAATTAAGGTAGACATCATATACAGACGAAGAAGGACTGCCCCTGAGGGAAGTACAGACGGGATACTTTGGACAGTCCAAGGAGGAAGAGGAAATTTAATGTGAATATATACCAATGGCTGAGGTATGAAGCTTGAGGACGGTTCGCTGGCTTAGAAATGAAGTGCAAAGATAGTTCAGTGGGTCCGTACTGAGAACTGGAAGGCAACGAGAGAGAGAGTGTGACCTTCTCTTTAGGAAATGTCAACATGCATTACTCAAAGTTCCTCCCTGCTGAGGCTATAAATATATCCTCCCCCCAGTGTCCTCAATACCTTGTCCTTATGCCCCTCCCAATATCTCCCCCATTACACATTTCCTCTGTTTCCCCAGCAAAGTGCAATAATTCTCCTTTTCTACCCAACAGACTCTAGTTTTATGCCTCTGTCCTCCTAGCTTCTCTCCTTCCCTTCTTCCCCTCTCTTCTCTCTACCTCCTCCCTTCCCTTCCCTCCCCTCTCATCCCGGCACTCCAAGCCATGACGTCACTTTACACCCTTGCGGTATACTGAACATCCAAGCCAGCATACGTCTTGCTCTCTCTCTCTCTCTCTCTCTCTCTCTCTCTCTCTTTCTCTAAGTTCCTGTTGTGTAAGGCGAGGGAAAAGTAGTGTTAAAGAGGAGGAAGGCATAGAAGAATGCTAATGATACAATACCGGAGAGAGTGGACCTGGAGCTGTAAAGGTAGAAAAATGGAAGCAAGATAGGAGGAACGAAAGACGAGAATGGTGACAAATAGTAAGTATGAGTAGATCAGTGAGTGACATGTTGTGAGAATGACGGCATGGAGCCCAGTGTGGAAGAAAGAGGGAAGGGTATTTTGGAGGGATGGAGAAAAGAAAAGGAGAAGTCAGAATTGAGGAAATGAGGTACTGAAAGACTGAACAGATGGAACAAGGTGAGTGAAAAAACAGTAAACTGAGAAGAAAACTAAACGAATGGAAGAATGAAGGTGGGAGGAAGAAAATAATGTCGAGTATGACAAAAATCCTCAGAACGAAAAAGTGGGATCAGGAGATAGAATGTAACAGAAGATAACAAAACGAAGTAAAATTGGAAACAAAATAGAGGGAAGGAAGGAGGGAAGTGATAAAGCGACGAAAGAGTATGCAGTTTTAGTTGAGCAAGAAGTGAAGTGAGGTAAATCTGAGGACTGTGAATTGGAAAAAATGATAATATGACAAAAAATTAGTGAAGGAAAGATGGAGACAGGAAGTGTGAAAAAAACGAAGGATACAGTGAGGTAAGAGTGCAAAAGTTAAGTAGGGTAGGGAGAAAATGTAGCAGAGGTCAGGAGTGAGGAGACGAAAGGAAGGAAGGGGAGAAAGAAAAAAGGTGGTGATATTTGGTAGGCGGGGGAAGTTCGACAGCAGAAAGAGTGAGGCAGAAGAGGAGAATAACAAGGTATGGGAAGGAAGGAGTGAGAAGAGACAGCGTTAGAAAATGGATGAGGTTAAAAGATAGGCAGGGGTGAACCAAGGGTGCGCAGAGTGAGAAGGTGGAGTCACTTGGAAGTAATTACGTGGCTAGATAAATTATTACACAGGAAATCAGCAACAGTCTCTCTCTCTCTCTCTCTCTCTCTCTCTCTCTCTCTCTCTCTCTATGCTAGAACAGACAACCGGGTGCGACCACTGATGTCTTAATCACATTACCACTTTTTACGGAAACGAAAACTGGAGAATCAACGTGCCTTTTCTGTCTCAAGTTAAACTTAGTGCAAACTTGCTGACCTAAGTTTGAAAACAGCCACTGCAAAGTTGACGCACAAGTGTGTGTGTGTGTGTGTGTGTGTGTGTGTGTGTGTGTGTGTGTGTGTGTGTGTGTGTGTGTGTGTGTGTGTGTGTGTGTGTGTGTGTGTGTGAAATGAATACGCAAATTAGTTAGTTTATATTTTCATTACCGTCAGTGAGTGCAGGATTCCCTCTTCTCCGGAAAAAAAAAAATCAACAGTGTCCCAAACTACAGGGGTCAATACTCTGACCATGAATGTTCGTGGATGTTCGTGAAGCTTTCCAAAAGCCTACCAAGCTTCACTAAGTTAAAATTATGACATAACAGAGCTTCTAGCCCTTGTGATTTCATTAAATAAAGGAAGACAGTGCTTCAAAATAAACAAGGCCCTTTAAATACAGTATCCTAACCTACGGTGGTCGGCACGTTCATCACTGGGTTAATTGAATTATGTCCAGTGTCCTAATTAGCAGACGAAACTGGGCATTTTCAAAAGTTAATAAAGGGGGGAATCCCAGGATACAAGGCTATGAGGTTCATGACTATGAGCTGATAGGCGAGAACGGTACGCTTGGTATTCTTCCAGCAAAATCCCTCACACAGGAATCCCAGGAACTGAAGGGTTAAGGAGTTCAGACACACTGTCAAGCCAGACTGTGATTTGAGTGGTGAACATACACAAGACAGCCGACCTCTTGATATTGATCCTGACAGTATCGATTCCTTATAGGTCACTAGCCTGACGCTGCATGACCTAGATTTCTATCACACCAGCAGAGCAGCCGAGGACAGAATGGGACTGCAGAACAGTCATCATCATTCATCATCATCCGACCTCCTTTCCCACCCTTGGGCAGGGTGAGTGGCAACGTCCAGACAGCCGAAATCTGCCCAGTCCAATAAGCCACGCTTCCATTGACTCACCATTCATGCCCCCGGAATCCTGGGTCTATCTGATACGCCAAAAATTTAGCGCCTTGTCAGTCAGCTATATCCTTTTACGAAGGAACACTGCCTTACCTTCACGAAGAAGCTCGTGCATCCCAGCAATCACTGAAGCTGTACTGATCAGGTGCAATCATTATAAGCAATTTCACTGTCAGAGATCAAACAAAATGTGTTCCCCTTGCAGTAATATGAGTCGGTATTACAAGATCTCTGCTCAGTCTGCCTTTTCAAACAACAGTGACTAGTTCTATAACCTTTTTACTCTAACTTGACCTAGAATTGCCCTCTCCCAGTCTTCAATGCTGAACTGTAACTATACATTAGAATACCATGCTACTCACGGAGACGTACTGTGGGAAGGATACAGTGACGTAATATTGTATTGAGGTACATCTAAGTTAATAAGATGCAAAAGGACGAAAATTTGGGCCAAATTAATGAAATAAGAGTATACCAAGCCATGGCTCTTAGTATCCAGCATCAATGGGGTTGCTGACCGTGACGGGGGTCAGACCTGCTCCAAGGTATGGGTCCTAAGAACTGCTGGGGAAGCAAATCTAGCTGTCTGTGGAAATTGAATTTTAGGACACACCGAATAACAGCCAAACTCAGGCTATACACGCTTTACTCTAACTTATCTAAAACTGCCACATCTCCATCTTGAATGCTCAGTTGTAACAGTGGATTACTACTCGAATATGATGCCAGTCACGAAAAGGTGCTATGGGAATGACGTAGAGTTGTTGTACTGTCTCCTTCTGCCATTGAGCAATATGATATTAGCCAGGAAAGGATGAAAAGCTTGGCCAAGATAGGAAAAAAAAAGAGTACTGTAAAGTCAAGTTAAGCATTCTTCTTGATGAACTGAGATATACTAATTAAGGTATCATGGGTCTTAGCAAGGTCAGAAGCCCAACTGGGATATTCATATAATAATCTGATGGTTACATACTGTACTACAGAGACAAAGAAGAAAAGAAGGAGCACGGTATAGGACTTCTGGTCAACAGACACCCAAGTGGCAATACTGATGTATTCTTTGGTATAAATGAGAGGGTTGCAGGCCTTGATAAACTGAACAAGATATAAAGGTTGAATTCAATCCAAGTCAATGTGTAAAAATCAAGTTATGTTGATGAAGTAGAATACTTTATGAAGATGCAGAGGAAGCAATGAAAAACACTAATATACATTTGTGATGGGAGACTTTTATGCAAATGTTGGCAAGAAATAGCAGGTGAGTCAGTAGTTGTGGCATTTTAGAATGGGTAATATTAATGCATGAGTGACAGGATAGTGGTATAAGCTGAAAGGAATAGTCATAGGGTGATGAACACGTTCTTTCAAAAGAAGTGGACTTGGACGGGACCAAATGGTGAATATACCCTGGGGGTAGGGGGGGTTTTCAAGAATACTCCCCCAGTATCCCTGCTTGTCGTAAAAGGCGACTAAAAGGGTTGGCGGAGGGTTAGTGCCCCTCCCCGGAAAACAACTAACTAAAAAAACAAACAATAAGCCTCGGACAAGGACTGACCAAACGATGACGACCAAGGACCGGACAAAGGACATTGTAATTGGAACCTGGAATGCAAGGGGAGCGAATGATGAGGTGAAAGAGAGAGAGATTGTCCAGGTGCTTGAGGATGCGAAAGTGGATGTATGTGGAATAACTGAAACAAAATGGAGAGGAGAAAGTGTGAGAGAATGGGAGTATGGATGGGGTATATGTGCAGGAGTAGGTGAGAATGAGAGGGCAAAGGAAGGAGTATGTATAGTTGTGAGTAAAAGATGGAAGAGGAGCATAAGACAGTATGGATCAGTTGGGTCAAGGATTGTGTGGGTAAAGTTGAAAGTTGGAATACAAATGTGGGCGATTGTGTGTGTATGCGCCAACGCAAGATCGTGCTAGAAGAGTGAGAGAAGAGTTCTGGACAAATGTAGAAGTGTCCATGGAAAAGTTTGGAAGGAATGAGAGAGTGTTTTTGATTGGTGATATGAATGGTAAAGTTGGGAATGTGAAGGTGGATGGAATAGTTGGTGAGTGGGGTGTGCCTGCTGAGATAGATGAGAATGGGAGTGCGTTAGTGGACATTTGTGCTGGGAGGGGGTTGGTGATAGCCAATACCCTCTTCAGGCATAAAATGATTCACAGGTATACATGGCGAGTGATGAGAAGGGTGGGTGGTGAACTGAATGAAAGGAAGGCAATGATTGATTATGTGTGTGTGGATGAAAGGATGCGAAGATGTGTAATGGATGCAAGAGTGTATAGAGGTTGGGGGAGTGGACTTTCTGACCACTACTTGGTGATGGCCAGAATTAAAGTACAAGAAAGTTGGAGGAATAGAAGAAGGGAAAGATGAGAGGAAGGAGTAGTTGCAAGGAGAGTGGAAAGGTTACAGGAGGATGAGAAAAAGGCAGAGTATAAGAGAGAAGTGGAGGAACGATTGGGCAAATATGAATTGGAGCAGATGGGAGACGTGGAAGGTGTGTGTAGAATATTTACAGAATATTTACAGAAATATGTGCAGCATGTGATGTGGTGTGTGGAAGGAAGAGAAGACGGAGGGGGGTGCAAGGAACAGCGTGGTGGACTGAAGAGGTGAAACAGGCTGTGGCACAAAAGAAGAAAGCATACAATGAATGGATGAGAAATAGGGGCGTGGAAGAAGTTGAGAGGCGGAAGAGAGAGTTATATGTAGAAAGGAAGAGAGAGGTGAAAAGATTAGTAAGAGAGAGTAAGAAGAGAGTGGATGAGGAATTTGGAAGAAATTTGAGTGTAAAGTGGAGGGACTGTAAGAAAATGTTCTGGAGAGAGGTGAAAAGAGTAAGGCAGGGTGGAAGTGAAGTTAGCAGGGGAGTGAAAGATAAAAATGGTAGATTACTAGTGGAGAAGGGAGAAAAAGTGAGCAGATGGAGAAAACACTTTAAGGAATTGTTGAACGTAGAGGATGGAAGTAATGCGAGTATAAGTGGCTGGAGAATGGCTGGGAGAAGGAGGAAGGTGAGAAGACAGGAAGAAATCAGTAGGATAGAAGTTGTGGAAGCAATGAAGAAAGTTAAATCGGGGAAAGCCCCAGGAATTGATGGAGTGTGTGGTGAAATGCTGAAGCATGGGGGAGAGATAGTAGTAGAATGGATGTGGAAGATGTGCAGATTGGCCTGGGAGGAAGGTAGAGTCCCGGAGGATTGGAAGTCAGGTATAATTATTTCCTTGTACAAAGGAAAAGGGGAAAAAGAAGTGTGTGGTAACCATAGGGGCATTTGTCTTCTTAGTATAATAGGAAAAGTGTATGGTAGGATACTTATTGACAGAGTTCGAGAAAGAGCAGAGAAATTAGTTGGAGAAGAACAGGGAGGCTTTAGGAAGGGAAGAGGTTGTGTAGATCAGATATTCATTCTCAGATCTTTAGTGGAAAAGTTTCTAGAGAAGGGAAAGAAGTTGTATGCGGCATTCATGGATTTGGAGAAAGCATATGACAGGGTGGATAGACAAGGATTGTGGAAAGTGTTAAGAATATATGGAGTAGATGGAAAGTTGTTGAATGCTGTGAAGAGTATGTACGATGGTGCGAAGGCTGCAGTGCGTGTGGATGGTGAACTAAGTGAATTTTTCTCTTTGAAGGTTGGGTTGAAACAGGGATGTGTCATGTCTCCATGGTTGTTCAATCTGTACATGGATGGGGTAATAAAAGAGGTACAAGGTAGGGTAGTGGATGTTGGAGTGGCCATGGTGAGAGAGGATAGTGTTTGGAAACTCCCTGTACTGTTGTTTGCAGATGATACTGTGTTGTTGAGTGAAGACGAAGGAGAGCTGCAAGGCTTGGTGGATGAGTTTGGGAGAGTGTGTAAGAAACGGAATCTAAAAGTCAATGTAGGGAAGAGTAAAGTGATGGTCTTTGAGAGAGGTGAAGTCAGTGAATGTACAGCGAGGTTGGATGGTGAGGAATTGGAAAATGTGAGTACGTTTAAGTACTTGGGTAGTGTGATGAGTAAGGATGGAGGTTTGGAGGGTGAAGTGCTTGAAAGGGTACAGCAGGGAAGAAAGGTTGCTGGTTCCTTGAAAGCAGTGATAAGAAACAGGGAAGTGAGCATGGAAGTGAAAAAGTTACTACATGACAGTATTGTGATACCAACTCTAACGTACGGAAGTGAAGCTTGGACGTTGTTGGAAGGACACAAGTCAAGAGTGAGAGCAGTGGAAATGAGTTATTTAAGAGGAGCCTGTGGAGTCACATGGAGAGACAGGCTGACGAATGAGGATATAAAGGAGCGTTGTGGTGTTGATGTGGATGTGATAGGAAGCGTTATGAGGAACACACTGAGGTGGTTTGGCCATGTGGAGAGGATGGAGGGTGAAAGACTGACGAAGAGAGTGTATGTGAGTGAGGTGGAGGGGGAAAGAGGGAGGGGAGGCCGAGGATGAGATGGAGGAATGGGGTGGAGAGGTATATGAGAGAGGGGGTGTGAGCTGGGCGCAGGGGAGTGAAATGGTGGGGGACAGGGCGACTTGGAGGCGATTTGTTTGTGGCCACCCCAAACGGGATTGAGGCGTCTGGCAAAATATATATATATATATATATATATATATATATATATATATATATATATATATATATACATATATAAGATTTCATTTTCACTGATACACCATATGCCGGCACAGTGAGAAATGTCACTGCAATGAAAATAGTAAATGTAGGTAGCGGATCAGAATATATACAAACAGTTAGCGGATGACGTAAATACCGACAGACGTCAAATGAACGAAAATTCCATGGGACAGTAAATGGAGCTGCTCTTGACATGGGAGGACAGGAAACCACAAGGCAGCAGCACGCGCTCTCAGAGATTACAAAGGAATTTCCAAAGAAGAGAAGGAACATGATTGTAAGGATAAGAAGACATCACGTTCATGCCTGGAAATAAAGAATAATATCAGCAGGAAAAAGTGAAGATTTTCGAAAGTTTAACATGAACAGAACTGAAGAAACTTTAAGAAATGGATAAAGCCTCAAAGCAACCAAGCTGAGTCTTGATATAAGAAGAAACCAAATGTATTCTCTCAGAGGCTTCAGACACTCTCAAGGAAAAGTAACAAACAACAGGACCTATCTGTCTATCTATCTATCTATTGCCAGACGCCTCAATCCCGTAAGGGGTGGCCACAGACAAATCGCCTCCATGTCGCTCTGTCCCCCGCCACTACACTGCCCTCCTCCAGTTCACACCCCTCTCTTTTATATACCTCTCCACTCCATCCTTCCATCTCACCCTCAGTCTTCCCTTCCCTTACCCCCCCCCCCACCTCCCTCACATACGCTCTCTCTCTCTCTCTCTCTCTCTCTCTCTCTCTCTCTCTCTCTCTCTCTCTCTCTCTCTCTCTCTCTCTCTCGCTCTCTCTCTCCACATGGCCAAACCACCTCAATGTATTTCTCCTTACACTTTCTAAATCATCCACATCCACACCACAATTCTCCTTTACTTCCTCATTTGTCAGTCTGTCTCTCCATGTAACTCCTCATGCTCCTCTCTAATAACTCATTTCCACTGCTGTCGCTCTTGTGTCCTTCCAACAACCTCCAAACTTCACGTCCATACGTTAGAGCTGGTATCACAATACTACCACGCAGCGACTTTTTTACTTCCATGCTCACTTTCCTATTTCTTATCACTGCTTTCAAAGAACCATCAGTTTTTCTTCCTTGTTGCACCCTTTCAAACAAACAACAGAACTTAAATGGTGAAAATAGCTGAAGAAATTCAAACACAAAGCAGTACCCTGGTCGAACAAAAAGATCAAGAATGAGAAATATTAATCAACGTCATCCCCGGCGTTATATTAGAAGAACTAAATGTAAAGAACTCTTTGAAAGCAATGAAGAGGGGTAAAGAAGCAGGTGATGGTGGCATCAATTTTCATCTTATTAATGATTCAAGTGACTTTCCATTAAATAAACCAGGAAATCTCTTTAGGAAATGTTTTGAAGTCAAAGGTGCACCCAGGTCTTAGGAAAATGCGTCTAATATTCTGCTTCACAAAAGACCCAAAGAACTTTCGTCCAATTAATCTTATACCTGTTTGGAACAAACCTTTCACAAAAGTCCTAAAATATTCAATTTTTTAATCAGGTGACTGAGAAAACATCGGAATAAAAGAAACCTTTGTGCACGGCATTTATTATGAGAATGTATTTGATTCAGTTGGACGTGCTGCAGTGATGAAAGCAATTAGAAGAAAATGTGTAAAAGAAACTTATTACAAAGTACCTAAAGATATTTACAGAGATAGCCCGACCATCATAAAACACTGTCAGTACAAACAGATAATAAAAATAGGAAAGGTGTTAGACAAGGAGTCACAATTTCATCCAAATTATGCACTGCGTGCTTAGAGAATATTTTAAGAAATTTAGATAGGGATGACAAAGGAATTGACATAAATGGAGAGCGATTGAACAATCTTAGATCCGCAGATGATGTTGTCTTCAGTGAATCCGGGGAGGAAATACGAGAAATGATAGGTGATCTGAGCAGGGAGAGTCTGAAGGCAGGTTTGAAAATGAATATGAAAAATATGAAAGTTATTTTTAACAGACACGCTTATACCCATCCAGTAAAAACTGGAGATGAGAAGATTTAGAAAGTGCCGAGTAATATACAGTATATATCTAGGCAGGCAGTTTTAACAGACCCAGTCCATGGCAATAAAATCAAAGAACTGGAGCAGAATGGAGGGGCTTTTTGCCAGACTAAGTAATTACGTGAAGGATAAGCAATTACCATTATGCAAAAAAAGTTACATAATCAGTGTGTCTTTCCTCTTCTAACTTAAGGACCGGAAACATGGATCCTAACAGAATCCCTGGATCGCAAACTCAAGAGTGCTCAGAAAGGAATGTAAAGGATTATAAATCAAATGGACAAATAAAAAGTTAAATTGACAGATAAAAAGTGAACTTCATGGATAACAGAACAGACAAAAGTACGGTAGAGCATGTAATCACTACAGTCAAAAAGCATATGTGGATGTGGGCAGGTCACGTCCTTCGTGGAACATACAGCAGATGGACAACCAGGGTAACTGAGTGGCAGCCCAGAGATTGATAGGAATAGACAGATATAAGACGAGATGGTGAGATGAGATTCGTAGATTCGCTGGGAATGGATGGAACATGCTACCGGTCAACAGATCAGAGTGGAAAAAGATGGGAGTGGCCTTTGTCCTACAGTGGACTGATTCACGGTGACGATGATGATGATCATCATTAGCGTTATGTTCATTAACCTGATTTTGCTTTGGCAAAGAGAGAACCTGTTTGCCAGGTGAAACATGTTACTTGCCTTGCAAGACCTGACTCCCTTTACCCATTTTTCCTCCACGGCTCCAGCCACAACCACTAAACCCTCGTAAATGCTGATGAATTTCCCGTGTCCCACTGTCTTATAAATAAGCCATCATCACGCTCAGTGGTCTATGAAATTCGTTTGATGTATTATCTGCTATCACTGGTCTCGATACTAGCAAGGCATAAGGGCCTGATGGGGTCCCTCCTGTTGTCCTCAAGAACTGTTCTGTGCTTACACCATGCCTAGGAAAACCCTTTCGCCTTTGTCTGCCAACTTGTACCTTTCTTACTTATTGAAAGTTTGCTCTCATTCAGCCTGTCCCAAAGAAGGGCGACCATTCCTAGCCCTCGAACTATGGTCCAACTGCTTTGACATCCTGCATTTCAAAGGTTTTTGAGTGTATTCTTAGGGAAATTTTTAAAGCACCGTTCCTATCACAACCTTCTTTCCGATCGTCAGAATAGCTTCCGCCGGGGACGCTCCAGAGGTGATCTTCTCACCTATCTTTCGGACTCCTTGCCATCCTCCTTTCAGGATTTGGCGAAAGCTTTGTCACCGCACTTGACCTCTCAGTGGCTTTCGTTCGAGTCTAGCATAAATCTTTAATTTCAGAACTGCGTTTTTACGGTTTCTATTCTTCTATCTGTGCCTCCATCTCTAGCTTTCTTTCTGGTCGTTCGATAGCTATTGTCGTAGATTGCAGCCCTTCTTCTCCTAGAGCTATCAATAGTGGTGTTCTCTCCTATCACGAACTCTCTTCCTTTTATTCATCACTGGCCTTCTAAGCTGTAAATCTAACCCTATCCACTCATACGCTGATGACTCCATCCTTCACCTTTCCATCAACTTCCCACAGCGTCCGTCTCAGCAGTTACTTCAACAAACAAGGGATGAGGCTATGGCACACCTAATGTCTGACTTGGCTCTGATTGGGGTAAAAGTAATCTTGTTTTTGATATTTCAAAAATTCAGTTCTAACATCTTTTAACCTGTGAAAACTTTCCGCAGGAGTATCCTCAAATTTTTGACAATATTCAGTTCAATAATACGTCATCATTAATCATACTTGGGATTTCATTCTCTCGGGATTTATCTTGGAAAGATCATATTACATCTCTTGTAAAATCTGCTTCCAATAGATTAGGTGTGCTAAGCCGACTCTGTGCCCTCTTTACCCCTGCACAGTTGTTGACTTTATACACTTTTTTTTTCTGCCCCTATGTAGAGTACAACACTCATGTGTGGGGAGGCTCCCCACATACAGCACTTCTCTACAAGGTGGAGTCAAAGACATTTCGTCTCATAAAGTCTCCACCTCTTACTGGCTCCCTTCAACCTCTGTCTCTTCGCTGCACTGTTGCGAATTATCTCTATGCTCTCCTTACATCAATGGTCACTGCTCCTCTGACCTGTCTTCTTGCATCCCTCCACCACAACAGCATGCATATAGCACCCATCTAGCAACAAACTCTCATCCCTTTTCTGCCCAACTTTCTTATGCAAGAGTTAACCATTGCTCCCAGTCCTTCATGTATGCAACAGGTCAACTCTACAGTAGAACTTGCTTCCTCTGTCTGTATTTCCTACTGTCTATGACCTACAGTCTTTCAAACGTAGTGTGTCCAGGCATCTCAAAATGCACAGATCTTGAATTTGGCTCTCTGTTCTCTTGTTTTTGTTTTTTCTTGGAGAGAACAATCTTAGGGGCTTCTGGCCTTTAGTTTCTCTTTCCATGCATAAAAAAAATCACATTTGATCAAACTGTTTGAGGTCAAGTTTCCTTTCAATGCCAAAATATAGCTTTGGATCACATTACAGCACTATCTATCATTAAACTCTTTGGAGGGACAGAAGGGACAGTGACCATGGGAAATGACTCAGAATTCACTGTACCTGGCTCCAAGGACAGGGGCATCATTTCAGTTTTCCTTGGTGGGAGGAAGTGGGGACAAAGTCAGCAACCAGGGACCTATTGAGTGTCATGTTAGGATCACACAGCATGAGAGAATGCTTCAACAGGCTCCCTCTTATCAACGGTGCATTTCCTGTATAAGACTGTATTATTTTAGCTTTCATATCTTAGAAAACACACACACACACACACACACACACACACACACACACACACACACACTTTGTCCATAATCATCACCACATGTTGTATACCGTATTGGCAAGTATATCATCTATATACAGTACTTAAGGGTATTTGTCGATTATGGATTTATCCAGCTACTCCTAAACGGGTGGACCGATTCTGATTAAACTTTTCAGGAACACTCCCTATCGTCCCAGATTTTTTTTTTTTTTTTTCAGAATTTTTTTCCAAAATTAACAAAAAATTACCCACCAATAGTTGTATTTCTGTACTGGAGTCAAAAGAGTCAAATCCATTTTCTTCGAGCCTTACCATAAACTGGTTTATTGATATATATTTACTTGATTTCAAGTTCTGAAAAATAAACAATGACAGGCCAAACGAGCATAGGGCGCTGTAGACTGCCTTACCCGAGTCACTGGTCTTGAGATTTTTTTTTTTCCGCGCTGTAAGTAGACAAGGCGTAGTTTCACTGCTTCAATTAAACAAGCGCTGGCGATCTGTATAGTAATATACGGTGATTGAGGAATTTCTTTTTCATAATAACTGCCAGTACAATGGGGTCTACCAGGATGTGAGAATGAGGTCGACAAAGTGCGCTGCATAATGGAAATTCCGCATATCAGAGTCAGTGGAAATAAATGTATGTGGTCGCCACCTCACCCTATCTTTGCCATTTACTGTACTGTAATTTCTTATTACTGACTATCATTTTAAGAAAGATTTTTGTTCAAAGAAAGATCATAGAACTGTGAATGTAGTGTGCTAGGTAGCGCTCCATTTGTATAATTGTAGAATTAGCAACCTCACTGCACCGTCCATGCTGGCCTCTATAAGTCTTGACAGTTTGTAAAATCTGCTCCTCATTCTTGAGAATGTTCCTCACTCTCGATTCACCTTAGCCAAGTTCAAGTCCAGTGTTTGAGTTCTTTTTACTTGGCTTATTTGGTTCTATAACCTTCATATTCAGCATCACTATGATCCTCTTATTCTTGGAATAAAGCGGTGGGGTCATGGTGTAACAAGTGAGCAAGAGCGGGTCCTGTACAATGCTAAAAACATCACAGTATGCAAGCGCGGCGTGGGCATATACAAACTGGGAGTCTTGAGACTTGAGAGACGCCCTGAGGGAGGGAAAGGACGAGAAACCAATCAGCCATCTGGTGGTGGCTTTGGATACCACCATTTTGAGCGGGAACACCCTTTTTTTTCCCTTGCATTCAGATGACGGATTAGCATTGTAGATCACATTTCGCATATTGAAAATTTTATATTCTTCCTGAGTCTAGTTTGCATATTTGGTGTTCCGCATATTGAGATCCCACATATTGGGAGACCCCACTGTATAGTGCAGTGAAAGTCACTTTATGCGCGAGAAATTAAATCAAGGAATGAATGCCATGGATAAGTTTGTGAGTTATTAATTCTGTTATGACATATGCATTACGGATTAGTAGTTATAAAGACAGGACTAAAAATTTAGTTTCTTATAAACTGAACATATAATGCTTTTTTTTTTTTCGGAGCTTGACTGAAAATAAATTCCATTATTTCTCCATGTTACTGCACCAGTAAAAAAAAAATACATACCATAGTACCTTAACCCCTTCTTAACGACGAGGCCTTTCCCTTAGCCGAATAAAACCGACTGGTGTCACCCAGAATGAAGTACCAGTTGCCTAATTTGCAGCATAATAAAGAAGATCCTGAAATTGGGTAGTTTTAATTGCCTTTAGCAAAACATGCATTTTCCCTTAAGTGAATGAAATCATGTGACACTAACTAGAATAAAAAGACACAAACTGAATGTGTTACTGAATGAGAAAATAATACTATGGAGGGCTGGAGCTACTTGTGAAATTTCTTAAAGCCCGTACATGAATGGTACTTGATTCTTATGCGTTCTTCCACCCCACTTTTGTCTCCCTTACATCAAGGCCTAAAGAATACAACTTAGGCCTTGCCTTACATCATGTTTCCATGATATCGAAACTTGCGGATGATTCAGTGAGTTCAAAAGTATAGCCTTTCACATTAAACTGTGAATAAGTGTTGTTTAATGTAAACGTATATCCTTGCAGTTTTTCATGAAGCATGTGAACGTTGGACTGATGCACTGCACAAATCTTAACTCGCTCTCATGCATTACTCCTAATATCGTGGAACTCTAAGCGATAAGCACGACATCTCAAGCAGTTCTTTTAGAGGAAATTTTGCCTCTAAATGAAAGTGAGCTAGTGCAATAAAGGGAACCTACGTGACCTCAGCTTTGCATCCTACCAAATCATTGAATTAATTCTTTTACCAGTTTCGTTTTGGAAACCATACAAAGCAAATCAGCCAAGCGATCATTCATTAATGAGGGTTTTTAATACATATTAACCGAACTCAGAACTGAAAACAACTGCTCATTGCCGGCTGTAGTTACTGGATGCATAATACCAATCGTAACTCGTTTCATTATTTCCTAGTGAGTACACTCGAGGTATTGTCTCATCACATTAGTCAGATATATTCTTTGACTTTTCAGTGTTGCTCAGAACTGACGTTTTTCGTACAGGAAGTTAATAATGTAGGTCATCTATGTCAATGCCCCTTTAATAGTGTGCAACAGCAAAGAGCTTCTCATACTTGAAGAAGTCGCTAGGTCTACAGTCATTTGAAAATATTACTTTTAACAGGGCTACATTCTGCGTGAAATGAAAATTATGTTCTGAAAGAAATCTACCTATTATATCAAAGCAAGTCATTTATTATTTATACCGTAGGAGTAAGACAAGGATTTCTGCTCTCAAAATCACTCTTCCCAAGAATTTATTCCTTGACTGAATTCTTGAGCAATGAAAATATTTTCTGAAGCCTTCAAAATATTATTGTGTATTACTTTCACCAAACTGCAGTAAAATTCTAATGCTTCAGTGGGAGCATCTTGTCAAAGAATAAACAAAATCAGTATGGTGGGGAACGCTTGTCTATGGGCTTCTCTATATTCTATACAACCTATTTAGGCGAAACTAAGAATTTCCAGCTCTCTGTCTTGAAAACAATGACCATTCGTGACAAACAGGCAGATAGACATTTTTGTGAAACATTCCACAGGTATTTCGTAATTATGATTGCGGGATACACTTACAGTTGAACTGGTGAATAGATATACTGTATCCCAGAAAATAAATATCACTTCAAACAGTGATTGATTCAAACATTTTATCTGATGCCTTAGTTTTTAGTATGACAAAACTCTTAAAGGTCTTTTTTTCCTCTGTCTTCTTTATTATAGTTTTGGGTTTCTGCAGGCCCGAGGGGTATTGGTATGACTGTCCACTCCTATCTGTTCACCCAAAGAAGTACCCGTTTACACAAATAATACATTTTGCTAATCTACATGAACACACACACACACACACACACACACACACACACACACACACACACACACACATATATATATATATATATATATATATATATATATATATATATATTATTTATAAGAAATACTATCATTATCAGATGAACAGTGAATGTGATATAATAAAAATGGACAATAAGATACTTATAGTATGTAATGTATGATTAAGATAGGTGTATGCCATATGATCAACCACTGTAGTGTTATAATACCAAACGATGTATAAAATACAGCGATGTTTCTATTGAAATGACCGTGTAATGAAAGTGTGATCCACTGTCATCAGTTAAAACATATTAAATATGTGAGAGGTTTCTCACAGCAAAGGTGAGCCATTACAATATTCAAAATGCACTTAGTAAGGTAAGAGAAGCATACTTTGTTACAAAGAATATGATATCATGCGGATGATAGGTATAATGGACATCCCCGGTATCACTGATGCTGAACTATACAAGTGTGAAAATATTATACCAGTAATCACTGTAAACTTAGCAATACCATCATCTACTGATATATTACCGTGCATTATGGCACAACTGCATTATATGCATTATTGTAGTATAGTACAATAGTGGTAATATTAAAGTATTTTATTACAGTAGGTAGCATTATCGTATTACAGAAGTAACGTTGGTTATATACTACACAGTAAATACCCATGATTCAGTGGTAAGAAACATGAAAAATACAATTTATACATACATAGACAGATAGATTGATATATATATAGATAGATAAATATAAATAGATAGATAAATAGATAGATAGATAAACTGATAGATAAGAAAATATTTATAAGTATAGAAAATCAGGTTTTGTATAATACTGAAGTTCATTATGCAGTACCACCCATCACATTTGTTGTACATGTTGCAAAATCGCTGTATATAATATTCACAGTATAGCGGTATAAGTGCCATCCCATATCATCTTCTCAAGCTAAGACTTGTGTTTATCATTTCAAGTAATTTTAAGGACTAGTGCTTGTAAAGACTTTCCCCTACTCGTATATTTTCGGCCAAAAGGCTGCCAAATTACGAGTATACCTATTATTATTATTGTTATTGTTATTATTATTGTTATTTTTATTATTATTATTATTATTATTATTATTATTATTATTATTATTATTATTATTATTGTTGTTGTTGTTGTTGTTGTTGTTGTTGTTGTTGTTGTTTTGTTGTTGCTGCTGTTATTATTAAATATTACTATTAGTTTTATCTACATACTACTGAAATTTCCATTCTGATTATCTGTTTGTATGTATCCTGTAATTAGCCAAAACGGTGTATTACAGTGCAACAATATCTGATTCAACGTACCTAAAATACGTTAACTTATAGAATGCATAAAAGAAAAAAAAAAACGGGTGCAATCGGCCTCAGGTTACCAAAAATACTGTTAATTAACACACATCCATTATATTACGCAGTAAATGTGGCGGAGCATTTGCGTGGAGTTTCCTGTCTCTGCAGAGAGAGAGAGAGAGAGAGAGAGAGAGATTGTCTGGCAGTCTGTCTGTCCTCTATGGAAATCAAGGGGGATGCATATACAACTCTTTTAATAGCTCTGACAAGTGTAACCTTTACGATGAATTAAAAGTTTAAACGTGTACATTACATAACCTAAAGTGGCTCCTCTGATGGCCAAGGATTATAATTAATCAGAAACACTGAAGTCAACATGGTGGAAAGATGGTAATCAATAACTGTTGTATTTTTTTTCTTCTATAACCATAATATTAGCTACAGCGAGTCGGATGGGTAGACGGATTGGTGGGATGGGTGGGCAGAGTTGGTGGGTGGGTGGGTAGTGAGAAAATAGGTCCATGGAGAATATAACCCTCGGGAAAGAGGCCCCAGGATAAAATGGGAACCCAAAGGTCTTTTCCCACAAAGAGTGGCCATTCAGAGTCCCAGGTAATGCATGATCAAAGAGTCTTAGCCAATCAATGCTGGGTACCCTTCCTAGGCATTAGTAGTAGTAGTAATATTGTTGTTGTTGTTGTTGTTGTTGTTGTTGTTATTGCTGCTGCTGTTCTTATTGTTGTTGCTGCTGCTTTTATTATTATTATTGTTGTTATTATTATTATTATTTTTTTTTAATTATTATTATGAACTCCACATTCTGTGGAGTTATTATTGATATTGTAGATATTATTTCTTTTTTTCTTTGGGGGGACGAGATCCAGAAGGCTAGCATTCCAGGACCGTTCCAGATTGCTACTTGAAATTTTCAGAAGTGATGTATCTTGGTTGCAGGCTTTTTTGACTATTTTTTTTTCCTAGCACTACCACCGCACTAGAGTCCTCTTTGTTATTTTCTCAATTTTTCATATGCCCACATGAAGTTTTCTGCATTTCCCATCTTAGCCATTGTACACACCACATTCACATTCTTCAAAGACCCGATTCCGCTACTATCAGTGTAGTCTATTCATACTTTACTATGCCGTTAAGGCTTCACATTCAGGAGCTCCTCTGAGTAAGACTGTTCTCTTATGCACTTCTCTTTTAGTTTCAGTGCCACTGTCCTGTTCCGTATCAGGGCCTTGATAAAATCAAGCATCTTCCTTCCCTAGGATGTAGATTGTCCACTTCCTATTCGCACTTTTCTATTTAGTGTTATAGCAAAGTTAATCTCTTCATGACATCAAGTTAGTCTCCATTCAGTTGTTCATCGCTCTGAGAGCCACCTTCCGTTTCATAAATAATCGCTGGACTTTATTACCCGTCCCTGTTCCGGTCAGGCTCGGGGACGGGTATTGTTTTCACTCGGCTTGTCTGTTTCTTTGTTTATCCGTCTGTCCGTCTGTCTGTCTGTCTGTTAACAACTTACGCGAAAACAACTGGTGCGATTTTAACTTAAATTACAGGAATGATGGGCTATGACCTTCTGATCACCTGATTCAATTTTGGGGCAAACTGGGCCAAGGCCCAGGCTCTACTGTAGGCTCAAATAATGGACGAAAAAATGGGGATGGGTACAAATCGTTCTTTCGCCATAATCCCTTTCAGATTCGTCACATCGACATGAAATCAAAACCTAAAGGTGCATCTTTCAAATCTCATGCCTCACTACATCAGAGGGGTCACCCCCCACTTAGCAGTAGGGGGGTCAATGTTAGGTGAGTCGGGCCTAAAATTTCGGATGGACATAACGTCGTCAATTTTCATACGATTTACTCCAAATTTAATATGTGACATCTTTTAGATATCCTGTCGCGTTTATACTTAACACTAAAATGACTACCAGGAACGGGTTTGCTGTGCCTTGGCACCATTTCTTGTTCAAACTGAGACTGCCGTTCTCAATTACTGTATTCACAAAACGTTGGTGGGCTATATACTTCACACCAGGATCTTGAGGTAGAAAACATGGTGAAATTACGTTAGAAAACATGTCTGAGGACGCTGTGTTATGGAGACGAGGCTGTGGAAGAGGGAATGGAAAGGCAGAGGCTGCAAATGTGGGGTATAGACATGAATTGCGGTGGCAAGACTAAGCAGGTGGGATTGTGGAGATCTGGTGGTGAATGGACCGAGGGTTATAGAGGAGAGCTGCGGAGGCAGCGGCTGTGTAGGTGGGGTTGGGGATATCAGATTCTGGAGGCAGAAGTTGTGGAAATGGGGTTGTAGTAGCAGGGGTTATGGAGTTGGGGTTTGAAGGTGGGATTTTGAAGGCAGAGGTTGTGCAGGTTGGACTGGGAAGGCTGGGGATATGCAAGTTGGGTTGTGAAGGCAGGGCTTTGTAGGTGGAAGTGTCAATGTAGGGGTTGTGCAGGTGGGGTTGTAAAGGCAGGTGTTGTAGAGGTGGGTTTGTGGAGGCTGGAACTGGTGTGGACGTAGAGTTATGGAGGTGGGAGTTGTGATGGAGGTGAGGATGAGGAGGAACGGACTGTGGAGGTGAGGTTGTGGAAGTGGAATTATGGAGACAGAGGTTATGAACGTGATGCTATGGAGGCAGCGTTTGTGTAGGTGGCGTAGGTGAGGTTGTGGAATCAGTTTTTAGACACCTATATTTGCAAAATTGTCTGTCATCATATTGTGCATTAGGCAGAAATGCACTATAAATTAGGGTTCAGGTAGGTTTTAGATGTTAGTTTTTACCACCCGACTCACGAAAGGTTAGTCACCTAATGTGTCTTATTGTTACTGTGACCTTCAGCGTGGTGGTGAAAAGAATCTTGGCCTCAAAATATTTGATAACGCCTTTGGCCTGAGAACGAAGTTCCTGTTTTGTATTGCTATCTCCAGAAGATTTCGTTTATATTAATAGAAATGATTTTAATTGACTATAAAGAGCTTCCTTTAACACTTTCCCTGCAAGAAATCTTCGTTATTTTGGATGAAATCGTCTGGTAGAGGTAAAAATGATAATAAAAAAAGACTTCATCATTTGAATTAGTTAATGTAAAACTGAGATTAATTAGTGGCATTATTAATTATGTGCTGTGATATTCTCAAAGTTCTAAGGCTCAAATGCTAGAACGGGGCTTAAGTCGGATTTACAGGATGAGTTGGTCAGTCAGGTCGGACCACATTTTCAAGTGGTGGAAGACTGCGTGAGTGAGTGAATGAGTGAGTGGGCAGTAAGTGAGTGAACAAAAGTGAGCTAGTGAGGGAGGGAGGGAATGGGAAGTGAGTGTGTGAGTCAGCGAACGATTGAGTAGGTAGGGCGTGAATGAATGAATGAGTGGGGAGTCAGTAAATGAATAAATGAGTGAGTAGAAAGTGAATAAATGAATGAGTGAGTGCGACTAAGTGAGTGACTGAGTGGGGAGTGATTGAATGAATGAGTGGGAAATGACTGTGAATGAATGCAAGGGAGGTGTGTGAGCGACTGAGTGACCGGGGAGTCAGTGAATGATTACACGAGTGAATGGTGTTTGAGTGATGAGCGAATGAATGAGGAGGGAAAATGATATGGGGGATACGGGGAGAGAAAGAGCAGGGAGAAGGTGAGGTGAGAAAGGAGACGTGGGGGGGGGGGGGTGAAAAGAATGCAGAGGGGAAAAGATGTACAGTTCAAGAGGAATGCCCAGCTATTATGCTCTTGCCTGTCTTTGGACTCCATTAATTTCTTTCATCTGGATTTGTTGTTGCTGAATTTGCCACGTCGACGTACCTCACCTAACATTTGTTCTTTTATCAGATTTATTATATTTGTTTATTTCTACATCTTCAAATTAATTAGACCTCATTCGACACCTCACCATTTGTGGCCAGTTCTGAATAATCCCTCCTTCAGTCTGTTGTGTATTATGACGACGTTACACCCCTTCTACCTGCGTGGGCTACGGTTGAGTTTGCGTCAAAGGCAAAATTTTTTTGTTTCGATTGTGGTTAAAACTCGAGATAGTCCCTGTGTTGATTAACCTTTTGATCAATCAACACAGACTGCCTCAAGAATTTCAAAGACCGGCGTCCAGTTATTCTACGGAAATGGAAAATGCATGAAAGTACACACCAACAGATACCGGCCCATTGGAGACCCGGCTCACCAGGCCTTGCCTAAATGCCATGATGGCCTGTTCGCCACTGAAAACAAAACTTGAGCCTCTCTTATTCTGCAAGTAAGTCCCCAAGCCCAGCTTCTTTCCAGTACGCTTAAGTCGGACTTGAACTTCGCGGAGCTTGACATTACCATTACCTTTACCGCAGTGCCGTATCACTGGACACGTTGGCGACCATGGATTACCATTCTTCTCTGTTCCCGGTCAGCTGCAGTAACCGAGACATTGTCCATTCACCACCCCCAACGCTCCTCACCGATCCGTCCTTGTACTTTTCCTTCTGTCTTCCTCTTGCTCGGTTATCTTCCAGTTTACCTGTTAAGCAGTTGTTTTCCAGTTTCAGTCTTCTCATCACTTCTCCCACAAACCTCCTCTGTTACTGTCCCAAAGTTCTAGTCAATTCTCTCCTCGTTCCCATCATTGCAAGTATCTCCTCATTTGTCATCCTCTTAGTCCAGGTCACCCTTAGTAGCCTTCTCCAGAACCGCATCTCCACCGCCTCTAGTCTCCTCTCCAGTGCCCGAATAACTCACCATGTTTCATTACCAAAGAGTATGGTGAACCGTACATATGTTTTCACAGCTCTTTTTCTCGTTTCTATGGACAGATGCCGACTTGATATCATCCACTTCATCCTGTCAAAGATTTTTTTTTCTTCTTTTCTAAATTTTTTCCTCTTTCTTATTTCTACGTCATATCTTCCATTTCATGTAACCGTACTACAACAAAACTTCTCCACTAGCTCCACACTTTCTCCTCCTACTGTAATCCTACACCGTGGAATATTTACCTTCTTCGATACCACCATTATTTCATTCTTCTTTCTGTTTATCTTCAGTCCCCTTCTCTCACTTGCAGTATTTACTACATCTACCATTCTCTGGAGTTTGTCTTCTGAGTCTTCCACCAGCACTGTATCGCCAGCTATGTTATTAATGTTCCTGCCGCCAACTCTTGCTCCCTCCAACTCATTAATCTCTGGCATTATAGTTTCTCCGTACAAGGTAAAGAGACATGGGAACAACACACACACCCCTGCCTTACCCCTCTCTCTATGTTCTGCCACTCAGACAGACTTCCCTTCATCTTAACTGTTGCTTTCTGCCCCCAGTATAATTTTGCAATCATTCTGAGATATTTCCCATCAACATTAATCTCTTGTAACATCCTCACTAAATCACGTCGAACCTTGCCAAGAGCTTTTGAATAGTCAATAAAACAAAAATATGTTCTTTTCTGTACTTGATTAGCCCGCTCTCCCAACATTCGTAACACCAGTATTGTATTTATCGTTCCTTTATCTTTCACAAAACCATAATTCTCCTCTGCTATTTCTCTTCTGATCTTCGTTCTTATCCTCTGCATTATGGTTCATAAAATAATCTTCGATATCAAGCATTTATGCAAACTGAGCTATGTTTGATACGTTCTAGTGTTTTCTGCACCTTTGGTATTGCCAAAAATATCAACTTACACATCATGTCTGTCAACTCTACGTCATTATAAATAGTATGTGTGGGTGCATTTAAGCACTTGGGTAGTGTGATGAGGAGGGATGGAAGCTTTGGGGATGAAGTGCTGGAAAGGGTACAGCAGGGAAGGAAGGTTGTTGGTTCACTGAAAGCGGTGATGAGAAATAGCGAGGTGAGTATGGAAGTTAAGAAGTCACTGCATAACAGTATTGTGATCCCTACCCTGCCGAGTGGAAGCGAGGCGTGGACCTTGCTAGAGGGGAACGAGTCAAGAGTGAGAGCAGTGGAAATGAGTTACCTGAGAGGAGCATGTAGAGTTACATGGAGGGACAGGTTGACGAATGAAGAAGTGAAAGAACGTTGTGGGGTGGATGTGGATGTGACTGAGAAAATTAGGAGAAATTCACTGAGGTGGTTTGGACATGAGAGGAGAATGGAGAATGAAAGACTGACTAAGAGGGTGTATGTAGGTGAAGTGGAGGGAGGGAGAGGGAGGGGGAGACAGAGGATGAGGTGAAGGGATGGAGTTGAGAGGTATATGAGGGAGAGGGGAGTGAGTTGTGGGGAGGGCAGTCAAATGGTGGGTGACAGAACGCCTTGGAGGCGTTTTGTCTGCTGCCATCCTTTGCGGGATTAGGGCGTTGGGCTATAGATAGATAGATTGATAGATAAATAGATAGATAGATAAGCCAACCTCGTTATCTTGTCTACAGTGAAATCCCTCAGTGCTCTCAACATTTCCACTGAAATCCCGTCTTCTCCCTTTGCCTTTCTTGTGTTCATCCTTCTCACGGCTTCAGTCTCATCACTTCGTCTTTTGTTATTTCTGGTCCTTCTGTTCCGAATGTGTCAGTCATTTCCTCTATGTGATCATGAAAAAAATTCTTTAATATGTTCCCTCCATTTTTCCAACACCTCGTCCACCTCCGTAACAACTGTCCCGTTGTTTTTAATTATGGTTATTCCTTTCCTCTATGTTCTCTTTCCTGTTGTGTCCTTTATTTCCTCGTACATCATCTGGTTGTCCCTTCTTGACAGATCCTCTTTCTCTTTACAATGATCATTTTGTCCACTTTTCCTTTGCTTTGGTGCACTCGAAACTAATTTTTAATTCGAATATACTGGTTCAGGTCTTGTATCTTACATTTTCTTCTCTCGTCCATCTGTTCCAGTATTTTGTCAGTCATCCATACTCTTCTGGCTGCCCTCCTTTGTACTGGGATAATTTCCTCCTTTACTCCTTCAATTACTCACTGCAGTCTACCCCACTATTGTTCTGCGTCATCTGTATCCATGTTTCTGCTCAGTACTTCGTACATATTTCTCACTTCCGCGTTGTATCTCCCTCATCGTCTCCTCTCTCTTCGGTACCTGAAAGCACCTCTTAGGTTTCCTTGTGGCCTGCTTCAGTTTCTATAGTCTTATCATCACTTTGGTCACAACAGGCACATGGTCACTGTTACAGTCAGCCCCCGGGTACATCTTATCTTGTAGTGCATTCCTAAATCTGTATTTATTGGTATATGATAAGTTTTATTTCTTGTCTGATCCCTTGGGCTTTTTCATGTCCAAAGGTGTCTTGGGTGATGCTTGAACCATATGTTCATTATTATAAATCCGTTTGCCTCACAACACTGCACCCATGTCTCCCTGCTCATTTCTATGTCCCAGCCCAAATGCGCCACTGCCTCTCTTTTTCTTCCTTCACCCACTTTGGTGTTCAAATCTCCCATCACTATAATGACCTTATGCGATACACTGCATCCTCGCTTCCATCACGTCCTCATAGAACTGATCATTTTCATTGTCTTTTCTGTCTGTTGTAGGAGCATATATCTGTATGATACTAATGTTTAAAGGTTAGCCTTTTATTTTGACGAAAATTATTTTCTCTGATGTACCCAGAAATACCATCATTGCTCGGTCAATATCTCGCCCCAGCAATACTCCTAAACCTTTTCATTTACGTTGCATCCTGAATATCCAAAGGACGCATCCCCACATTGGATGGACCCCACTCCATTCCATCTCACTTCACTCACTCCCAGAATATGAGTCTTCGTACGTTTTCTCTCCCTTTCCACATCTGCCAGCTTCCCTCTTTGGTAACTGGTTCCAACATTCCAAATTGCGGACGGTCATGTGCCACCTGTTGCACATGACTTCCTTGGCTGGACGAAACAGCTGCACTGCCCTCAGCAGTGCCACTCATTCACACCGTTCTTGTTTCTCTGTATTTGACTTTCCATAGTTTTCTTGGATAGATATATGACAAGGGCTCCACTTCCTTTCCACGGAGACTGGCCGAAGCTTCTCAGGTGCCAAGCTTGCCCCATAGCTCGTCACACACCTTGCTGTCGAACTTTCACCGTCATTGGCCTTTGTTAGGTTCCTCTGCTGAATCTGTTGTGCCAGACTCTGCCTAGCAGAGGCAGCATCCCCCATACCATGAACATTTGTCCACAGTACCCCTCCTCCGCTTTAGCCCACTGGCGAGGATAGTTGCTCGGGGTGTGGCCGCTGTCCTAGTCTGACAATTACTTGGAACCACAGGTGGGAGTTGGATCCAAGTTGTGCTACTGTTTATCTTCCACGATATGGCCAACATGCATTGCAATCTCAGGACCTCTACACCAAGGAGCTTGACACACAATGATATAATATTCAGTTTGGTAAGTAAAATTTTGTTCAGAAGTCACTTCAGATTTATAAACAACCAGTGCAAATATACAAAATTGTCCAAAACGATCAATAAAATATATTTGTTTTTTGTGCACACCTTTTGGCTGTGAACAGCATACATATCCTACGTGTTAAGCACTAAATTAAATTCTCATCGTCTCAAAGATAATTGCCAAAGTTCTGTTAAAGACATTGCAGCTACTGTAATGCACCACGGTATTTCTAATTTATATTACCAAAGCAATGTTCTTATGTCGACTACAGCCTGAAATTCTTGTATACAGTCCATTCCTATTACAATGATTGATATGTAGGTTGTGTTATTGTCCACGGCAGTTCGTAACTGGATGACCATAAAGTAGTCCATGAATAGTATTGTTTCCACCCACGCACGCAAAGCATTGTCAGTTGTTTTGTTCAGTGTGTGTGTGTGTGTGTGTGTGTGTGTGTGTGTGTGTGTGTGTGTGTGTGTGTGTGTGTGTGTGTGTGTGTGTGTGTGTGTGTGTGTGTGTGTGTGACTACCTGTCTCCCTGCATTTCAGTGTCCAGTCTCTCTCTCTCTCTCTCTCTCTCTCTCTCTCTCTCTCTCTCTCTCTCTCTCTCTCTCTCTCTCTCTCTCTCTCTCTCTCTCTCTCTCTCTCTCTCATCTTTGCGTAACTCAAAGTTTTGAATTGTTAAATGATTGAGGATCAACCAGAGGTTATCTGTTGTAGTTAACTGTTGTCTTAAGAATGACAAGTGAAAGATCAAGGTCACAAAACAAGGTAAATTTTGACCCATAGTGGGAGACGTGACGGTAAGGCAAGGCTGCAGTGTCTTCATCTGAAGGAGAATCAAAGGTCAGGGCCACAGAACAAGGACAAAGGTTCGATCATATAACTCGAGCTATGCTGATTCGATTTAGACAGAACTTGGAGGAAGACATTAATGAAGAGAGCTTGGCTTGAAAATAAAGTTCAAGGTGGAAGTCGTATGACAAGGTCAACTTACACAGCTTCACACCAGTTGAACGTGTTTGCTGGAAGTGCTGGGGGTCAGGCAAGGAAAACGTAATTCGATTTTGAGAAGAGTCACAATCGGTCGAATATCAAGACCACAGGACCAACTAAAATGATCGCCTAGACCAAAAATTCATTGTTGGTGCTACACTCTCTTATTATGATTAATTATCGTTATTTATTTATTTATTTATTATTATTATTATTATTATTATTATTATTATTATTATTATTCAGCTTTGCCAAATATATGGCGAAGCTTACTGTTTTCGTATTATTATTTTTCTTTGTGCTTTCTTTTCTTAGATCTTGATGATAATATACGGGAAGGTACCCGAGGGTAACCCAAATACTTGTGCCCAATATAAATGACCTTGACCTATTTTCGAAGATCATGTACTCATTTTTGATGCGAGAACTGCTAATTTAAAACTGAAATATCTCAGAACCTAATTGAGATATAGCTGTTTTGTTAAAATCCTGTGATAAATAAGATTGCTGAGGATTTTAGGTGAATATTTTGCCATTTAGCCCAGTGGGAAGAACCAAAATGAAGTCTGCTCAGTGTTTTCTTTGTAACTCGTTTTGGAGAAAATCACAAAAGCCGTAAATCTATAACTTCACAGAATTATAGTTATGGACCCTCTCATAATCTGAAAGGAATATGGTTACAGTTAAGCATACAGTTAGCCAGTTACTGAGAGAAAATGTAAAAGGTCCCCACGCTTACAATGACAATCAATACCATAAACAGTTACGATGAAGCCTCATTGTGGCTACACTATCTATCTATCTATCTATTGCCAGACGCCTCAATCCCGTTTGGGGTGGCCACAAACAAATCGCCTCCAAGTCGCCCTGTCCCCAGCCATTTCACTGCCCTGCTCCCAACTCACACACCCCTCTCTCATATACCTCTCCACCCCATCCCTCCATCTCATCCTCGGCCTCCCCCTCCCTCTTCCCCCCTCCACCTCACTCACATACACTCTCTTCGTCAGTCTTTCACCCTCCATCCTCTCCACATGGCCAAACCACCTCAGTGTGTTCCTCATAACACTTCCTATCACATCCACATCCACACCACAACGCTCCTTTATATCCTCATTCGTCAGCCTGTCTCTCCACGTGACTCCACAGGCTCCTCTTAAATAACTCATTTCCACTGCTCTCACTCTTGACTTGTGTCCTTCCAACAAAGTCCAAGCTTCACTTCCGGACGTTAGAGTTGGTATCACAATACTGTCATGTAGTAACTTTTTCACTTCCATGCTCACTTCCCTGTTTCTTATCACTGCTTTCAAAGAACCAGCAACCTTTCTTCCCTGCTGTACCCTTTCAAGCACTTCACCCTCCAAACCTCCATCCTTACTCATCACACTACCCAAGTACTTAAGTTGCTAAAATTATTACTATCCCGTCACTTTTCACCTCCGATTTTCACCATACTTCTTGAAGATGTACATCACCATGACCCTATTACGCTGACCCAGTTTCAGTGACCTATTTTCAAGGCTGCAGGTTCAAAAATGTCCAATAATCATGATTTTTCAACCTCAGTTTACTCCAAAACTATTATAGATACGTGAACATTGAAGGAAATCCCGAGATAAAATTATTTTCCAAACATTAATATAGAAAAAAAAAAATGAAGGTTATTCATGTCTGACATTATGATATTTGGGACAACCTGCTTTTCAAGATATTTAAATTGCTATTCGATAAAAGAAAAAAAAACAAAATATAAATGAGGCACGTCTTGGCCTAGAAGTTTTGTTTGATCCTGGACCAGGTCTGTATACTTTTTGGTGGCAGTTTGACCAAAGGGTTTTGAGTTATTACAAAAACCAGTATTCTGATAGGTGGAATCAGTAACTGCTCCTGACAGTTACAGTCTTCTAGTTTATTATTATTATTATTATTATTATTATTATTATTATTGTTGTTGTTGTTGTTGTTGTTGTTGTTGTTATTGTTGTTATCACTATTATTATTATTATCATCATCGTCATCATCATCATCATCATCATCATCATCCGGACCTCCTTTCCCACCCTAGGGCAGGGTGCGGAGTAGCAACGTCCAGACCGCCAAAGTTTGTCCAGTTCAATGGGCCATGCTTTCATTCACTCATCATTCAACCCCTCGGAATCCTGGCTCCATCAGATAGGCCAAAAAAATTTCACCACGTGCTGTAGCTTCATATGTACCTAACTGATAGAGCCAATCCAAACGCTGTCAAGTAAAAAAAGTGTGCCAAATCCCTGGTCACGCGTTTCGCACAAAATTCATCCAGCCAGCTCGATCTCTTGTCAGTTCCATAACCTTACTGACTTCCATACCTCTCTTCCTCACACACTCATCCACCATATCCCTCCACCTTCTCCTTGGCCTACCTCGCCTCCTCCCCCCTTCAAATTCACTCAGGTGTACCCTTTTCACCACTCTATTGTTATCCATTCTCTCCACATGACCTTACCATCTCAGTACACTCTCTTCGATTCTGGTGTCCACATCTGGTCTCCGCATCTTTCACGAATCACATTACTCTGTAACCTGTCCACTCTTTGTACTTCACATACATTCCTCAGCAGTCCCATCTCCACTGCGCTTACTCTTGGCTTTTCATTTTTCACGCCACACCATAGTCTCATATCCGAATGTTAATGTTGGCACTATCCCTCCTTCATGTAAGCTTCGCGCAGCTGCAGCACTCAAGCATCTGTTTCTTATTAAAGACTTCATTGCACCAGCTAATTTCCTTCCTTGTATCACTCTACTTGCCACTTCTTTTGCACATTTTCCTCTCTTTTCTATCACTGTACTCAGGTATTTGAACTCTCTTACCAATTTCAGTCTCTCTTCGTTAACCGTAACATCACATTGGGAGGCACCTTATCTCTCAATAACCATTACTTTACTCTTCTCTACATTTACTCTCAAGGCACAACGCTCACAGACATCAGCAAAACTCTGCACAAGTCTACTAAGCTCTTGTCCAGTATTTGCAAGTAGCAATGCATCATCAGCATACAACAAATTTGAGATATTCTATCCATCAGCAATCGTTACCAACGACATCTCTCTCTCCATTAATCGTGTTTTTACTTCTCTCATCGTCCCATCCATATAGGTATTGAACAACCATGGGGACATCTCACAACCTTGTCGCACGCCCACACTGATCGTGAACAATCCACTTAGATGCCCATTTACTCTTACACATCTCACTACCATCATGAGAACTCTTGACGGCACCTAGCAGCTTACCATCTACACCATACATGCGCAAAACTTTCCACAAACCCTCACTGTTTACATTGTCGTATGCTTCTTCCAAATCCAAATATGCCATAAACACCTTATAGTCCTTCTCACAAGCCTTCTCCGTTATCAGTCTCACTGCAAATATTTGGTTCACACATCCCCTGCCACTCTTAAGGCCACCCTGTTCATCACTCACTAGTACTTCTGATATCTCTCATACTTTCTTTAATAATAATTCTTTCGTATACCTTCCCTACAACACTCAATAGACATTATTATTATTATTATTATTATTATTATTATTATTATTTATTATTATTATTACCATTAGTAGTAGTAGTAGTAGCCGTATTATTATTATTATTATTATTATTATTATTATTATTATTATCATTATTATGAAGAAGTAAATTGCTCGTATTCGCTCAGTTTCAATGTTATGGCCATTATACTTGACCATCTGAGTACCTCAGCTGGCGGCTTCCTGTGAACCAGTATCATCCAGTTCCCAGTACTGGTTTTCCAGTTGCACCCAAAAAGCTACAGTATAAAAATAATCTATTTGCACATTCTCAGAAACAGCTAAATGTACAGACTAGAAATTTTTGTGGAACATAGCCAAGCTCAGGGAGCAGGTCTGGAATGACTATGGGCCCATTTGGACCAGTAGTTTCTGAAATCGCCCAGGGTTCAATGGAAAGTAGTTTGGGGTCATTGAGTGCACAATTTAAAAAACCAAGATAGAATTTAGCTACAATCACCAATCTTGGTACAGTTATAGAACTTGATGTGCCATGCACGACAACCAAGTATGAATGACCGTGACCCAAAACTCAAGGTCACAGCCAAGGTCAAAGTTCAAAATTTGTTTATTTTTTATGTACTGACCCATGCACAAGATGGGTGACCTTGTCATGTGGTGAGTTACTGAAATTGCTAATGCAGTTTCCATTTTCTAGTTACTGTTGTTGTTGTTTTTGTTATTATTATTATTATTATTATTATTATTATTATTATTATCATTATTAGTATTAGTATTAATATTATTATTCTGTCACTTCTCATCTCCAATTTTCATCATACATATTGAGGATATACAGCACAATGACCTCATTACATTGACCCAGTTTCAGTGTCCTTGACCTACTTTTCAAGGTCACAGGTCCAAAAATGTCCTAAAATTCTACCTCTATTTACTTCAAAATATTATAAATACCCGAACATGGAAGGAAATTCTGTGATGAAATTATTTTCCGAACATAAGTATTGAAAACATTTAAAGGTCAATTATTTGTGCCATTACAATAGTTCTGGCACGCCAGTTTTCAACTATTTTCAGTTGTCTTCCAAACAGAAAAATGCAAAACATAAATGCGGCACTTCTTGACCCTAAATTTTTTTCTGGTCCTGGACCAACTCTGTATACTTTTTGGTGGCATATTGACCAACGGTTTTTAAGTTATTACAGAAAACGTAAGTTGTCCCATCAGCAATATTCTCTTGGTTGGAGAACAGTAACTGTCTCTGACAGTTACATTCTTCTAGTTATCATCGTTATTATTATTGGCCAGTTCATGCTCCCTTCATTTTTTGTCGCATTATCTCTTTGGGTTTCTTTTGGCCAGCTCCATGGTGCCCTTAGTGTTAATCGCATTTTCTTCCCTTCTTTCTTGTTTAATTGTTGCAGTCACTTCTACCCTTCAGAATTAACCGATTCCTACCAAACTTGATAACAATGAACAGCCTATGACCTAGTTGTGTCCGCAAGGTTTTGGTTGCTAGGCAACTACCCGTTTCCTAACGACGGCCGAAAAACCTCCTTTTTCATACTTATCACGTTTTGAGCTGTACAAGCATTAGTAATAGGCGTAGAAAGCTCTGACTTCTTCAGGTTTAATCTTGAGGTCATTCCCTATCGCAAGTGTACCATCCATTTCCTCTCTCGTTTTTGAGTGGCAGCCCTGTAAAGATTGACCTCAGTATCCCTAACAACCAATACCAGTTTTCAAAAATGCACCCCTAGCTCAGCAGTGGCTTAGTGGAAATGAAAGAAACTTTGTATGCTTATAGACATTGACTAGTGCTGCAACTTTCTATTGAACTAAGGGTCGCAAATGTATCAGTGCGCAGGAGGTCCGATGCCTACCGAAAACATTCGAACAACTCCTGATGTTTACCAGTGTCATATTGTGTATGAACAATGTCTGTTTATATTAACATAACATTTTCTTTATGTTTGCAAGAGGATATTTCTACTTGACAATATGACACCTCTGGACATCAGGACTACCAACGAGTGGTAGGTTGGACACAAATATTTCAGGAACCTTTCTGTAGTCCCAGATTTTTCAACCATATTGTACACCAGTACTTTTGTGACCCATAGTACACCTATGTGCTACATTGACCAGGTCAGGAGTCAAAGGTCATCAAATATGAAAACGGTGAAAACAGCTATAATCACGACTATGCTCACATGAAATGCTAAGGCTCCGAAGATTAATCAGCCAGGGCCATGATTCTTGGGTGGAATGTTGCACTGGAGTGCCTCCATACAAAAATGACATTTAGTTTCAAAACACACATCCAGTTGCTGGCAGTGCCACCTAGAATTTGTACCTCTGGTGGGCCATTCTGTGAATTTCAAGTTCCCTAGGTCCACAGTGGGTTGATGGAATCAAATGAAACTTTGCATGCGTATTGACTCTAATGAGTACATACCACAAGTGTGCTTTGTACATGCACGACCAATATCCACCAGGTCGGGGGTCAAAGGTCATCAAGTGCAGACAATACAAAAAAGCGCTAAAGTTACGACCTTCCTTGCGCAAACTGGTAAGACTCCGAAGATTATTAAGCTAGGGCCTTGATTCTTGGGTGAGATGCTGCCCTTTGGTACTGCCATACGGGAGTTACTTTTCTTACCAAAACTCACTTATGGTCACTGACAAAACTTGGTCCACTTCAATGCTGGCTGTTGTCACCTATCGGCTTATTATTACCATAACAACATAATAATAACAATAATAATAATAATAATTATTATTATTATTATTAATATTATTACTGCTGTTGTTGTTGCTGTTGTAATAGTAATAGCAGTAATAATAGTAGTGTCTTCATCAGTCACTACTGTTATCCATGATCTTGTTTCCATTACGCTAACGATTTTGATGATGATGATGATGATGATGATGATGATGATGTTAATTACTTTTATTCTATCTATCTATAGCCAGACGCCCTAATCCCGCAAAGGGTGGCCGCAGACAAAACGCCTCCAAGTCTCTCTGTCACCCACCATTTGACTACCCTCCCCCCAACTCATCCCCCCCCTCCCTCATATACCTCTCAACTCCATCCCTCCACCTCATCCTTGGTCTACCCCTCCCTCTCCCTTCCCCCACCTCACCTACATGCACCCTCTTAGTCTTTCATTCTCCATTCTCTTCACATGTCCAAACCACCTGAGTGTATTTCTCCTAATCTTCTCAACCACATCCACTTCCACCCCACAACGTTCCTTCACTTCTTCATTCGTCAACCTGTCCCTCCATGTCACTTCACATGCTCCTCTCAAGTAACTCATTTCCACTGCTCTCACTCTTGACTTGTTCCCCTCTAGCAAGGTCCATGCCTCGCTTCCATACGTCAGGGTAGGGATCACAATACTATCATGCAGTGACTTTTTAACTTCCATACTCACCTCCCTATTTCTCATCACTGCTTTCAGTGAACCAACAACCTTCCTTCCCTGCTGTACCCTTTCAAGCACTTCATCCCCAAAAGGTCCATCCTTACTCATCATACTACCCAAGTACTTGAATGCACTCACATTCTCCATATCCTCACCATCCAACCTCACTGTGCATTCTGTGACTTCATTCTTCTCAAACACCATAACTTTATTCTTGTTTACATCAACCTTCAGATTCCTCTTCCGACACACTGCCCCAGATTCATTCACCAAACCTTGCAACTCCCATTCATCTTCACTCAACAATACTTTATCATCAGCAAACAGCAACACCGGACTCTTCCACATCCCACCCTCATTCATTAGAGCCACTCCCACATCCACTGCCCTACCTTGCACCTCCTTGACAACCCCATCCATGTATATATTAAACAGCCATGGAGACATCACACAGCCCTGTTTCAGTCCCACATTTAGATCAAAGAACTCACTCAGCTCACCATCCACTCGCACCGTAGCCCTAGCTCCATCATACATACTCTTCACAGCACTCAACAATTTCCCCTCCACTCCATATATTCTTAATACCTTTTATTTTATTATTATTATTATTATTATTATTATTACTACTACTACTACTACTACTACTACTACTATTATTATTATCAATCCTGTGAAGCAGTATTGTATCTGTATCATTTTTTGTCAACTCACCCTACATCGCGAGATTCTGTGTGTTTGTGTGTGTGTGTGTGTGTGTGTGTGTGTGTTTTAATTTCTCCTTGTCTATTTGGCTGGATTTGATTGAAGCTTCCCAGGTGAGTTTCTCTAACTTTTCTAAAGGTCTTACACTACCGTATATACAATTTTCCAACCATGATTCTTTTTTTATTATGGAGGCAGTCAACCCCGCTCATCAAATTAATTTTTTTTTTAGAATTAGTGAAAGGAGAGCAGATAAGGCTTTGATATCTTAGTACGTGTTGTATGATGGACTCTCATCCGAAATGGATATTTGGGGATCATGAGTTCCCTCAGTGATCGATGGATAGGGAGGGGGGTCAATCCTCCTCCCAGAATTAAAAACAATCAGATATAAGGGAAATTCATCACATAGATTTCCAGGAAACTTCTCAGGTCAGTTCATATCGTTCCTTGATAATGCCTTCCACTATATAAAACTTTCCATCATTTATTTAAGAGGGACCAGCCCCCATCTATAACTTACAAAGGATACAAAGTTGGGAAAGGAGGTCTGGTAACGCTCAGATATCTTGGTACATTTTGCAGACTGGGCTCTCAATCTCTAACTACAGCTACCATTGTGAAGCGCTTAAGTGTGCTTAAACAAGCAAGCAAAATTGGTGGCTTTCAGTGTAATTTTTAAAAATTCCATTTCTACTGTTATAATTATAATAGAAACGTTTAGTTGTTTTTCACTCTTCATAGAACGTTGTACGTTTCTGCAGTGAAAAACACAGTTTTCAAAAATCTTTTGACAGAAACCAGCTGAGAGTGGTGTGTGCAAACATTTTGCACATAACTTTTTTTTCCTTGCAACTCTTTTATATAGCTCCCGAATAGTGGGCTTATCTCTTATCTGTTTGTTGCGTCGTGCTCGGAGGCAATTTTTCTCGCTCTCCGTACCAGATTTGTACACATATATCAATTGGTGATGATACAGGAAGAGTGGGAATTTAGCACTACTCTGCTGTTTTGTCTTCTTGTCAAAATGGTCTTTGTTTATTGAATTGTCGCATTTCTGGGGGCATACACTCGAAAACTCGGCCTTTGTCACGTTTCATGACGTAAGTTTCATAACGATATGACTAAATCTGCTTGCAGAATAACGCTCGGAAAATAGTTGCGAATATGATTTCTGGTCCAGCGCACGTGTGCAAGCACCAGACTGCAGTTTTAAATGCAAATTAAACATACATACCTTTTAAAACTTTTTTTTATCATTATTATTGCAAATTGCTCAGTGTTATGGTGTGATAATAGTTTTGTGAATCATATAATGCTGAAATGATTGAACTAGCATCTACAGAAGAAATCACTGCCATTGCTTTATTAGGCAAAAAGTTATTAGACTCTGAGATGCATGAAGATCGAGTGGGGCCATGTAGGGTTGTACCGCTCAACGTAATTTTCCGGCCAAACACCAGCAGTAAACTTCGTTCACTCGCTCGTAACTACTGTTACCACTACTATTGTGGCAGGTGGTGGCGACCATCATCCACTCCCTATGTAATGCTGCCTACTTCCTCCTTCACCTTTATCATTCTTTTTCTGTGTCTGCCATCTTCTCGTCCTATTTCTTCCATCTTTCCTGTCGCTTTGTCTTACTCTGCTTTCCTTTGCAAGTGGCTTTACATTGAGTGATCAGCCTAATGTGTTCCTGTAAGCCAGAAAACCACTTATAACACTGGATGGTTACCATATAACCAAAACATGCGTGTTCCCTACGTGGCAGCATGTAAGTTGGTGCACAGTCTAAGTATACACAGTCATCTCACTCTTGGTTCAAATTTTGGAGCAGCCCACGCATGATGTCATAGGGTCCCGCACAGAGTTGCCAACTTAGCGCTTTTGGCGCTAGATCTAGTGCTTTTCATAATAATTTAGCGCCCAAAAATATTAGATTTTCTTCTATATCTAGCGCGTTTTGAAGATTTCTGCTTGGCAACACTGGTCCCGCAGTCGTCACGTCAGTTGGCTCGGACCAGCGGCAGGGTGCAGGTGTATCTCCCCTCAGTCTCTTCTCACTCATGCGGGAAATTCAGACGTGCGGCATTTGAAAACATGCCAGTTTGAATATGGAATAATGTCCGATGCTAAAGAGGTCAAAATTAGCTTTTAAAGTTTACCTTTATCAAAGAAAATTAAAACCTATAAAGTTTTATCAAACGATGAGTGACGTTTGGGGTAAATTATCCAACCATGGTGTACACCTACTGTACATCCGCATGTTGCTCTATATTACATGCTTGCATTTACTTCAAACATCACTCATCGTTTTATAAAACTTTATAATCAACTTTAATTTTCTTTGATAACAGTAAATTTTTAAAGCCAACTTTGACCTCTCTAGCTTCGAAAATTATTCCATATTTCATCTGGCTGCTTATATTGCAAGCAGTTTACAGATATAAATATATATGTGTTATGAAAAGCTGTAGATTTACCACGCCCCTCAGTGTTGCATTAACCAATGAGCAACCTTTACTTCAAATGTTTCTTGGCTCCAGCAAGCAGACTGAGTGAATAGGGTATACTTGTCACACTTGAGTTATCCCATTACTTCTCATTTTCCCTCTATGGGAGACCTTGTGACGTCATCCTCCTGCACGTGAGACGACTGTATACAGTATTACTTAGACTATGGGTTTGGTGGAGGGTTACTGCCCCTCGACGTAAAACATGCAGCTCAAAGCCAAACGGCAACCCGTTACAGGATTATGGCGTCTGGCTATAGATAGATAGCATATATACGGTATGTTATGTATTATTATTATTATTATTATTATTATTATTATTATAGTCAGTTGCATCTTAAATTATTTATGAATTTTTTAATGTTTTTAGCCTTGTTTAACTTTTTTTTTTTTTTTTTACCCATTGACTGTGGATTTTTAATTCAAGATCATAACATTCTGCAACTGTTAATATTAGCGATTTTTTATTAATGGGTATGTTTTAAATAATCATTTATATTTTTGCACTCGAGGGGTGGTTTATTTACACACACTACATATCATAATGTAGCGTCAGTTATCATGAGTTACAGGTGGATAGATAGACAAAAACAATTCTTAAAGGACTGTAAACTTAATTTTCATGTATATTTGTACGTGGATACCATATGTGTTTATACCTACATTGCTTCATGTCAGTGTATATGCATGAATGTGTATATAATTATGTATGTATACTGAACATGAGTGTGTAGGTGTTTTAAGGAAAAATTGCATTGTAAAATACTGTTTAGCATATCCACATACATGTACCCCGTACCCAGTATGCTGAGCACTGATCTTAAACTCGTACAGAGTGAAGGATATTAACAGTATGTATACTATATATTACGTACTCAGTCTATATAATTATATTACGAAGTTAAGAAATGAAATGACTACTACCACTACTACTACTACTGTTGTTGCTGCTACAGCTTCTGGTGCTGGTGCTATGACTCACCGTGTGTATCCTGGGATATTACTCCTTCTCAGCAAAGATTTTTCATTCGCCTTGACAGTTACTCCATCATGCCTAAGTGGTCACGGGCGTCTTTTATGACGTAGTAGTGTTATTTTGTATTTTTTTTTTTTTCAATTTTCAAATCGTCTTACATATCGCAGAATTGGGTTTGCATTTTCCACGGTTTCTATGAAAGTTATGAACGTAGAATGATACGGTATTATTATTATTATTATTATTACTACTACTACTACTGCTACTAACGAAACGCCAAGAACTCGGACCCTGAGCTATCAACACTAAACGTAGCTCGGTATGCCTCGGCGAAACCTTGCACACGGACTCGCCATGCACCTCCTTGACCTTGCTGACGTCAGGAGTTCATCATCCTTTCATATTGTATCACTGGCAAAAGTTTGGTCGAAATCCATCAAGGGATTCAGTATATATCGCTCCCAAAAGGATGAACTAAGTCTGCCCAAAATGACCTTGACCCCTGACCCCTTGACCTTGCAGACCGAATCAATTCATTGTCCCTTCATATTGTATCACGGATAAAAGAGTTGAAATCTATCAAGGGATTCAGGAGATATTACGCCTAAGGCGATAAATCTGGGCGAAGCAGTGACTCAGTCGGTAGAGAGGTGGCCTGCAGTCCTACCGGACCCAAGTTCAAATCAGCGCTGGGGCAGGGAACGTTTTAATTATCTGAATTTCATTAAATTAGACTTTGCTGATCTGCCAGAAGACCTGCCGAGATGTAATAACAATACCTCCGCTAAAACCAATACACCAGTCCAGTATGAGACAGCCCTAGCATGTATTCAATATGGACGGTGGGTGTTAGCGCCGGAGTGGTGACATGTAGAGGTGTATGGTATGTAGGAAGACTGTTGGGCCTTGATAGCAGGCTGTGAAACCTATGCTCAGAGTCGGACACATAAAAAATCAATCAATCAATAAATAAGTCAACCCCATATGAACTTCACCTTTCACCCCTTGACCTACCTGACCTAATCAGTTCATCACCTTTTCATATTGCATCTTCAACAAAAGCTTGGTGAATATCTGTCGATGGGTTCAGGGAAGATCGCGTCCACAATAGTGTGGTGAACGCATGGACCCAGGCAAGCATGCACTCACCCACGGACACGCCGATAGACAGGCTAGTCACTTAAAGTATCCTCCATAGTTTTTTTTTTTATGCTAGGAAGAAGGAACCAAAGGCCAACGAGCCCGCAATAACTGTTCCTTCCATGAGAAAAACAAAATACAAGACAGAGCCAGATTCAAGATCCGATCATTTCCAGATGCCTGGACACACTGCATTTGAAAGACTGGAGATCATAGGACGCAGGAAATACAGACAGGAGACAGTTCCAGAGTTGACCTGTTGTATAAATGAAAGACTGGGAGTAACGGTTAACTCTTACATTAGAGAGCTGGACAGAAAAGGGATGAGCGTTTGCTGTTAGACGGATGCTACGCACCCGTTGTAGAGGTGGAGGAATGCAAGCAGACGGCTCAGAGAAGCAGTGACCACTGATGTAGCGCTAGAAAAGGGTTAAAGGTGCAACAGTGCGGCGAAGAGACAGAGGTTGAAGCGAGTCAGTAAAAGGAGGAGAGTTAATGAGATGAAAAGCCTTTGACTCCACCCTATTGAGAAGAGCTGTATGTGGGGAACCTCACCACACATGCGAGTTGTACTCCACACAGGGGCGAATAAAACCCGTGTATAGAGTCAACATTTGTGCAGGGGTAAAGAAGGAACGGAGTCGGCTTAGTACACCTAATCTCTTGGAAGCAGATTTTACAAGAGATGTAATATGATCTTTCCAAGGTAAGTCCCCAGTGAAAGAAACTCCAAGCATGTTCAAGGATGATGCAGGATTGAGCTGAAGATTATGAAACATTTGTTGATACACCTGTGGAAGATTTTGTCGGGTTGATAGGTGTAAGAACTGAGTCTTTGATGCATTAAAAACAACAAGATTATTTTTATCCCAGTCAGAGATACGAGCCAAGTCAGACATTAGGTGTACCATAGCCTCATCCCTTGTTTGCTGAAGTAACTGCTGAGATGGACGTTGCGGGAACCGAATGGAAAGGTGAAGGGTGGAGTCATCAGCTTACGAGTGGATAGTGTTAGATGTACAGCTTAGAAGGTCACTGATGAATAAAAGGAAGAGAGTTGATGATAGGACAGAGCCGTGAGGAACACCACTGTTGATAGATCTAGCAGAACGATGGCCGTCTACAACAGCGGGTATAGAACGACCAGAAAGGAAGCTATAGATGAAGGCACAGATAGAAGGATAGAAACCGAAAGAGGGCAGTTTGGAAATTAAAGATTTATGCCAGACTCGATCGAAAGCCTTTGAGATGTCAAGTTGGTGGTCAGAGGCATGATTATATTATTATTATTACTTATTATTATTAAAACTACCCATATCCCTGTAGGAAGTTTTCTTGTTTTTGTTAGTATTATTAAAGCTTCCCATATCCCTCAGGGGAGTTTTATTACCTCCGCCAAGGAGGTTATGTTTTCACCCCTGTCCGTTTGTTGGTTGGTTGGTTTGTAAGCAAGATTACACAAAAACTACTGGACGGATTTCCACGAAACTTGGCAGAAGAATGGGCCTTGGCCCAGAATAAACTTCATTAAATTTTGGTGTGGATCCAGATAAAGGTGCGGATCCAGGCTTTTTTTTTTTTTTTTCACTTTAACATTGCGAGATAGGGAGTTTTTCGACATTTTCGATTTTGCATGTTAGGATTTGGCGGAGGTATGTGCTCTATTGAGTGTCATTGAAGTTATTATTGTTATTATCGGCCGCGTTAGGAGGCGGAGCGATAATATTTTTGCCTTTCTCTGTGTGTGTGTGTGTGTGTGTGTGTGTGTGTGTGTGTGTGTTCCCATTATATCTCACGAACGGTTTGAGCAATCAACATGAAAGCCTAAGGGTATCAAGATATGGCCAAAATCTTGGCCGAATTCGAAAATGGGCAATCAGGGTCAAGGTAAGATCAGCAAAATGGCTGCCAAAGGTCAAATAATTTTTATCGCCTGCCTTTAGCACCATTATATCTCATGAACGGCTTGAGCTATCAACATGAAACCTTCAGGGTATCAAGATATGGCCAAAATCTTGGACTTGGCCAACAACATATTTTGGCGACTGATTAACATTCGGCTTCCGAATGCTTTTCTTTCATTCTTACTTAATTTAAATTTGTGATACTTCAAAGGCTGTTTAGCCTAGAGCCTTAAAACTTGGTCAGCGTAGTTGGACAGCTGTATACTTCTTGTAGCCAAACATTGTGGCAATCTTTCAATCATTATTATCTCCCAATATTATCCAGAACACATGAAAGTGAGTCAGCCACTCTGTCTCAAGAACCGCTTAAGCTAGGAAACTGAACTCTTACTACAATATAGCCTTATGGCGGACACAGTGCAAAAAAGAGTATATTGTTCAAATTGGTTCATTATTCTCTGAGATTGCCTGAGGTCAAAAATTGACTTTTCCGGATATTCCAGTTGTCACCTAACTTTCCATAAAGGGTTAAAGCTAGACCTACCAAACGTTGTGGATCTATTGACTATGATGACCTAAAGTGACACACACAAGATCAGTCACCTTGACCTTAATGTCCCTTTATAGCTTGGCTTCTATAATCGCGGTGCATGACTCTGAGGCTGTCGTTATTGTACCCTGGCAACCTACCTTTCAACAGTGTGTCCAATTTCGTATCATATTGTATACGAATCATACTACTGTATTATAAACGAATATATTTCACACAAATGTGTATTAGACACGAACATATCATACACGAATCACAAGCACGTAGTATTATACACAAAATCGAAAGCACTGCTGATGGATAGGTTGCCAGGGCACGATAATGACAACCTAAGAGCTGTGCGCTGCAAATATAGTAGGCAATGGCTTTGGAAAGTTTTTTTTTTTTTTTTTAAACTGTCCTTGGACAATTTCATGGTGTTCTAATTATTATTATTATTATTATTATTATTAATATTATTATTATTATTATTACTGTTGTTTTTGCCACAATAATAGTTATTACTTATTTTAAAATTCCGATATTTCATAGGCTGTTTGACCTAGACCCCAGATCCTAGAGTCTTCAAACTTGGTCAACGTATTCAGACAGCTGTCTACCTCTCATGGCCAATTATGGTGGTAATCCGTTAACCAGGTCTCAGGATATTATCCAAAGCGCGTGACTTAGAATGACATGCACAAAATCAGTGACCTTGACCCCAAGGTCCCATAATATCTTGACCTCTAATAGAGAATGGCTGCGGGAAGTTATTCTTTATGAAAATTGACCTAGGAGAATTTTAAAGTGTTCTAGTTATTTGGGGCGGATCAGGATCTGGCGTCGACGGAGGTATGAGCTCTCTGAGTTCTTTCCAGTAATAGTAGTAGCAGTTGTTGTTGTTGTTGTCCTTGTTATTATCATTATTATTATTGTTATTGTTATTATTATTATTATTATTATTATTATTATTATTATTACATCACTTTTCGTCTTCGATTTTCATCATATTCATTGAGGCTGTACAGCATCATGACCCTATTACACAGACCCAGTTTCAGTGAACTTGACTTACTTTTCAAGGTCGCAGGTCCTAAATGTCCAAAAATCATGAATTTTTAACCACACTTTACTCTAAAACTATGTTAGATACATGAACATATAAGGAAATCCTGTGACAAAATTATTTTCCAAACCTTTGTATGGAAATCATTTTAAGGTCATTTATGAGTGACATAACGATATTTCGGACACCCCCCTTTTCAACACTTTTCAGTTGCTCATCCATACAGGAAATACGACAACATAACTGAGACACTTCTAGGCCCTAGAAAATTAGTCTGGTCCCATAACAGGTCTGTATACTTTTTGGTGGCATTTTGGCCAATGGTTTTCGGTTTTACAAGAAATTTAAGTTCAGCAATATTCTCATAGATGGAGATCAGTAACTGTCTTTGACAATTACAGTCTTCTTCTTATTGAACTCCATCTGTTACCACAGGTGAAATTTATTCTGTTATTATATTTATTATTGATCTGCATCTATTAGCATACGTGATAGCATTGTATCCATCAGTATTTATTATTATTATTATTATTATTATCATTATTATTATTATTATTATTATTATTATTCCGTCACTTACTGTCTCCGATTTTAATCATATTTATTGAGGGTATACAGCACCATGACCCTATTACACTGACCCAGGTTCAGTGACATTGATCTACTTTTCAGGGTAACAGGTCCTAAAATCATGAATTTTCAACCTCAATTTACTCCAGAATCATTATAGATACATAAACACGAAAGGAAATTCCGTGATAAAATCATATTCCCTACATTTGTATGGGGAAAAAATTGAATGTAATTCATGCGTGACAGTTCGATAATTCGGGCACCGCATTTTCAATTCCCCCTTCCATACATGAAAAATTAAAACATATAAGAGGCACATCTTGATATTAGAATTTTTGTCTCGTCCTGGACCAGGAGTGTATCCGTTTAGGTGACAGTTTGACCAACGTTTTTTGAGTTATTAAAAAAAAAAAATGAGTTTCAGTGACATACTTTTCAGGGTCACACATCCAAAAATGTCCAAAAATCACAAATTTTCAACCTCACTTTACTCCTAATTTAATACAGATGCATGAACATGAGGGGAAATCGCGTGAGAAAAACTATTTTTGAAGGGCATTCATGCATGATATTATGACATTTCTGACACCCCACTTTTAAACTGCTGTTCCAAACAGGAAAAAACAAAACATATATGAGGAACTTCTTGGCCCTAGAAGCTTTCTCTGGTCCTGGATCAGGCCTGTATACTTTTGGTGACAGTTTGACCAATGGTTTTTGAGTTATTACAAAAAAAACATAGGTTGTGCCTGTCAATAACAATCTCATCGTGACTGTAGCTGACGGTCACAATCTTCTAGTTATTATTATTATTATTATTATTATTATTATTATTATCAATATTCGGTCACTTTTCATCTTCAATTTTCAACATACTGAGATATGCACAGCACCATGACCCTGTTACAGTGGCCCAGCTTCAGTGATGTTGACCTACTTTTCAAGGTCACAGGCCCAAAACTGTGCAAAACTCATGTATTTTCAACCTTAGTTTACTCCAAAACTATTTTAGACACATGAATATGGAAGAAAAACCCGTGATGAAATTATTTTTCAAACATTTGTTTGGAAAAAACTTGAAGGCCTTTCACATGTCATACTATGATATTTAGGATACCCCACGTTTCAACAATTTTCAATTGCTCTTCCATACAGGAAATAACTAAAACGAGGCACTTCTTGGGTTTAGAAGTTTTTTCTGGTCCTGGACGATGTTTTTATACTTTTTGGTGCAATGTGGCAAGCAGTTTTTTAAATATTGGAAAAAATGTATATATTTTCGTAGGTGGAAATCAGTAACTGTCTCTGGCAGATACAGTCTTCTAGTTAGTCTCCACCTATTACACAGGTGGAGGCTATTGTCATCACTAATATTATTATTCCCGCCTTAGAGGCTCGCGACGATTCCAGAGGAATCGGAGACTGTGCAAGGAATCCAAAGGGCCCAGGTTATGTGTCGTGGCATGGGTCATTGCTTATAGAAAAAAATCCAAAGCCTTTATGTGCAGTAGAATGGTATGTCAGAAAGAGTCATATCAGTATTTTGTTGTAAATAAGTTGGTCGTGTCTACTGGAGAGTTCAGTGTGACCTATGCAAGAAATCTGAAAGGCCCAGGTTATGTGTCCTGGTATGAGCCATTGCTGATAGAAAAAATGTGAATCTCCCCCATCGGGTCAAGGCCATTGAATGAAACAGTAGGTGGAAACTAATGACTGTTTCCAGGACAGTTGCAAAGTTCTAGTTATTATTATTATTATTATTATTATTATTATTATTATCAGCATCAACATCATCATCATCATCATCATCAGCTGGACCTCCTTTCCCACTCTAGGGCAGAGTGAGGAGTAGCAATGCCTAGACAGCCCAAATTTGCCCAGTCCAATGGGCCATGCTTCCATTCACTCATCATTCATGCCCCTGGAATCCTGGCTCTATCGGATATGCCAAAAACATTCACCACGTTCTTTAGCTTCACATGGTGGATGGGGGCACCCATCATCCACTTATTCGGTGTAGAGATGCCATATGATCTCTACACTGAGTGACAAGCCAAATTATTTCCTGTACCCAGGAAACCACTTACTACGCTGGGTGGTAACCATATAACCAGGGTTTCTGGCAGGGTTGTGTCCCGCAGATTCCACTGTCCAAAATCACTTAATCATGGCAGTACTAGTAGTAGTAGTAGTAATAGTAGCAGTAGTAGTAGTAGTAGTAATAGTAGTACCGGTATATCACTTTTCACCATTGATTTTCATCATACTTATTGATGATGTACAGCACCATGACCATAGTATCCTAAACCAGTTTCAGTGCCATTCACCTACTTTTCAAGGTCAGAAGTCCAAAAATGTCTTAAAATCATGTATTTTCAACCTTAATTTACTCCAATAATATCACAAACACGTGGGGATGGAAGGAAATCTCGTCATGAAATTATTTTTCAAATTTTTGTAAGGAGAAAGTTTGAAGGTCTTTCACATGTCATACTACAATATTAAGGATTCCCCACTTTTCAAAAAATTTCAATTGCTCCTCTGTATAGGAAAAAACAAAAGCAAAAAACATAAACGAGGCACTTCTTGGGTCTAGAAGTTTTTTCTAGTCCTGAACGACATCTGTATACTTTTTGGTGCAGTTTGACAAGCAGTTTTTGAGTTACTGGAAAAAATATATATTGTCATAGCTCGAGGTTAGTAACTGTGTCTGACAGTTACAGTTTTCTAGCTATTATTCCTCTTATTATTGTTACCACCTGCACTGCGAAGCGAGCAGAGTGGTAATGTTTTCAGCTATGCGGTTGACTGGCTGGCTTTATTTGTGTGTGGGTAAACAAGATATGAACAGCTTGAGCTATCAGCGTGAAACTCTCAGAGTATCAAGATTTGGCCAAAATCTTGGACGAGTTCGAGAATGGGCACTCAGGATCAAGGTCAAAGCCACCCAAATGGCTATCATTGGCCAACTAGCTGACCTTTTGCGACCTCGATCTTGACCCTGAGTACCCATTTTCGAACTCGTCAAAGATTTTGGCCATATCTTGATACCTTGAAAGATTCATGTTGATAGTTCAAGCCGTTCATGAGATATCTTGTTTACCCCCCCCCCCACACACACAATGCCAGCCAGCCAACCTCACAACTACAAACACGACCACTCCGCTCGCTTGCCACCCTCGTTGCGAAGCGAGCAGAGTGGTAATGCTTTCAGTTGCGAGGCTGGCTGGCTGGCTTTGATTGTGTGCGTTTTACATCCTGAATTCGCGTCAAATCAGAAATGCAGGTGCAAAACTATGTACCGAGGAAAAACTCCCCGGTTACGCGGGTAGTGAGATCCTATCGTGAGACGGCTTCTAGTTATTGTTATTATTATTATTATTATAATTATTATTATTATTATTATTATTATTATTCAGTCAGACTGACTCTAATGGATACGTTTATCTGAAGCTACAGGACATGGTGAATGTTTTTGGCGTATAAGATAGAGCCAGGAATACGGGGGCGTGAATGGTGAGTGAATGGAAGCATGGTCCATTGGAATGGGCAGATTTGACCTGTATGGACGTTGCTACTCCTCATTCTGCCCTAGGTTGGGAAAGGAGGCCCGGGTGATGATGATGATGATGATTATTATTATTATTGTTGTTGTTGTTGTTATTATTACTATTATTATTATTATTATTATTCCGTCACTTTTCATCTTGGATTTCATCATACTGATTGAGAATGTACAGCACCATGGCCCTATTACCCTAACCCAGTATAGTGACTTTCACATACTTTTTAAGGTCACAAGTCCAAAAGTGTCCAAAATCATGAATTTTCAACTTCAGTTTACTTCAGAACTATTATAGATATATGAACATGGTAGGAAATACCATGATTAATTTATTTTACACTCATTTGTATGGTAAAAGAAAAAGGAGGGGTCATTCATGGGTAACAGTACGATATTTCGGACAACCTCCTTTTCAACCTTTTTTAATTGTTCATCCAAACAGGAAAAAACAAAGCATAAATGAGGCTCATCTTGGCCCTAGGTGTTTTGTATGGCCCTGGACCAGGTTTGTATACTCTTTGGTGGCAGTCTGACTTTCAGTATTTAAGTTATAAAAAAAAAAAAAAAAAAGTAAGTTCAGCAATATGCTCATAGGTGGTCATCAGTAACTCTCTCTGACAGTTACGGTCCTCTAGTTATTAAAACTTCCCACATCCCTGAGGGAAAGTTTCTTTTTTTCATTATCATTATTATTACTGTGTTATTATTATTGTTCCTGTTATTATTATTATTAGTAGTAGTAGTAGTAGTAGTAGTAGTAGTTGTAGTAGTAGCTCTCATCTTAAATGTCAGGCCAAACTTGCCTGGCCCCGGGCTCCTACGCTTCTCATAGAGAAACGTAGGATTGGTTGATGGATGGAATATTATTATTATTTTTATTATTATTATTTTTTTAATTACCTTTTTAAATTCAATATTTCAAAACCAATTTGGACTAGAACTTTTAAACTTGGCCAACTAATTCGGACGGCTATCCTCTTCTTTTGGACAGATGTGGTGGCGGTCCATCAACCTGATCTCCGTATATTATCCACAGCACAGAAAAGTGAGTATCTCAAGAACTGCTTGTACTAGGAAACTAAAATTTTACAACAATATAGCCTAATGACGGACGCAGTGCGGGAAGGAGTATGGCTCCAATCAGTTGATTATATGCTGAGATCACCAGGAGTAAAAAAAAAAAAAAAAAAGTGAGATCTTACGGATATTATGGATGTCACCATATTTCCAATAAGGATTGAAGGTGGAGTCATGAAACTTGGTGGACTTAAAGACTGTGATGATCATAGGTGACATGCACATGATCAGTGACACTGACCTCGCCTGGGGTAAAAAAATAGGACTTTCCTTACATTCGGCATGTCACCTAATTTTCCGTGAAGAATTAAAGCTAGAGCCACCAAACTTGGTAAACGTATAGACTGTGATGACCTAAGGCAACCTGCACAATATCAGTGACCTTGACCTCAAGGTCCTTTTATAGCACGACTTCTACAGTAGTAGACAGTGGCTGGTTTTCCTCATCAAAATTGTGCTTGAACAATTTTACGGTGTTCTATTTTATTATTATTATTATTATTATTATTATTATTGTTGTTGTTGTTGTTGCTGTTATTATTATTATTATTATTATTATTATTATTATTATTGTTGTTGTTGCTGTTATTATTATTATTATTATTATTATTATTGTTGTTGTTGCTGTTATTATTATTATTATTATTATTATTATTATTATTATTATTGTACTGTTGTTTGCAGATGATACTGTGTTGTTGAGTGAAGACGAATGAGAGCTGCAAGGCTTGGTGGATGAGTTTCGGAGAGTGTGTAAAAAACGGAATCTAGAGGTGAATGTAGGGAAGAGTAAAGTGATGGTCTTTGAGAGAGGTGAAGTCAGTGAATGTACAGCGAGGTTGGATGGTGAGGAATTGGAAAATGTGAGTACGTTTAAGTACTTGGGTAGTGTGATGAGTAAGGATGGAGGTTTGGAGGGTGAAGTGCATGAAAGGGTACAGCAGGGAAGAAAGGTTGCTGGTTCCTTGAAAGCAGTGATAAGAAGCAGGGAACTGAGCATAGAAGTGAAAACGTTACTACATGACAGTATTGTGATACCAACTCTAACGTACGGAAGTGATGCTTGGACGTTGCTGGAAGGACACAAGTCAAGAGTGAGAGCAGTGGAAATGAGTTATTTAAGAGGAGCCTGTGGAGTCACATGGAGAGACAGGTTGACAAATGAGGATATAAAGGAGCGTTGTGGTGTGGATGTGGATGTGATAGGAAGCGTTAGGAGGAATACACTGAGATGGTTTGGCCATGTGGAGAGGATGGAGGGTGAAAGACTGACGAAGAGAGTGTATGTGAATGAGGTGGAGGGGGGAAGAGGGAGGGGGAGGCCGAGGATGGGATGGAGGGATGGGGTGGAGAGGTATATGAGAGAGGGGGGTGTGAATTGGGAGCGGGGCAGTGAAATGGCGGGGGACAGGGCGACGTGGAGGCGATTTGTTTGTGGCCACCCCGAACGGGATTGAGGCGTCTGGCAATAGATAGATAGATAGATTATTGTTGTTATTGGTGGTGTTATTATTATTAGTTTATTATTATTATTATTATTAATACCGGTACTATTAGTAGTAGTAGAAGCAGTAGTAGTAGTAATTATTGTTGTTGTTGTATTAGTAGTATTTTATAGTTGTTTTTGTTGTTTCTGTTATTGTATTATTTATTGTTGTTCCCGCTACTAACATAACGATAATATTTGCTGAGGTTATATTTCATACAATGTTTTATCAGTTTTCATTCTTTACATGAATCAGCATAATGTAGTCCCACATATATTTCCTACTGTTCCTATTATATTTTGTTTGAAATATTAATAGTCAATACAAATTACGTAAATCTCCAGCCAGTAGAGGAATCAGTGAATTTTATTACAGATTTATCCTGCTCTGGGAATGAAGATGCTGTAGGCCATGTAATGCAATGGGTACAGTGAAGTTCCAACAAAAATTTATAACATACAAAATATGCTGTCATACATTCATCAGTCCGACAGTACTAGATACATTATCATGCAGTTATACTACAAGATATATTTAACATCCGCTCATACTGTTTATCCCTCTTGGAATACTTGTAACGTATGCTGCTTTTTGGAAACGGTGAATGGGTTGAGAATCTCCCAAGACGTTGACCATTTTTTTTTTTTTTTAACAATAGGTTATATTCAGCGTCCTTATTATGACAAGGTCAACTTAAACAGTTTTTTTCCGGGTCAGATTAAACTATGTACAGGAGTTCGTGTTAACGGCAAGGCTACAGTTATCCGATTCTATAAGCAACCAGTCAAATGTCAAGGTCACAGGAAAAGATCGAACGTCAAGGTCACTGTGCCTAGCCAATAAAAACAGTTCTGATTTGATTTAAGCCAGACTTAGTAGCCGAGTTAACGGTTAGGGAAAAACGCATTGAATCGAGTTTGAGTGATCAGTCAAAGGTCAACATCACAGGGCAGTGTCAAGTATTTGGCTCTTAGACTAGATGGTGGACTAGGGTGTTGAAGTTTTTTTTTTTTTTTTTTTTTTTTTTTTATTTTTTTTTACGGCAATACCCACTATATGACTTGTATAGACTGTATTTATATTTCAAAACAAAATGATGAAGGTTTATATCCAAGGGGTGACTGGGATTTATTGGTCACTCTCATCTCAAATGTTGGGACCAGCTGCCTAGCCACGGGCTCCTACGCTTCTCATGGGGCAACGTAGGATTGGATGATGGATGGATGGATGAACAAATATAACGGAAATGCGCACTGAGCAAGAGTTCATTTTAAATTTTAAAGCAAGGCTACTAAATGTTTAGCTTATATGAAAGGAGTGTGAAATACTCTTTGAAATAAATAACATTAGGAAGGAGAGTATATGATTCTGGAGTAACAGGAAGGTACGAGAACTATTGATGAAGGTAAAGGTGAACAAATTAATTTATTTTATGAGAAACGCTAAGCCGAACAATTTATCGGATTTTTTTTTCTACGAACGCAATGTATTGACTTATTTGTCAGAAATGGATAACTATAACAGCGTGGTTCGGCTTTGTAGCTCAAATGGGATGCCGGAAACTGCACAGCAAGTTGTACGAGTATAACCAAGGCCGTCTTGGTATACGGCCCGGAGGAGAGGCTGATGATGTCACAGGCGGTGGCCACAAATTCCCCCTGTCTTTACCTCTCTCTCATGCGTACACATTTAATATTTGCTTACATATGTATGGCCATTATTATTTTTTGATGATTATTGGTGTTAATACTAATATTAGTTATTATTATTTATTATTATGATAAACATTAAAAATTACACTTTTCCCGAATTTAAGGCCTAAAACATTGTAATGAAAAGATGTGTTGATGTAAATTTTATAAGATATTAGAATATCTGTCTATGTAAAGATTATTTATCACTGTACAAACTGAAAATAACTATTTTACTTGCACGATAAAATAATACACACAAATCCGGGTTGGCAACAACGTCGGTGGCCCACCTTTTGTGCACCTGGATTTTGAATAAGCCCACTTGAATACACCCAATATTATGTCCACTTTACTGTTTTTAATGCATCTGTTAACAATAAATATGCATGAACTCCCGGGGAATTTTAAAAATAAGGTATAAATAACCTACACACAGTTAAAAAACTGAATTGCTGAAGAAAGCAGAAACAGTACACCAAAGGAAGAAAATATAGACACTATACGTATATACATAATCAGCCAATATTGTATAGGTTAAGCTTCTATCTACCATTGAATTGCATCGCATATATAATGTGCCTTTTTTTTCTTAAGCTAGGTGTAGGTAAATATAGCTATATAATTATATAAGGATATTGCTATCTAAGTATATTCCAATCATCGGTATTTTTTTTCTCCTCTCCTTGTGAGATAAGGTCAGATTAGTTTATCATCCATCTAACAGCTTCTGCTGTAAAACAGTGCAACAACTTTACCTAACTGTAATGGGGACTAAATTAATTTTATACAAAATAATGGGTATTAAAGACAGCAATTTTACCAAACTGATATTTGTCCTTTAAATAAGTTTTCTTGTATCATATATTCATTTCTATTTTTGCTCTAACCGGCGCAAATCTCTTTTCAAGTCCCTCTCATCAAACTATAGGAAACATGAGTATCAATAAAATAGACCCCGGGCTGGCTAAAATTCATATTTAGCTAACAATTCTTGTCATTATTTAGGCATAAGATTTAGGCAGAGGCATTGCATTTGGCCTTGGGCAGACCCATACACATTTCTTCTTGGCCTAGGCTAGGCCTATGCACATTTTTCCTGGTCTTGGCTTGGCCTATGCACATTTTTCTTGGCATGGGCTAGGCCTATACGTTTCTTCCTGCCTAGACAAGGCCCATAAATGTTTTTGCTTGGCCTGGGCTGGGCTTATAAATGTTTCTTCTTATCCTAGGCTAGGCCTATACTTTTCGGTTGATATCCTTGTTACCTAGATATTTCACTGAATACATAGAATTAAAAGAATAAATCAAGCTACCAGTGAGTAGCCTAGGTTATTTTGCATGGAATGAAGGCATCAGTAACCAAATTAACATCTCAATACGACTGTGAGCCACCAAAATATATGCACAGTTAATAAAGAACAATGAGAAACTTAGGCTGTGTTGTAATTTCGTTGCCTAACGTATTACGAGAACTACTTTACTGGAAGATGTCCACTGTTGAGTCTGATACCTCTAATTTCTCTTTTAAAATGCTTTCAGTAATAGCAATGATGCTTTTCATGCAGTCTAATATGGCTATACATATATAATAATACGTGTATGGCTTACCGTGGAAGAAATCCTGATGGGAGAGAGGAAAAATTTGAAATAAGTCGGTGAATTGCAGGCGTGCCTCACTGTTTATAACGTGGCGGGTGGTCACTGGGCTGGCGGAATAATACAATGGCCACCGATTGTGATGTCACAGTCAGATATTGGCGGGAGACCCGGGCCTGTTCAAATCAAGACGGCCTTGGTATAACTATGAAGTGGTAAGAGGATGAAAAGATAGACCAAGGTTGATATAGAACGGAAAATGAGAGCGGATGGTATATCATCAAACAACAGTGGGAAATATTCCTTGGTCGCTTAGGAACTGATATTTTGGAGGTTAATTACATAGCTCATGAGATAAGCCTTCGTCCAAAAAATGATTCACGGCTACGTCAGGTGGGACACTCGGAAAAAAGGAAGGTCAGGACACGCAGCATGCAAACAAATAATGTAAGTTACTTAAAGGAGCGAGAGTGAAGGAAAACACGCTATATAAGCAGGAAGCAGAGAAGGAAGTCAGACTCTCTCTCTCTCTCTCTCTCTCTCTCTCTCTCTCCCGATTACCAGCCTATTACCAGACGCCTTAATCCCGTATAGGTTGTCCACGAGCAAACTGTTTCCACATGGCCCTTTCCTCTGCCATTTGGCTACCATCCCTCTAGCTCACACCTCCTCTCTCATATTCCACTCTATTCTCCTGTCTCATCCTTGGTCATCCGTTCCTCCTCTACCCCTCCATCTCCCTCACATACACTCCCAGCCACATTCTCATACTACATCTTCACCACATGGCCAAACTATCTCAGGTTGTTTCTCTTAACACTTTCAGTTTCAGCCACTTAGTACCACAGCGTTCCTTTACTTTTTTATTTGTTTGTACGAGTGTAGCTCTCCATGCAACTCCACATGCTCCTTCAACTGCTCTCACTCTTGACTTATGTCCTTCCAGCAGGGTCAAAGCTTCACTTCCGTATGCTAGAGCGGAGATCACAATAACGTAATGGAGAGAAAGTTTTACTTCCGTGCTCACTTCCCTATTCCTTACCACAGCTTTCAGTGAACCGGGAACCCTTCTAACCTGTTGTACTGTACCATTTCAAATACATCATTCTCTAAACTTCCATCCCTACTCATCAAACTACCTAAGTACTTGACGTCACTCACATTTTTCATATCCTCACCATCCAGCCTCACTCTGCATTCTGTGGCTTTTCTTTTTCTCTTGAACCATAGGTTTAGTCTTATCTACAATATTATTGAAATCCGTTTCTTACATGCATTCACACTCATTCACCTAGACTGGCAAGCAGGTGGCAGGGATGACATGCTATGTAGATAGGTACAAAAGGTGGGGAAAGTAAATTATATTAACTGACTGGGGAGAAGATAGATGGAAAGAGCTGACAGGTAGGTGATGGAAAACTTCGACTAGGATAGCAGTCAAACAAGATAGACCGTAGATTGTTACTACCCAGCCAATATGAAAAGTAGAATAGGCTAGCAGACGAAAGTCAAGATGGAAAACTTCGACTAAAATAGCAGGCAGACAAGATAGTTGATTGTTACTACCCAGCCAATATGAAAGGCGATTAGGCTGACAGACAAGACGAGTTAAGGAAAGTAGGCGGCGGGAAGATTTGTTAAGGTAGATGATGGAAGGGAATGAGGTACGATGCTTCAAAAATAACGCACGAACGTGAAAAAACGTAGAACAGAGTGGCGGGCAAAACAATAGACGCAGAAATCTTAGCCTTCACATACAAGGGAACAGAGGTATATTGGTTAGACCGTGACTGACAGCAGTGAAAGAAGTTAACAAGAGAGAGAGAGAGAGAAGGGGGGGGGGGCTCTGGTAGGAAAACTGGTGACAGTACAGACTTGCATTATGTTAGTAGATGTACTTGGCGACGGAAAGGAGGTACTACCATATACCAACTTTCGAAGAAGAGAGCAGGGTGGGATAGTTCACAGACAGGAGAAACGATATTGCCAGTTTGTTAGCAATACGGCAAAAGGAAGAGAAAGTAGGCTTAGCTAGTAGGCATGAGAAAGAAAATCTAGGTCGGCATCAGAAACAATTATACCGATCCAACAGGCAAGAGAAAAGAAAGCAGGAAGAAATATATATATGTTTAGTTGATTTGCATGAGAGAAAATGGGCTAAGGTGAGAAGTAGAAATGAAGGGAATAGAAGAAAACTCAGTTAACAATGTTAATGGTGGTTTAATGTTGTAGACTGGATGGGAGACGAGGCAAAGAACAGGGAAGAAAACTAAGTAAGGTAGGAGGGAAATATAAATAAATAATATGGTAACCAGGTAGGATGGAAGACATCCACAGCAAAAGAAAGATGGAAGGTACGTATGTAAAAAAAAGGATGAGGGGGGAGGTGAAATAAAGGAAAATAGCTATGACAAAGAAAATCTGACTGTTACTGTACAGAATTACAATTTTGAACAGGCAAGCACCTAAGGGGACATAGACCTTTGACCAAGACTACTATTCTCCCCTCCTTCTCTTACAACATTGGTGAAGGGGTCACATACACCCTACACTTGATCCACAAAGACACTGAGAGTAGTCAGTGTCGTCACTGAGGAAAATGAAGAAAATTCAAGATGATTTCGCTAAGAACTTTAAGATTACTCGAAAAAAAAATCAGAGATACCTACATACATAGATTAATACCTATCATTAAAAAAAAAAGAAAAAAAAAAAAAGAAGGGAAAATAATTATTATACTGTTTGAACTGAATGTAAATAGAGTTGCAGATGATTCTCCTTAGATTCACTGGCACTTTCTTCCTCACCTGGATGTAGATTTGTCTGTTTGGTCTTTCTGAATCTTTCACAGAAGCACTATGGACACAAGCCACTTAGTACATCATTTTTATCAACTTTTTTATGATGGCTCCCATTCATAACAAAGCAGGTTCTGTCGTACGATAACCTGGCTTGCTAAAAGCCTACTTGCGACTGTGCTAGCCAGCAATCAGCCTGCTTACTTGTTTTAATTAGGTCAGTTGAGAGAACATTCTCTCAACTGCTACCGAAGAATGTGGTAAAACTATAATTTCACGCATAAACCTTAAGAGCTTATCGGACTTGGTATGGTTGTTAACATCTTTAACTCCACTGGGTTCATGCTGGAAAGACGTTGCTTAATTGCTGAGTCTCAATCTTGACATGACATACAACAATTCTCGTCACTGTTCGTATAGTTTGTCGAGTTTCTCTCTTTAAACAGTTTACGGAAGTAATTGGCTAGCTTGGCAATGGACTACAAACGTCTTTGGAGAGACGGAGCTTCTTTGAGATCCATAATCTGAACCACTGCTATGATTTCTTCTCCTCAAAGGGAAAATTTTACCTTCTCTATGTAGCTTACACAGTTCAGTATAAAACTTGAGACCATATTGGTGTATCCTTTTAACTACCTTTCCCAAGTGACTTCCGAAAGAAAAATTTCTCACCTTCCACCAACACTAATGTTATCCATATAAAAATGGAAGGACTAAGTTTGAGCATCTACTGTATTTCAGGGCTACAGGGACGTCAGTATATATTTCATATTTGATAAACGTCTCAAGGTTACCGTGGTACTCATCAGACATCTCCAAGATGAAAAAAATTTTCATATTTTTAATTCAGTTACTTTTAATTTTTACCTGTATCTTTTTGTGACATGTATGCAATACGTATGTTACACTTCTGGAGAGTACGAGCACCATTCAAATAAGAGATCTAATACTACAGTACAACAATATAGGCATGGTCTCTCTGATGGTCACCGAATTGGTTGGGGCTTAAATATGGCCTAAAGAGGACCCTACACAGAGGTGTTATCAGGAAATATCGTCTACAATCCTGTTAAGACACAATGAAGATTGCTGGGGTAGCCTTGAGGGCTTTACTTTGGACTAGTTCTCTGTTGGATACGGTAATTTAAGTGACTCAGAGACAAATTTGATAGTAGACAGCACCCTGCCCCGGTCATGGTTCGACAATAATACTGTATATATTTGATAAAGATTATATGCCTAAATAATAGAAGCATAATGGAACGCATGTAGCCCACTATATGACTGCACATAATGGGTAAGAGGACTGTGCCCAGCAGTATCCTCATTAATTTTAAGCTGTCATCCAATTCAGAGGTACCACATGACAATCTAGCGGTACTATGAGAACATGGTGTGATTACTGTGGGCGTTCAGTAACTGTTTACCCAGGCCATGTGCAAGCTTTTTTTTTTCCTTACTTCCAGTCCTATGACGTAATGTTTTTCAAGCACATATTTTTGGACACATGTGAGTTACTGACAGACGTAATTTCCTTAAAATAATCACCGAAAGTAATTCAGAATTATACAACTTATATTATTTAGATATATTCTTTTATGATGTGTGCTTTTTTGTTCTTTCTGTGCGGGGGTCGGAGCTGAGGAGGTTGTGTTGTGTCTGGGAAGAAGTATATTCTGTTGGAACTGTATATAACTGGAATTGGCTCTGTGTGGAAGATTAGGATAGGTTTTGGATTCAGCCACGTAAAATGATAGAACACATGGTGATAAGCAGTATAAATGGAAGACTTGCCATGGATCCTGTGAAAGATGCAGTGGTTCTTTTTGTGTTGGGCTACCAGGAAAAAATAGTGACTGACGGCGACTGAAGGGTATGTGACAAGAAAAAAAAAAAAGTTGTGCGTTAGTTACAGTATTTGTGTTTGATGCACAAAGAACGGCGTAAATAACGTGACATGAAGAGATGATGGTGAATGTTGATAGACAACTCACCGATTATATAGCATATTCGTAGAAAAAGGGTGCTTGGGTGTGTTAATGGCATGGAGGTCAAGAGCGGACAACGTGGAGGATGATCCGGTCATGTGATTGGTATGCAAGGTGTTACCGAGAGGAACATGGAGCAAGAAAGGCGAGCGTGGTGTTCGGAATGATTGATATGAAAATGAAGTAATAAAAATAAAGAAGTTTTTTTCTTCATGTCCCTCAGATCAAATTTTCTTTGACTGCGAGCGAGCTAGCGATGTTTACTCTCAGTTAAGTTTGGAAATGAGCGGCCCGGCCCGACCTGACCCGACCCGACCGTCACGCTAAGCAGAAGCTAATAACTTTACTCCTATGTGAAGTACAGTTGAAATTCTGCATATGATACATTCATTCAATAAATTTTTTTATCAACTAAAAACTCACCCATAAAGACGTCGGAACCCCTTGGGTTCTTGAGTTTTCTACAGGAGTGTTCGTCTCTAATTGGTGAACGCCTCACTGACTTAACAATGTTAAAACAGATTTTCCGTCGTACCAGTGTGTTTTTTTTACATCAACTCTGGCAATTAAATATCGGATATTCCGCTTATAATTTTATATCAGAGGGAAACAGTCATAACATGGCGCTCGCTCGCTCATCACGCGCTCACAAAGCGCACTTTATTAGTTTTATGACACCAAGAATGCACCAAAGACGAAATGCCCATAAAAAGGTATCCATTACAATAAAAACTGGACCAATGAAAAAGAAACTCAGATCTCATCATTTCGGAATACCTGAAGGTTTTGTGTTCATAAAACTGAGGGTTACGGCAGAGGGAATACATGCTGAGGAAGACAAATTCATGAATGAAATTTTGCGTACATGAATGACAGAGAGTATTGGTTAACCCTTACATTAAAGAACTGGACAGAAGAGGGGTGAATGTGTGCCACTAAACGAGTGCTACGCACCCCACGTGAAGGAAGGGGAATACAAGCAAACATTTCAGAAGAGCAGCGGCCATTGGAATATGAATGATAAGGAAATTGTAACACTGCGACGGAGAGAAAGAGAGAGAGAGAGAGAGAGAGAGAGAGAGAGAGAGAGAAGAGGGGGGATGAAGGGAGTCAGTATGAAAAGTTAAAGATGGGAAAAGCCTTTGACTTTTTTTTTTTTTTAAGAAGAGCTTTGTATGGGAAGCCCCCATATATAAACTCAGGAGCTATGCCTCGTTGTGTCCTTCCCTACATATATAAGAGAATTTATTCCCTCCAATTATTTCGCATTTGGACTTATTCTCATATAATTCAACTCAGTCTATCTATTATTTCTCATTATCTTGCTCTGTTTGCATTCACTACGAATTTCCTTCTTTCGCAGACTGCAGATGTTAACTACTGAGTTTAAGAACGATGCTGTAACATCTTCAGACAACATTTTTTTATTTCCTAGTTTCCCCCTCTCCTCGCATGTCTTCTGTCTTAAAATATACCCATCTCACCAGCACTGCATGAACAGACTGAACAACCACGGAGACGTAACGTATCTCTGATGCAACCACATCTTTACTTCAGACCATTCTCTTGCCTTCACACCATCGCACATCCTCTACTCCTAATTGATGGAAATGTATCATTATACCAGAGGTCCATAAAAGCTACAAATTAATTTCTCCCCGTTCCCCGTCTTTACATTTTCTCATGCATGTTTCTCTCCTCAAAAGCTGGATAAATATACAGTACATCCTGCTAAATCTAACTATTCCATATTCCTGCCTAATATGGCGTTCCGTATGTAATCATCACTTGTCTATACACGTTAATTTATATGCTTAAGAGATTTATACCTAAACAAAAAGTTGAACATTCCTTTTTGTTACCCTTGCCATTATACAGCAGTACACCACATGTACTGTACTCTACGAGACCTCCTGTATCTCACCTTCATTCAAGCATATACTTAAAATCCTGGGTAACTACTTCACAACAGTATCAAACACCCTTTCTCATGAAACTCTGGTGCAATCCCATCGTTTCCTGATGCCTTTCCGCACCTAATTTTCTGCCATGCTTTCTCTACGTCCTCTCCATCCACCCATTCACACTCAACGACCTCCTTACGAACTTTACCATCTCGGAAACTCGGGCATCAGTTATAGTATATATAGGCTATATATCTTTTTTTTTTTTTTAACATTTACTCCATCTCTTTTCACCCCACCTAAGTTTGTTATTACTTCTCCATTTGCTCTCCATATTACTTCGTCCAATTGCTGCCGTTCTGGGCGCATTATTTACCTCCTTTCAGATCAAATTCTTACTCTTCCAGAAAGTCTTTTATACTTGGTCATCCAATCCTTCATTCTCCCACGTTTCTCATAGTTTCTTGCCATTCTTTGCCCATACCCTTCCCAATCATGTACACTTCCTACCTGCACATATTGGATATAAACCGTCTTTTTCTGCTTCACTAGGTCTTTGACTTGTTCACTTCACCACTCAGTATCCTTCCCTTTATTTCCTTCTACTAACAGTCTTCATACCACACACATTCCTAACATCCTTTAACTCTTGCAAAATTTCATCCACTTCTCTGAGCACATGATCTCTCGCTCTGTCACCATTTTCTCATACATTCCTGATATCTGACTGTACACACCTTATTTTTTCCCGACTCACTTTTCTCTTGCTTCTTTCAAAACCACTACACATCTTCACAACCAGCTCTCCATGAAGCGGTACGGTATCCCTCCTGCTGCCCTCCAAATACAGTAGCACTCACATCTGGCAAGCTTTCCTTCACACGCATATCCCCCATCATGTAATCAACCAAAGCCATGTGTCCATAAACTTGACCAATGTACACTTATGAATTTATATTTTCTTAAAACAAGTGTTTCCAGCCGTCAGCCCACTTTCCGTGCAGAGTTTTATAAGACACTTCCAAGTTTTATTTACTCGGGCCATCTAATGCGCCATCTATGCCTTCTGTCTCGTTATCCATCTTTGTAATTAAAACTTCTACAACATGCACTGTTCTCTCTCTCTGTAAAATGTTGCACATTTTCCCTTAAACCTTCCCAGATTCCTTTCCTTTCCTTTACCTTTCTCTCTAAACCTGGTCTAACTGCACTAACCGTCAGAGGATAAAACCTTCCATTAGTCTCCGGTTTCCATATATTTTTTTCCTATTATATATATGACAGATATCTCATAACCCTTCTTTATGTAAATAATCTATCTATCTATCTATCTATCTATCCATCCATCCATCCATCCATCTATCCATCCATCTATCTACGGTCTCTCCCTCTCTCTCTCTCTCTCTCTATCCATCCACCCATCCATCATCCAATCCTACGTTGCCCCAGGAGGAGCGTAGGAGCCCAGGGCTAGGCAGTTGGTCCTGATATTTAAGATGAGAGTGACCAGCCTCACTCATCCCTGAGTGGCATTACGTGAGCAATAAACCCCAACCATCCCTTGGATATAAACCTGCACCGGCTCAATCCGACTGGAGCGCAATAATTACCCACTAAACCACCAGGCGCCAAAATTTAGTTATATGGTTACAACCCAGCGTAGTAAATGGTTTCCTGGTGTACAGGAAACCATTTGGCTTGTCGCTCAGTGTAGAGTCACCCACAGGAAGAAGGAAGAGGAAAGAATGAAGGAAAGAAAGATGGAAGAGGAAGTGTAAAGTAACCCATAGGCAGAAGGACAAGGAAGGACTGAAGGAAAGAAAGACAGAAGAGGATGGAAGGAAAGAAGGACGGAGGAGAGGAAAGGGCAGACACCCGAGAACGGCACTACATCGAGTGAGTGGGTGCTATGTCCTCACCTACCACAAATATATATATATATATATATATATATATATATATATATATATATATGGGAAAAGGAAAAATATGATATTTAAAGTGGGAAATCAGATGAAGAGGGATAATCGGGATATTATAGGTGAGCAGTGTGTGAAGAATGATGATGGAAGGGTAGTGGTGAACAGTGGGGATATTAAAGATGCATGGAGAGAGCATTATAGCCGGTTGTTGAATGAAGCGTTTGACTGGGACAGGGAAGGTTTGGAGCCAGCAGATCCAGTGTTTGGCCCTTGGCCTTTGATTGACGCTGCTACTGTGAGTGAGGCAATTGGTAGGATGCAGGTGGGGATGGTAGCAGGTGTGTCTGGGTTGACTGCCGAAATGTTGAAGGCCTCAGGAGATATAGGGGTGAGGTTAGTCACTGACCTGATAAATATGTTTATAGATGAGTGTGTTGTCCCAGATGATTGGTTGAAAAGTGTAATTGTAAATGTGTACAAATGGAAGGGTGATGGCCCGGAAAGAGGAAATTATAGAGGTATAAAGCTTTTGGATCAGATAATGATGGTAATGGAGAGAGTTCTAGAAGGTATGATTAGGGAAAGAGTGAATATTGATGAGATGCAGTTTGGGTTTATGCCAGGCAGGGGGACCGCTGACGCCATATTCATTGTTCGACAGCTTCAGGAAAAATATATTGGGAAGAAAAGGGATCTGTATATTGTTTTTGTTGATTTGGAAAAGGCCTTTGACAGAGTCCCTAGAGAGGTGGTGAAGTGGGCAATGAGAAAGCTTGGGTTGGAGGAGTGGCTGGTTAGGGTGGTTATGGCCATGTGTGTGTATGTGGGTGCTCGCACCCAGGTAAGAGTGAATGGAGATTTGAGTGATGAGTTCTCCGTGAATGTTGGTGTGCATCAGGGGTCAGTTTTGAGTCCCATGTTGTTTATCATGGTACTTGAAGCTCTCTCACGTGACTACAGAAACGGACTCCCATGGGAGATGTTGTATGCTGATGATTTGGTGTTGATTGCAGAGAATGAAAGGGAGGCGGAGGAAAGATGTAGGAAGTGGAGAAATGGTATGGGGCACAAGGGCTTAAGGGAACGCAGATAAAACAAAAGTTATGATATCTAAGGTTGGTGGCAGTACAGTCAAAGAAGAGGGAGAGTGGCCATGTGCAGTTTGCCACAACGGTGTGGGAAGTAATTCCATATTGTGCAGTGTTTGTGATAAATGGGTGCACAAGAGATGTAATGGTATTAGAGGTAGACTTCAACATAATGCTGATTTTATGTGTTAATCGTGTAGGGGAGAGCAGGTGGAGATTGTCAGGCGTGAAAGGAATGAACTTGCTGGTGAGTCATTTGAGTGTGTGGAAGAGTTTTGTTATCTGGGAGACATGTTATGTGCTGGAGGTGGGGCTGGAGTTAGCTCTGTGGCTAGGGTGAGAAGTGGTTGGAAGAAGTTCAGGGAGCTGTTGTCTCTCCTGACATTGACAGGACTCTCCCTACGTGCTAAGGGGTCTTTGTATGCAGCATGTGTCATTAGTGTGATGCTGTATGGTAGTGAGATCTGGATAGTAAAGGTAGAGGATATTCGCAGGCTTAAACGTACAGAAATGAAAATGACTAGGTGGATGTGCAGTGCGTCCCTGCAGTGCGTCCCTGCTGGGGGGAGGGGGCTGGGTTTACGATGAAAGAGTTGAGAGGTAGGATGGGACTGGAGTGTATTGGTGTTGTGATGAGGAGAAGTAGATTGAGGTGGTTTGGGCATGTGGAGAGGATGGGAAACGATAATTGGGTGCAGAGAAACGTTAATATTGGGGATGGGGTTGCGAGGGATAGACCGAGAAAGACGTGGGACGAGGTCATTAAGTGTGACCCCAGGGTTAAGGGACTGAACAGGCAGGCTGCCATGGACCGTGCAGCATGGAGAGCCGCCATTAGGTGACCAAGGCCGACGCATGCAAACATGTTGGAGCCTTCAAAAACGAAACGAAACGATACGATACGATACATACATTATTTATATATATATATATATATATATATATATATATATATATATATATATATATATATATATATATAGATAGATAGATATAGATAGATAGCTATAGATATAGATATAGATATACGAAGTATTACACCTGTAGTGTTTTAGTTATGGGTATATTATACTAGGGCTACACCAAGGCAAATAGTAAGGATAGATAAACACACATGTGTTGGAAAGAAATAGACAGGGCAGTGATTATTGACTTAAAACAATACAGAGTTATTACATGACCTCAAGTAGTATAAGGTAATTACATTTACAGGATGTGTAGATCAATTGTTTAGACTGATAGTTACACACTAAAATATGAGCAATGAATTTAGTGAGGAGCGGTAGTGCTGAGCTGATGTGTTTACGTGTATTGTACTGTATTTGTAAAGTCATTCCGCGTGGCCAGATTTACCAGGAGAGACGGCGATGTTGTGACAAGCTTCGTTAGTATACTATATACAGCTGCCAGCCATCATGACCGGAAGATCTGTATTAACTACTGCCCTCACTGCAATAGGTCGGTGTGTGGATCGGCAGGAAAAGCGTCATAATTATGTAATGGACACGTAGATGAGGGTGCTTCGTGGTATGATGCTATTACATATATTTCCAGATATTGCATAAAATAATAATTGTTCCATTACCTTTGCTTATTCAGATATAGTTGGTGTTTCAATAACACTTTTGTCGATCGATGTTTCTTTTCACTTATTTTCACCTCTTTCACCAGAAGTGTTCGGAGTCAAATGTACTTTCACATCAGTGTAGACTGTAGATACTTTCTGAGTTTACTCAGGCTATATCATTTACTTAAAGAAATACATTAGGCATAGAGAGAAATTTAAGAATAAGCAAATAAATAAATAAACAAACAGAGAGAGAGAGAGAGAGAGCAAACAAAAAGTTCACGGTATGTGATATGGCAACACAGCGAAGTTAAAGTTTATTAGATAGAACCTTTCTGCCCATGTGCATAAAGATGTAGCAAGCAAAACCTCATCAGTACTATGCTAATGTAAATTAAGTGAATGAATGTCTAAGCTGTCTTTCGCACATGTCTCAGTTTTAACAATGGGCCAACATGAAGTTTTTTGAGGTAAAGAAAAATCATCCTCATGCCTCAGCCTCCTTATTCAGCAGACTGCTGTCAAGTGTACTGGTTGGCAGGAACGTGCACAGGTAAGATTCAATGGGACAAGCACCCCTCCCCCTTTGCCCCGCCGGTTGCAAAGTGCACAATCAAGTATATTATAAGGGGACTGAAGACCTAGTGTTCTCTGTGAGACTATGTGTATTTACTGTTACAGTGTAGTGTCAGTGCCTTCAAGGTGATTTTTTTTTTCTTATGTGTCCGACTCAGGGCATAGGCTTCACAGCCTGCTCCCAAGGCCCAGTAGTCATCCTACATATCATGCACCTCTACATGTCACCACTTCGGCGTTAACACCCACCGTCCGTATTGAGTACAAGCTAAGGCTCATACAGGACTGATGTATTGGTGTTAACGAGGGTATTTTTAAGACATGTCGGCGGCTCTTCTAGTAGATCGGTAAAGTCTGCTTTTTTATGAAATTCAAATTCTTAAACTGTTCCCTGCCCCAGCGGGGATTTGAACCTGGATCTGATAGGACTCCAGGCCACCTCTCTACCGATTGAGCCACCGTCTATAATGAGCATTAACAAACCCAGTGCAGTCAGACCAAGAGAATGCATTTACTTCACTTTAAAGGTGTAGATATTATTGTATCTTTCCTGACTTTTAGAAGCTTCAAGTATTTCACTGGGAAAACTCTAAACAGTTAAGCGTTGAGTGTATTGTTGTGAGTTGTCAAAGTTCGTCACCTCAGAAAGGTTTTCCTTCAAGAGATAAAAAGACTGCATTTCATGCATTTCAAGAGGCTTATTGTTGTTTTTGATGTAGATGTTGTTGTAGTTGTTGTTGTACTTGAAGTAGTAATAGTAGCAGTAGTAGTAGTAGTAGTAGTAGTTGTTGTTGTTGTTGTTGTTGTTGTTGTGTTTGTTGTTGCAACTCCAGGCTCATATGGTCGTGAACCCAGTGGACAGCAAGGAACCTGCGAGTTTAACGATCGCTTCCAGAAATCTGTTGCTGAGGTTATGTTGAAGAATTGTGTCGTGAATGTGTGGTGCATAAGATGTGTTGTGTGGGCTGCACAGCAATGCAAACATGATGGACTGCTTGTGATTGGTACTGTGTGTAGGTTCTAAAGTGGGGAAGGGTGGTGGTCGCAACATAGACTGGTTAGGTGTGGTAGTGTCTCTTTGGGTGGCATTTTCTGGCATGTGTATGTCTGGTGGAGATTCATGAAGGATGCTATTTGGTTGGAGGTTTCGAATGGCTGTGGTGGGTGTGTAATTGACTGTGTTCATGAAGTATGATATTGAAAGGAGGAGGGATGTTGCTGAGACGCTATACACAGTTCTAGGAGGCTGTTGGTTTCATCTTTCTTTGCAGAGGGGTGATGAAACGTGATATTACAAGGCTTAGACCGATCTTAAGCTGAAGAAATAAATGCATGCTTCTCATATTCATGTTTATGATCTTTGATTGGAAATATCTTTGTTTGTAGATGTACGTGAGCTGTTCCTGTGGTCTTAGGGCATCCCATTACTATTCTCCAAGCCTTGTTTTGCGCTTCTTACGCAAAACCTTTTTTTAAGGTTTGGGTCTAGCTTGGGCTAGCAAAATTCGATACAGGTGTAATGAATTGTTTCTAGAGTGTTCAGGGATTCTCTCTGCTGTCAAAAGGTAGTGCCTGTGAGTGCCTTCATGGTATTAAGTCTGCGAGATGCCCTTACACCAGTGTTAAGAGTATGCTGAGGAAAGGTCATGTGTTTATCCTAAGCAACTTCTAGAATTTTTCGATGTCTTTCCAGATGGATTTTTTTTTTTTTCGCTCGAAAAAGGAAACGTGGGAATGTGTTTGACACTAGTGTCTATCTGGAGTGAAGAGGACAGTGGTTGAATTAGTTAGAGCTAGGCAGTCATTCAATTTTGTCTGAACCAATTTTCTAGTGAGTATAGGTATCGGTGGAGCTGGGCTGCTGCTTGCTGAGCGTTGGAACGTTGCCAAGCTATTGCCAGCTCTTATGACTGAAGGGGGAGGGACTGGTAGGCCATGGAGGAAAAAGTATAAAAAGAGAGTGGACGAAAGGGCTGAGACCAGTGGAACCGAGTTGGAAAGTATTTTGAATTTAGAACTTTGGGTTTGTTAGTGACTGGGCTTGTCTCCCTGCGAGAAAGTTGACCAGTCATTTATTTTCCATGTATTTCTCCACGATCGTATAATCTTATTAAGAAATAAAATATTTTTGTCTCATGTTGAAACCATCAAGTATGAGCTTATTTAACTTGGAGAGGTGGGTGGTGGTCGAATACTTAAGATGGAATTTACACTAGGAGTTAAATAAGGGAAAGTGAAAATGTTCCTTAAAAATAACATTTCCATGATTTCTGAAGGTGTGCGAAGTAGGGATATTGGTCTGTATGATGCGGGACAACTAAGAAGGTCTCCTGATTTGAGCATAAGGACAGTGACTGCTTTCTTTCAGATATTGGAGATTTGGTTGTGGGTCCAGAAGCTAAAAATTTCAATAAAGGTGTTTAACGCTCTTAAGGCAAGCAGTATTATGCAAAGATTTCAATTCTGATCAAGATCCAAAACTTTGGATTTATCTGTTGATTTGGTTAATTGCTGTACAGTATTTATTGTGAGGTGACTTGAGGCAATGTTTACGTTTCACTTGACTTCTGGTTTATTTTTTTTTATAATCTTAGATGGCTATTTTTCATAATTCATGCCTTTATATGCCCTTGATGCCAAACAGTTTAGCTGATTGCTTGGTCGTTCCTTTCTGCTGAGGGTAGTTCCATCACTGTTTGGTTGGGTTTCATAAGCTGGTGAGTGCAAGGTACTGAATGTGTGGATATTCTTATTGTTTGCCACAACGTGATGCAGTTTGTTCCAAGATTAATGGTGTCCACAAAATTTGTCCAGTTTTCTTGCTTCTATGTCATAACGACTCCATTTATGGTGTTGTTTAGGTTCTGCAAGGTTTCGTGTTCTGCCAGAATAAGTTGAGTCTAACTCTTTTATTTGTTTCTGTCTCTGATGATCGTTTTATCCTTGGGAAAAAGTTAAAAGTCTTTTGTGTTGTCACTAGGGGTACGAGATTTGTTGACGATTGTAATAATTAATTAAACCTGGTGACTGTCGTGTCAGTGTTTCCAAACGAATCTATGACAAAATTATCTCACGCTTGTTCAGTCTTGAGTGACCTTTGTTCATTTCACCTTCTTGTATCTTGCCTTTTTTGTGTATAATGATGAGGATGCTGTAGAGGTGGTCTAATAAGAGGTCGTGCACTATTTTCCAGGAAATTTGTATGGCTAGTGTATAGGCACACAAAGCAATGTCGGGGAAGGAAGCAGTCTCATTGCCCTTGTGTGGAACTTATGTGTTGATGTAACTGTTTTGAATATTTGCGGAACGACAGTTTGTAATGTACCATTAGGTTGATTAAGCACCTCTAACAGCGAGGCTTTATCGTCTCCTCGCCACACTGAGTCTAAAAGATGTGAAGCCACCACATAAAGTGATGCCTCCTTTCGAATTTTCACACCCATACTTATTGCAATGGGGGCGACAGCGAGTTTAAGTTAAGCTTAATGCAGCCACGACTGGCTGCATTTACCCTCAGTGTAATGGGGTGAGGTGTGAGAGTCCAAAAGGAATCTCTACCATAAGTGAAGGCTTTGCACCTCTTAGACCAGCAATGGCGAGGTGGCTATGAGGCCTCACTCTTAGAATATTTAGTCGACCCGTTCTGAGTGTATAGCTCTGAGGGGTCTTTTACATTTAAATCTCTTGCTGTTATTGTAGTGGGGATATTCTGAGGCAAAGTCAGGGCCTGATCCAGCACTCTGGAAGAGGGGGGCATGGCTTGCTAAGGAATTGTCAAACGTTTTATTTAATGTCCGCTGATTACTAAAGTTCTCAAAATGTAGTCCTGAATCCCTCTTTTCACTGAAGTACTTATTAACATTTATGTAAGGTATTTTCTGCAAGTGTTCTGGTAAAGAATAATATTTTTTTATTGAAAATAGTCACTGGTCTGTCAAAAATAGGGTGGCTACACACACCCACGCCTCTCTCCTCTCATTTCTGTGCCTGGGAGTGAGGGATGGGGTGTATCCTGGGAGACTTGACATGAGTCGAGGCATGTAAATGTTGACGGTGCTCCACGTTTCATTATGTATTTCGATTTCTCCGATGTTATTTCTATGGTGCTTTCATTGAGTACCGGGTATGTGTTGTTCTGTGTGTTGTGTTGTATTTGTGAAAGGGATGACTCTGTGTAAAAGATTGATGAGGCCATTCGTTTCCCTTTTGTTTGTTCTGTCGCCTGTGACCGTAGTGTAGTGTGTGGAGTGTGGAACGTTGAACTTGATTATAAAATTAGTTTCTTATATCAATTTTACGTCAACTTTGTGTGTGTGGAGAATGTTGTCTTGTAATTTTATGCTAATGCCGTTAATGTTTAACTATCCAGTTTTTGTCCTGTATTTCTTATGCTTCTGATTGTGTGTGTGTGTGTGTGTGTGTGTGTGTGTGTGTGTGTGTGTGTGTGTGTGTGTCGAATAGCTCATAGGAAAATCAAAGGATGGGGATCATCCACCTTTCCTCTATACTGCATGACGTCCTCAGTGTAAGCAAATATAAAAGGGCTTAGAACCAATATGCACATGGAAATTCCAAATGAATATATATCTATAGCATATCTATCTACAGATAGATAGATATTAATAAAATTACAAGTGTGACACAATGACTTGGTGAAAAATTAAGACCGTTCATATTTGCAGTGTCCCGGACCCCCAGTGATCACCCCCGCGGGGTGGGTAGCCTATACCGGGACCCTGAATGAAACCTGATCCAGTTGGACGAACACTACTGTGGCAAATTTCGTTTTCCCAAGAAATATAAAAACTATCCTCCTGACACTATTACCACTGTCACAACAACCAGTCTAATTACTACAGCAAGTAACACTACAATATTCATCACTAGCAACATCATATCTGTCACCAGTACTACTACATCATTACCACTGTCATCACTACATTCCTAATCTCCCTTTTCCTCCTTGTATTATCTTCCAATGCATTGTTTTATTATGTTAACCTTTTTATTCACTTCAGCTGATAAGAGTTACCTCACACTTTCACCACCACCTACCCATCTGCACCTTCCTGTCACGCACGCACATGACCCTCCTATGTACATCACCCTCTCACCAACACCTCCTATCCATCCATACCACTCTATCACTACACTGCCTTCCCACCCATACTACCTGTCCACCTACATCACCCTCTCAAGTATACGACATGCCTGGCCTAGGAGACCCGTCGACTGCAGGTAAGTTACTGCCCTAGGGGTTCGTTCAAAGGTTCCTTACACGCTGATATTGTGGCTGCGTCACAGTGTGGCATGTGCTGTGCAGTGCTCCATTATAAGCGCTATGTTGCGTGGTCCATTTCTACAAGCGGAGTACAAGTCACCCAACCCGAATCTAAGCTAATAACCGAGGAGTGCAGGCTTATGTCCTGGTCTAAGCCTACCTAGGTGTACGCAGTCAGCTAAATTGAAGGATAACTCCTATGGATGAATATCTGGAAAGTGAAGGGGGGGCTTGTAATACAGTGTTCTAATCTAGGTACTGAATTACACTTCGCGTGTTTCCTCACCGCTGGTGTTGAAATGTCTGGAGGTGGCTTGGTAATGATGAGGATCTGGTTATATCTGAGTGGCGATAATTTTATGTGCCTAGTTGTGAAACTGCGTCATGTAATGACAGGGATGTTGTGTGTTAGCACAAGCTGTCGCATAGACTGCTTACCTATCATTTCAAGATGCTCTTTAAAAAGGAGGATTTTATTTTCAAAGTGTAAGGAAGCTTGGGATTAGTTTTGGTGCAGTCAGTCATGAGCCCTGGGGGTTGTTATCAACAGTGTGCAAGGTATCTGAGGATTGGATGGGAGTGGCGGGGGGGGGGGGTTGATGCTGGGAAGGCATACGACTTCACTGATCTAAAATATTGTATGTAGAGTGGCGAATGTCTTTGTTGCCTAATGTCTGTCCCTGAAAGGGCTCTGAGGGCGTTGAGTCTGTGGGTTCACCGTCTCTTGATGTCTTGTGCATGGTCCTTGAAGGTGATTCCACTGTAAAAATCTTAATGGAGGTTTTAGTGAAAAAGGTAAATTTATTGTGATGTCAGGAGAGTACCTGTACTCATGCTTGCTGCCGGTGGTAATCGAGATGATGGATATGGCTGGAGCGATTGGTAGTCTCCTGTGTCCTTAACTCATGCTTGAAGTGTGTGAGGTAGTTCAGTTGTAGTGTGCAGGTTGTGTCAACGATGTGAAGTGAGTTGTTATGGTACTATCATATGTATATAAGGTAATGATTACGGGCAGTTGGGGTGTGGGAATGCCTTGTATGTATTACTTGAAGAATATAGATGAATGATCAAAGCCTTGTGGAACTCCCTTAGGAAAGTTTCGTGTTCTTGATGGCTTGCCCTGAAAGGTAATGTGCTTGTTTCCCAGATAAGTTGTTGGCAAGCCAGAGTTTGATGTTCTCCATATTTGTGCTGTGGTTTTTTGGTGATAGATTACATCAAGGGATGGCATCAGAGGCTCTTCTAATGCCTACTGTTGTAAAGAATGTGTACATTGTGCGGGTTGAGTGTAACTGATGCCATTCGATGCATGTTTTTTGAGGTTGGTTATTAAAGTATTTGAAGAGTGTAGTGTTCTAATACAGCACAGTGAGTAGGGTTTCCTGTTTTGTACGTTTCTTAGCATCCCGGGATTCCGGGAAAAATCTGGGTATATCCCGGGATTTCCCGGAACAGGTAATATTTGTACCAAGTGATGTCATTTGCTAATGCTACAAACTTCTCTAGTGTAGTATCTGTAGATTATTTGATAAGTAATTAATTTCATAAATAATATGACACTTGGGGAACAGTTCTTTTTATTATATTGGAAACTGGTGCAAGTATAAGTACAAATATTAATCAATCTCATTGCTATATCCGTGAAAGAAACAAACATAATAATTGTGTAAAGGCATTAAAAGTTATCTTTTATAAGCAAAATAATTATATATCATTCTATTTCGAAGCCATACTCCACAAAAACCTAAAGAAAACTTGAATGGTAGTGAAAAATAATACAATCAGTTAACACACTGAAGAGATCCCAGCATCCTACACACAATAAACAGTGGATTATCATTCATTAGTAATCATTACACAATACACACATTAAAAGTTGTTCATAAAACACACTGTAAGAAACACTAGCTTCTTTAGCCACAATAGAACATAATTGCAGTATTGCATGGCATTCAAAGCGAGCTATTACACAAAATAAGAATTTCATATATAATGCCATTTGGAAGCCATACTTTACGAAAACCTACAGTAAATATAACACTTGAATGGCCTGTGGGAAAAAAAGGTAAATTTATTTATTTACACAAGCCAAACACACAATCATGCACATACTAACAATTGTTCTTGAAATAACTCTTCAGAAAGCACAAACAGTCAATACTGCGGTCAGTGAGCCTTGTTCTGAGTTTTGTGATAAATAGACCAGCAGCTGAAAATGCCCTTTCAGCTTCAACTGAAGCTGCTGGTACTGTGATGAGGGCCTGGTACAGTTTCTCTAGATTATGTGTTCTCTCTCCTGTTGCCTCAAACACATCAAACTCTTTCTGAACATGCTTGCATTCATTCACTATTCTATTCTTACTCTGAACCTGTTCTATAGCTGCCTGGAATTTATCTGTGAGTGTCATTTCCTCATCTACAGATGCTTCCATATCAACATTAGCTGTTGGTTGCCAGTTTGGTGATTCCTCCTCATTACTTACTTCAAACATTCTTGATAGCATCTTTTTAGCTGCCTTCACTAGGGTAGACGTAACTGCCAAGGTTGGCAGTCCTCTTTCACAAATATTATATTGCTTTCCACAATGCAGATATTTCACAAGGCCTACAAGAACCTTACTCCTTCTTTCATTTATTCTTCTGTACAGGGAATTTTTCAACTTCACTGACAATGGAGAATTTGCTCATTCAGTTCGTTTAACATGAATGAAAATACACCCTCAGCACTAAGAAGAGTTGTACCTCTGCCTCCCAACCTTTCTGCCCCTATTTTCACAGGTTGCAGTGCTATTACTATGTCATTCAGTACCTCAAATTCCCTGCTTGTAATATTCATTTCAATATTACAGTCAATCATAGCTTTAGCAATTGAACTTTTTATATTCAGAAATCGCTTCAACATGTCTACCAAGCTGTTCCACCTTGTCTTAGAGTCTAGTTTCAGCATCAGTTCTTTCCCATGCTCACTAACAACATAAATCTGTAGTTTATCATTTTTTGTGGGTGACTTTCTGAACATTCTTATAATTTTCCTAACTTTGTTGATTGATGCAGACAAATTTATGTTTTGCATTTCATAATTTTCCAGCTCCATTACCCTAACATTTTCCAAATCATCATTTGATATCACTTCTATCACACTACTTAAGTCCTCTTCCTCTTGCTCAGATTCCAAATCAGCATTTTCCTCATTTTGGAGCTCGGTAAGGGTTTCCATTTCCACACTAACTACCATCTCTTCAGTTTTCTTGTACAGAACATCGCAGACAGCTAAGTGTATTCCATGAGCATAGCACATATGATGATCTGCATTGATAAGTTTGCCAAATTTAACCATGACACTAACTCCATCAGTTACGCATGCTACTACATCTCTTTCTAAGTCTACATGAAACTCAGCTAACTTATTCACAACTAACTCAATTGCAGTCTCTGCTGGCAGTGAACCCACAATTTTAATCATTCCTACGTTCCAAAAGGTCTCACTAGCATGTAAGTTGATGTTCAAGTAACGCTTGTTTTTCAATGAAGTATACTGATCAAGAGATAATCCAAACTTAAGCCCAGCATTTTGCCTTTGCTTTATATCAGATACCAGTCTTTCCTTTGTAACTGCATACTGCTTGTGCACAAGATCCATCACAAGAGACGGATTTTTAGGCAACGTGTGTCCCTTTTCAAACATTGAATTTCTTATTAAAACTCACTCTTTGTGATGGCATTTATGGAGAATCCATCTACTGCTGCCAGCTTACCAATGATTTCCTCCCTTGTCTCCTTTTTCATAAATACTGTTATCTTTTGTTGCATAGGCTTTCTCTTCACACCACTTACATCAGTGTCCTGACTGTCCTGTTTGTCAGCAGGACGTTTGAGTTCTTCAACTTTATCAATTGCATGTTTGTTTCTTAAATGACGGATCATACCAGTGGTGGACCATCCCCTGCACTTTATCACTGCATTGCATTTTCTACATTTTGATGACTCTTCTTTTTTCAGTTTATCAAAGTATCCCCATGCATATGATTCGTTATTCTGTGAAGAATCTGACATTATCCTTTTTCGTAAAATCAAATAAAATCACCTGAAAAACATAACAAAAAATAATGCACTACGTCATTCATCATACCAGTCACACATCCGTAATTTCCGTAAATGCAAGCCAAGACACACCAGTGCATCATGGCTTGCATTTCTGTCTTTTACACAGACAGATTACTCAACAGTAAACGCAACATTACACACCTCTGCAGGGATATGAATAGGACTAAAGCCAGAAACCATGCAAGAGGTGGAGAAAGCCAGCAGCAGAAATGTACAGGATCGGTACGGGGACACTACGGGACTGTCAGACTACCGTCTATCAATTGAGTTTCTCTCTCTCTCTCTCTCTCTCTCTCTCTCTCTCTCTCTCTCTCTCTCTTCTTACAAAACAGCAAATCAGAGACATATGATTACAACTAAAATCCCGGGATTTGAACCTAAGTCCCGGGAAAAAAAACATTACCATTTACGGCCGGGATCCCGGGATCCCGGGAAGGAAACCCTAACAGTGAGGGTGCAAGGGGTATACAAGGTGTAGCTGTTAACAATTAGGCATTTGGTTATCCTGGATGGTGGACTGAATAATCATGGCCCTGTATCAAGAATGGGTGCTGAGTCCTTGTTTCGTTTAAGTATAGTGATGATTGCTCTATGTTTTCAGATGTTGGGAATGCTATAATGTGCGTATGAGAAGCTGCTGATGTTTACAAGGGTCTGGATGCCGCGTGGTTTTAAATGTTTCAGGTGTAGGCTCCTGAGTCATTCCGGCCGTTGTATTAGCAGATTTCATTGTCATTTTGAAAATTCTTGATAATGTTACGTGTTTGTTCAAGAATGAATGGAGTTACGTTATCGTCGAACGGAAAGGACTGCCTATGCAGAAAAGTTTGTTTTTTTGACTCAATCATGAGGGTGTAAGGTTCAGTTTGTTTTTCTGATTTGTTTCATGTGGGTATAATGTTCAGTAGTATTCATGCTTATTCTTTGTAAGAAGAGATGTGTTCCGTGTAGGTTCGGATGATGGCGTCATTCTTAGAAGGCGTTCAAATGTGATTTAGTAATGTATCTGAGCTTAGAATTCATGGTGGCGTAGTTGTCGAGTCGGTAGAGAGGTGGTCTGCTGTTCCAATGGATGCTGGTTTGAAACTCGTCTGGGGCCAGGATTTAAATTTTTTAAAGTAGACTTTGCTGGTCTCTTGAAAGACCCGCCGACAAGTAAAAGCACTCCTGCTAATACCAGTACTCCTGTCTTTTACATGAGACAGCCTCAGTATGTACCCAATATGGAAAGTGGGTGTTAGCGCCGAAATGATGACATGTGAAGGTGCATTATAAGTAGTAGGACTGCTGGTCTTCAGGGAATCGGCTATTAAAGCCCATATCCAGTGTAGAACGCATTAAAAAAAATTGTCCTATTCTTCCTAAAACCTATTTGGGATGTAGGTCGACCTCGATCCATTTCTTTATTTCCTAGGTAATAAACTCTGGCCGTATTCCTTATCTTCTGTCCTTCCTTCCCTTACCTGCCTAACCGTTCGCCTATAAGACAGTTGTTTTCATTTGCTAGGGCTGATGTACACTGGATCTCAAAAGTGTCGGTGCACAGGGGGTGCGATGCCTACCGAAAAGGTTCGAACAACTGCTGACATTACCAACGTCTCATTGTGTATCATCAGTGTCTGTCTATATAAACATTACATTTGCTACATGTCTGCAAGAGGATATTGCTAGTTGGCGATATATAAAACCTCCCGACATCAAGACTACCAACGTGTTGTAGGTCGGATACTAATATTTCAGTGACCTTCGTTCTGTGGTCCCAAATGTTTCACGCATGTTGTGCACCGACACTTTTGTGATCCAGTGTACAGTACGAGTAAGTTATAACAATCTACCTCTCACCAACACCTTCCATCTATCTACACCCACCCAACAATACAACCTTCCCATCTAAGCACCACCGTCTCACCTGCACCACCCTCTCACCTACATCACTCCCATCTACGCCAGCCTCCCACCTGCATCACAGACTCAAGTAACCATTATCATGTTTAAACCCATATACCGGTGCAGGGAGGGTACGATACCGAGGGGACACACACACACACACACACACACACACACACACACACACACACACACACACATTATATGTATATAATGTATATAAGATAGATAGATAGAGTGATAGACATATAGGTAGATAGATACGAGTACATCCTGATAATATAATATTCATGAAGAAATAGCAGCCGTGGCTCAGTGGGTTAAAGCGGTCTGACCGAAGGGTCGGAGGTTCGAGTCCACCCAAGGGTCATTGGTAGACATCGGGAAGGACATCCGGTCATAAAGTGCTACACGCTTCAAAACCTAAGTCCTCTACCCAGGAGCAACGCCTTAGCCTTCATCGAAAAAAGGGGACAGGGAGTAAAACTGCATTTAAAAAAAAAAAAATGGTAGTGCAGCAGCAGTATTAACAACAACAGTAGTTGCAGTAGTAGTAGTAGTTGTTGTTGTTGTTGTAGAGTAGTACCGTAGCAGTAGTAACAGTTGTAGAGTAGTAGCAGCAGCAGTAGCAGTAGTAGCTGTGCTAGTAGTAATAGTACAGGGACAGCAGCAGCAGCAACAACAGTATTAGTAGTAATAACAGCAGTAGCAGGCGCAACCCCAGGCTCATCTGAACTCAAACTCAGCGAACTGCAGACTGAAGCCGCTCTTGTTTTACAGAATAGTATTCTTATTTTGGGGTTTAGGGAGGGAGCATTTCCACCACCAGGTTATTTTGGTGCCACAGTGTGAAGGCGTCTCTCTTCAGCACCATTAAATTGTAGTAAAGAAACGAAATGTCGCAAACCTGTAAAACCTTCCCACTTCTATGCAAGTCAAGGAAAAAATGAAAATCAAAATTCTGTCATACGGATACGGCTTTTATATATTCCGGTTATGCATTTTTACCATCATAGTCGTGGAAAAATACAAACCAAATAATAATGTTTCCAAGCTGATAAACCGGACAACTTTTACGCTAGATACTTGGGAGAGAAAACTATATGAGAGCATAAGGCAAGTAACTCTGCTGCACCAAACACTGCCTCATTAGTCGTTTTATACATCTACGTTATCCTGGAACCTATGTTTGTACTGTATGTATGCTTGAATGTATGTATAGTAGCGATTGTCTTGGACTTCCATAGTAAAGGCAGGAACTCTTTACTGTTGATGCGATGGGCGTATATGGTAGGAGGGAAAGTGTGGTAAATCCACCACCACACCACAACTGGGCCGGAGGTAATATGTATATAATCATCCTCCCCCCCCCCCCCCTGCAACTCTCGTAATCCAGAATAAATGCAAAGTTAAACCTACAAGTATATACCTTAATACGCTTACAGCTCTTACACTGAATATGCATTTATTTTAAAAACAGTAAAACTGTAACTCAGAAAATATTATAAAATGTTTATGTATTTATGTAATAAATCCTTTAATTCAGTGTAGCAGACTGAGCTTTTAAAACGAGCGGCAGAGATGCTGCAGTGGTGCCCGATTTGGCTTTAACTTTTTTGTTGCCACCTAACGACATTATATATATATATATATATATATATATATATATATAATGTCGTATATATATATATATATATATATATATATATATATATATATATATATAATATATGCAGTACCGGTATATATAGCCTATATTCGAGCCGCCGGATCAGTTCACTTCCCTCGGCGTTTTGGCCGCGTACAGTAAGCAACAATAATCGTGTCGTGAAATTTGGTGAAAACATAAGCTAACGGGCTAAGCGTCTGGTATTTCCGCCGTCTGTCATACGGACGGTTCATAATGTTTCACGAGTTACATTTAATCTTCGGACAAAAATGCGACACGACTACTGTTGCTCACTGTTCAACTAAATACTCTTTAGTTTAGACGCATAAGGCATCCAGTCGGTAATCATTCTAAATCATCACCAGTCACTGAAGCCAAATGGTAATTGTTTATTGTTGCTATTGCGGCCTCAGGCTCATCTGGGCGTGAACCATGTGAACTGTAGGTTAACGTTGCTCCTTCCTACAGTCCACCATCCTCCTTTCGGGTGACTGGGTGGGAGCTGAGGGACAGTAGAATGATAATATCCGTGCCACCGAATGAAGACAACCTTTCTCAGCACTCGAGTAATAGCAATACAGCAGGTTCATTCAGTCCATCTTCCTATCACCCTGTGTCCTCAGTCTGATAAGTTTCAAATATGCCATCAACAGAATTAACACTCTCCTAAGCATAATCATCATTCTTCTCAATTTAGTTTAATAATGTACCGTAATGCACCACATAATTGTATAAACCATACTACTGAATCGACATATTTCATGTTATGTAGAAAAAGCGACCAACTGCTAACACTCTTATTGCTCCTAAAACGTAAAGTTCACAGTACTGTATATAACACATCAGTCTTTGTGACATAAGCGCTTACTGGCACAGGTATTCTTCATTTCTTTTTTATCAGTGAACTTCATTTCGGTTCTTCAGCTTATTCCTTTTTTTTATTCCTTATAGGTGTTTCAGAGATCAAGTTTCACTTTGTGAACACTGTACTTCACCCTTACCTGAGTTTCAAGGCTAATTAGGCTACTATTTCATTTTCGTCTAATTCACGTATTCTCTGTAGTTATGTACACAGTACATGTTTCTTCACTTTGGCAAAACACTACGAAATAATTGGAGACGACTTTCGTATAGATGTATGAAAGACGGTTAAAAAAAAAAAAAGTTATTACGCTTCAGTTTACACTTCTCCACTAAAAATAAATGTTGCACACATGCACATTTCTATTTATTTAACTTATAAGTTTCCAAATTTAACCGTTGCATTTTTTTGCAAAAAGTTTTTCAGATTTGTTAAACAACTGTTTTTCAGTTTTATCCTTGATCATTCAGCAGGTCGAGGTACGGTACTGTACGGTGTTTACGGAGGTATTGCCTTTGCAACGGCACACCAGGCAATTAGACTCCCAGGTTATTTGTGCTGGTAACCTTGGTTCGGCTGTGGGCCCGTCACCCGCTGCCCCTCCCCGCCCAAATAACTCTTCTGTCAATGCCCACCTCTACCGTCCCTCAGTTTCAACTGCTCTAATGCAGTGTCGAGCTGACAACTTACCTGACAAATAGAGCACATGGAGTGGTGAGGTGTGAGATGAGCAGCGGTGAAGCTGGAAGCGGCTGAACAATCGTACCGCGACAGGAGACTCCTGAAGCTGCAAGTGAAGGCTGCTGCCAAGTGGTCCACGTGCAGGAGGTGCCGTAAAGCTGAACGACACCGCTGCTGCGACATGCCCACCTCTTTCTGCCATTGCTCAGATTGCACCCAGATGCCGCAGGTGGCCAGCCGCACGTCCCGCAGGCGGCGCACCCGCTGCTGCCAGTGGTGGGGACCGCACACGTGCGAGACAAGCTCGTGTGGCCAGGGCACACAATGTCCACGGCCATGGTGCCGCACATGAGCGCCCTTGGGACAATGCTCTTTATGGCCGCAGTCGCCCCCCGGGTCCGGCACTTTCAATTGAAGTGCCTTGGCCATGAGGTCGTCGGGCGTGAGCCAGGGTGGTAGCAGATGCGGCACCAAGGACGGCGCTCGACGCCCACGCCCCGCCCGTGCTGTTCCGCCCGAAAGTATCAGCAGCAGCAGTAGCAGTAGCAGCAGCAGATGCACACACCTATAGATACCTGTAGGACACGACAGCGGCAGCAACAAGGGCGGAACTGATGGGTGGGCGGGTGGGCGCATACTGCCGCCCACTCTCACTGACCAGCCTGTGGTGGGCGGGGACCGTGGGCGGCTGCATGGCCCCGGGGACTGTGAATCATGGCAGGGCAGAGGTGGAGATCATGGTAGCCTCGCGCTTCACTTCACTTCACTCACTACATTCACTCACTCGCGGCGCACCTCACCTCTCAACCACGCCGCCACACACACTGATCAATCCTCGCGCCCTCAGCCCTCGCAACCCCTCTCCGCCTGCAACCCTCCCCTCTCACACTCTTCCACTTATCCGACGTCACCCTCCCCTCCTGTTACCCTCCTCTTGTTTAAGCTTAGTTCTCACTACTCGTCCGCAGTCTAAATACCGACCCACAAACCTTAATACACGCCATCAATCCTTAGTCCGCTTCCCGACTTCAGACTTCATGACCTGCCCTCAGACCTAACATAAAATCTCACAAGTTATCCCGCAACCAGCGTAACAAGTTCCACCTTTATGATAGTGTCAATTGGAAAGGCAGTACTCGTCTAGAGAAATGTAACTCATTAAAAAAAATAAAAAATAAAACAAAATAAAACAAAAAGAAAAAACTACCAAGACCAAATTTATACGGCAGGAAACCATAAATGTGAAACTCGGTCAAATGGTCTCCAGTTTCACTAGGAGATACAAGCAAACGTTGAGAAGTATGTGGGGAACAACTCTGTGCCAGAAATAAATGGGGTGTTAGACAATGTAAACTTTCGCCTTCATGATTATGATAAAACAGAAAAAATTCGATTGTTCGGTCAGATGAACTCCAAATGCCGAGAACTACTCTTTCCTCCATGAAAAAGTGCATTTCACAAACGATTCATCCACAACGAAACATATTACATTTTGTATCTTTACTTATATTCTCTTTAGCCCAATTAACGAACATTTCGAAAATGGCCACTACACCTTCAAGGAACAGGGCAGTAAATCAAATTATCTGAGCCTGGAATTTTTTCTTGGCATACAGGCGAGTACAAATTACAGCTTCTGAACAACTAGCAAATGCCCAACACGACCGATGAGTGAAATCTCGTGTGTGTGTGTGTGTGTGTGTGTGTGTGTGTGTGTGTGTGTGTGTGTGTGTGTGTGTGTGTGTGTGTGTGTGTGTGGATTGGAAGTCAGGAATAATTATTCCCCTGTACAAAGGAAAAGGGGAAAAAGAAGTGCGTTGTAATCATGGGGGAATTTGTCTTCTTAGTATAATAGGCAAAGTATATGGTGGGATATTTATTGACAGAGTTAGGGAAATAACAGAGGGATTAGTTGAAGAAGAACAGGGAGTTTTAAGGAAGGGAAGAGGTTGTGTAGATCAGATATTCATTCATAGGCCTTTAGTGGAAAAATTTGGAGAGAAAGGAAAGATGTTGTATGCGGCCTTCGTGGATTTGAAGAAAACATATGGGAGGGTGGATAGACAAGGATTGTGGAAAGTATTAAGAATATATGGAGTAAATGGGAAGCTGTTGAATGCCGTGATGAGTATGAATGAGGGTGCAAAGGCTGTAATGCGTGTGGATAGTGAACTGAGTGAATTTTTCTACATGAAGGTTGGATTGAAACAAGGATGAGTCATGTTTCCATGGTTGTTCAATCCATATGTGGATGGGGTTATAAAAGAGATACAAGGAAGGGCAGTGGATGTTGGAGCGGCCCTAGTGAGAGAGGGCAGTGTTTGGAAATTCCCTGTACTGTTGTTTGCAGATGATACTGTGTTGTTAAGTGAAGAGGAAGGGGAGCTGCAAGGCTTGGTGAATGAGTCTGGGAGAGTGTGTAAGAAGCGGAATCTAAAGGCGAATGTAGGGAAGAGTAAAGTTATGGTCTTCGGGAGGAATGAAGTCACTGAATGTACAGTGAGGTTGGATGAGGAAGAAATGGAAAATGTGAGTGCGTTTAAGTACTTGGGTAGTGTGATGAGTAATTATGGAAGTTTAGAAGGTGAAGTGCTTGAAGGGGTACAACAAGGAAGAAAGGTTACTGGTTCTTTGAAAGCAGTGATAAGAAACAGGAAAGTGAGCATTGCAGTGAAAAAGTTACTACATGACAGTATTGTGAACCAACTCTAACGTATGGAAGTGAAGCTTGGACCTTCTTGGAGGTACACAAGTCAAGAGTGAGAGCTGTGGAAGTGAGTTAATTGAGAGGAGCATGTGGACTCACGTGGAGAGACAGACTGACAAATGAGGAAATGAAGGAGCGCTGTGGTGTGGATGAGGATGTGATAGGAAGCTTTAGGAGAAACACACTGAGGTGGTTTGACCATGTGGAGAGGATGGAGAGCAATAGACTGACGAGGAGAGTGTAGATGAGTGAGGTGGAGGGGGGAGAGGGAGGGGGAGGCCAAGGATGAGATGGAGGAATGGTGTGGAGAGGTATATGAGAGAGAGGGGTGTTAGCTGGGAGCAGGGCAGTGAAATGGAGGGGGACAGGGCGATATGGAGGCGATTTGTTTGTGGCCAACCCGTACCGGATTTAGGCGTCTGGCAGTAGATAGATAGATAGATTGATAGGCTTATTTTCACGTCGGAAGACATCGCAAACGGGGAGGTCGGTACGAGTATTAATTACAACTTTCGAACAACTAGCAAATCTCCAACACGACCGATGAGTGAAATCTCGTGTGTGTGTGTGTGTGTGTGTGTGTGTGTGTGTGTGTGTGTGTGTGTAAATATATATATATATATATATATATATATATATATATATATATATATATATATATATATATATATATATATACAGTGGAAGGTGGGGCGCTCACCATCCATTCACTCAATGTAGTGGTGCTCTCAGGTGTCTGCCCTTTCCTCTCCTCTATCCTTCTTTCCTTCTATCCTCTTGTGTCTTTCTTTCCTTCATTCTTTCCTCTTCCTTCTGCCTGTGGGTGGTCTTTGCACTGAGTGACAAGCCAAATGGTTTCCTGTACACCAGGAAACCATTTACTACGCTGGGTGGTAACCATACAACCAAATTTTTGAGCCTGGTGGTTTAGTGGGTAATTACGGCGCTCTAATCGGATTGAACAGGTGAAGGTTTATATCCAAGGGTTGGTTGGGGTTTATTGCTCAGGTAATGCCACTCAGGGATGAGTGAGACTGGTCGCTCTCATCTTAAATGTCAGGACCAACTTGCCTAGCCCAGGGCTCTTACACTCCTCATGGGGCAACGTAGGATTGATTGATGATTATATATATATATATATATATATATATATATATATATATATATATATATATATATATATATATATATATATATATATTGTTACATAGCCTATGATTTCATCATCCTTTGTGTAATTTTAACGCACAGTTGCTGCATGTTTGATCACGAGCGTGTTCTGCCTCAGTCCCCCCCTTCCACCGTTATAGTAGAGTAAGTCGACATCTCTGTTATACTTTGCGGGATTGTCATCTCTTTGTCCCCATGGCTTCATTTGCGCGTCCTCATTACAAGTTGTATCAGGCTCTGCTGGCCCCTATATAATGAGCTCAGTCTCTGCATCATTGCCACTTAGATCTGCTCCTCATTTTGTTCACATCTCTGTCCTCCCCTATACAGATATTATTATTGTGAGTGCTCAAGAAATCTCCAACCATCTAGCAGCTGTGTGTAATTTGAGTATTACTGTTATTGCATTTTTTCTTGTACTGTATAGCATAAGTTTAATTTGTAGGCCTAGTGAAATTGTAATTTATGTAGGGTTCTTTGTCAGTCATTTTTGATAATAGTTTGTATCTGTAATTATTTATCTGGCATTCACTGAGTATTATCTGGTATCTCATTTTATCAGGGCTGACTTAGATAAATTTACTCTTGCTAACTTCGTGTTAATAGAGGCTATTGCAGTTAACCATATATTTAACCTGTTTATTTGCCATTACATTATCCTTATGAGTTCTGAATGTTTTGTTGTTAGTTTGAGCATTAAACTTTAACTTGTAATTTTACCTAACTCTTTTGTTTTGAACCTGGAACTTTACGGGACAGTAGTGATTTTTAGCATTCTCACTGAAAGTGTACGTTATCTTTCTCTGTTCCGTAACATAAATTTGGCGACCTCATATCAGGATATTCAGGATATTATCATAAGGATATTGTTTGATATTTTGTGACTGTGATATATTCATGATGGCTACTATTTCTACACTTGATGAAGCCAAAGATTTTTTGTCAAATGTGCAAACAGTGTGTGATATAGAAAACAGAACAAAGAATGAACTTAAGCTCGTTGCTCAACAATTGGGAATTGCAGTTCACTCTCATCATTCTAAGGATCAAATTGTTGGCATGATTAATAAAAGCTTGTTTAATGTAACTCCTCCAAATGAGCAAACGCAGATTGAATTAGCTAAGTTACAGCTAGCTCTGCAGGAGGCTCGTGCTAAAGAAGCTGAATTTCAGGCAAATGCTAAGCAGGCGGAGTCTCAGGCTCGTATTGAAGAGGCGCAGGTACAGGCTCAGGCACAAATTGAACTTGCCAGGATTCAGGCAGACCATGAGTATCGCATGAAACAAGGTGGAACTGGATCATCTAGCTCTGATGATTTTGATGTGGCTAAAAATGTTAAACTTGTCCCTCCTTTTAATGAATCTGATTTAACAAAGTATTTTCAGTTGTTTGAGAGGGTAGCTACAGGTTTTAATTGGCCTAAGGAGTATTGGCCAGTACTCCTTCAAACTGTTCTCACCGGTAAAGCTCAAGTAACTTATGCATCTTTGCCTCAGGATCAGTCTGATAATTATGATGTAGTTAAGAGCTTGATTCTTAAGGCCTATGAGCTTGTTCCTGAAGCCTATAGAGTAAAATTTAGGACAACTTACAAGCAAGATAAGCAATCCCATGTTGAGTATGCAAAAATCAAAGAAGATCTGTTAGAGCAGTGGTTAAATTCTAAGAATGTGGATTCTGATTTCGGTAAATTTAAGCAGATGATTTTGCTGGAGGATTTCAAGAGGTGTATTTATAAAGATGTAAGCCTATATCTTGATGAGAAAAGAATAGATAATTTGTCTGATGCTGCAGTTTTAGCTGATGAGTATGTTCTCACTCACAAGAGATATTCTAGAGAAAAAGGGAAAGCTGAGAGTAAGTACGTTGCCTCTACTCAGAGTACAGGTAACAGGAAAGAGAATAAAGATGATGTTTCTCAGGAAGTAAATACCAGCTTCACCTCTAGATTTCAGAAAAGTAAATGTACTTATTGTAGTAAGCTTGGTCATACTACGGAGAGATGTTTCAGGAGACAGCGTGATGTGAACAAAAAGGAGTCTTTAAATATTCAGTCAATTGGTCTAGTGTCCACTCTTGAGAGTTCCCAGAATTCTTTAACTGAGTTAACTGAACCTGCTTTGAGGGGTAACTTAAATTCTCATGATGGAGCTCCTCTTTTGAGCAGTAACGTGGGTGACACTCTCAAGAGTTCATGTGCTAATTTCCTGTCTGATGGTTTTGTCAGTCCTCTGGACAGTAATGACAGGAAATCAGTTAAAATATATCGTGATACAGGTGCTTGCCAATCCCTTATGCTGACCAGTGTTCTAGGCTCTAATGTTAATTCCTCTGATGAAACTGTAATCTTACAAGGTGTAGGGAATAATTACTTCTCTGTTCCTCTGTGCAGAGTGAATTTAGAGTCTGGTTTTGTTAATGGTTCTGTTATGGTTGGGTTGGTTGAGACACTCCCAATGTCAGGTGTAACTTTCTTACTTGGAAATGATATTGGTGGAAGTCAAGTGTGTCCAGCTCCTCAGTTGTCTAGTGAGCCAGTGGCTGCGTCCCAGGATTGTGATGTCCCTGATGTGTTCCCTGCATGTGCTGTCACTAGGGCTAAGTCTAAAGTTACTGGTGATTTAGAGGATAATGATGATGATGATGTTATCCTAGCTGACACTTTTCTTGCTAATTTGGACCACTCACCAGATGAGGCAGTACCCCGTAGTGTTGATAATTTGTCTCGTCAAGAGTTGGTTGAGTTGCAGGTTGCTGACCCTGAGTTGAAAGGTCTAGCTAACTCTGCTTGCAGTGAGGAAGAGTCAGCCGGTGCTTCTACTTGTTATTATGTAAAGTCAGGAGTACTTATGAGGAAGTGGAGACCCCCAACAGCATCAGCCGACTGTGAATGGGAGGTTGTACATCAAGTTGTCATCCCTCGTGTTTGTAGGCAGGATATCATTAGAGTGGCTCATGATTCCAGTTTGGCAGGACACCTTGGAGTGAGGAAGACTGTGGCACGCATTTTGAAACACTTCTACTGGCCAGGTATCTTCAGGGATGTTTCCTGGTATTGTAAGTCTTGTCACACCTGTCAAGTTGTGGGGAAGTGTAATCAGACCGAAAAGGTTGCACCTCTAGTTCCCATTCCTCCTTTTGAGGCGCCTTTCACCCGTGTGTTGGTGGATATTGTGGGCCCTCTTCCTAAGACTTCTTCAGGATTTTCTTATGTGTTGACCATGATTGATATGGCTACTCGTTATCCTGAAGCCATTCCACTTAGAAACATCTCAGCAAAGAACGTGGTTAAGGAAATGCTGGGGTTCTTCACAAAGTTTGGTCTGCCCAAGGAGGTACAGTCAGACCGGGGAAGTAATTTCATGTCAAATGTTTTCAAGCAGTCTCTGAAAGAGTTGGGCATCACCAAGATCACGTCTTCAGCTTACCATCCCCAGACCCAAGGAGCGTTGGAGAGATATCATCAAACACTCAAATCGATGCTCAAGAAATACTGTTTGGAACATCAGAAAGACTGGGATAAAGGTCTTCCATTCGTTGTGTTTGCCGCAAGAGAATCTCCAAATGAATCACTGGGCTTCTCACCTTTTGAACTACTGTTTGGCCATGAAGTAAGAGGACCCCTTAAGTTACTCAAGGAATGCTGGCTGTCGGAGGAAGATGACGTCAACCTGCTGGAGTATGTGATGAAGTTCAAAGAACGGCTGTCCACTGCTTTGCAGCTGGCGAGAGAGAATTTAGGAGCTGCTCAGGAGAAGATGAAGACTTGGTATGATAAGAAGTCCAGGTTACGCCACTTTCAGCCAGGAGATCAGGTTTTGATTCTGCTACCAGTTCATGGGCAACCTCTTCAAGCCAAGTTTAGTGGTCCTTATTTCGTGGAGAAGAAACTCAGTGATGTCAACTATGTCATCGCCACACCAGATCGTAGAAAGAGCAAGCAACTATGTCACATCAACATGCTAAAGTTATATCACAGGCGGGACGGAAATAATCCAGTCTGCACTGTAGCTGTTCCACCCGAGTCTACAAGTGAAGTTCTCCCATGCAGCATGAGCCTGAGTGATAGTTTGGGGAAGAATCCTGATATCATGAATGATCTCCAGACTAAGCTTTCTCATCTACCACCCAAGGAAAGGCAGGAGTTTTCGGCATTACTGCAGGAGTACCCGCAAGTGTTCCGTGCTACTCCAGGAAGAACCACTGTGTTGATGCATGATGTCGATGTTGGAGACGCAAAGCCAATTAAATTGCCTCCTTACCGTGTGAACCCAGTGAAAGTTCCTCTCATCCAGAAGGAGCTTGGCTACCTGTTGGACCACAAGATGATTGAGCCCTGTCAGAGCGAGTGGAGTTCTCCTGTCACTCTAGTCCCTAAGCCAGGTGGGTCACAGAGGCTTTGCATCGACTACAGACGTGTTAATCAGATAACCAAAACAGACACTTACCCTCTCCCTCGCGTGGAAGATTGCATGGACAGGATCGGAAGGGCTGGGTGCATGGGTGGGTTTGGTTTGTTGGGGGGATGCTGGCGGGTGCCTGTGACTGAACGTGCTAGGGAGATCTCATGTTTTGTAACATTGGGAAAGACCTTTGCATGGTCTGTAATGCCATATACAGATTGTTTTAGAGTAATAAGAAATTTCCTTTGTAAATTTCTTTTTTCTTTGTGGGGAGGTGTTACATAGCCTATGATTTCATCATCCTTTGTGTAATTTTAACGCACAGTTGCTGCATGTTTGATCACGAGCGTGTTCTGCCTCAGTCCCCCCCTTCCACCGTTATAGTAGAGTAAGTCGACATCTCTGTTATACTTTGCGGGATTGTCATCTCTTTGTCCCCATGGCTTCATTTGCGCGTCCTCATTACAAGTTGTATCAGGCTCTGCTGGCCCCTATATAATGAGCTCAGTCTCTGCATCATTGCCACTTAGATCTGCTCCTCATTTTGTTCACATCTCTGTCCTCCCCTATACAGATATTATTATTGTGAGTGCTCAAGAAATCTCCAACCATCTAGCAGCTGTGTGTAATTTGAGTATTACTGTTATTGCATTTTTTCTTGTACTGTATAGCATAAGTTTAATTTGTAGGCCTAGTGAAATTGTAATTTATGTAGGGTTCTTTGTCAGTCATTTTTGATAATAGTTTGTATCTGTAATTATTTATCTGGCATTCACTGAGTATTATCTGGTATCTCATTTTATCAGGGCTGACTTAGATAAATTTACTCTTGCTAACTTCGTGTTAATAGAGGCTATTGCAGTTAACCATATATTTAACCTGTTTATTTGCCATTACATTATCCTTATGAGTTCTGAATGTTTTGTTGTTAGTTTGAGCATTAAACTTTAACTTGTAATTTTACCTAACTCTTTTGTTTTGAACCTGGAACTTTACGGGACAGTAGTGATTTTTAGCATTCTCACTGAAAGTGTACGTTATCTTTCTCTGTTCCGTAACAATATATATATATGTAATGGGACATACATCTAGTGTGAATGTCGATATGGCAGAAAGCATTAGAAGAAATACAGTAACGTGGTTTGGCCATGCGGAGGGCATGGAGAGTAAGAGACTAATTAGGAGAGTTTATGTGAGTGAGATGGAGAAAAGAAGGCTTTCCTGGACATGGAAAAGGGAGGGAAAACAAGGGTATCATAGGTGAGCAGTGTGTGAAGAATGAAAGAAAGATAGTGGTGAACAGTGGAGATATTAAAGACGCCTGGAGAGAGCATTATAGCCGGTTGTTGAGTGAAGAATTTGACAGGAACAGGGATGGTTTGGAGGCAGCAGATCCAGTGTTTGGCCCTTGGCCTTTGAGTGATGCTGCTACTGTGAGCAGGGCAATAGGCAGGTGAGGAAGGCAGCAGGTGTGTCTGGGTCTAAAAAGCCTCAGGAGATATAGGAGTGGTGTTAGTTGCTGACTTGATAAATACGAATATATATATGAGTGTGTTGTCACAGGTGATTGACTGAAGAGTGTATCTGTAAATGTGTACAAGGGGAAGGGTGACGCCCTGGAAAGAGGAAATTATAGAGGCATAAAGCTTTTGGACCAGATAATGAAGGTAATGGTGAGAGTCCTAGAAGGTATGGTTAGAAAAAGACTGAACATTGATGAGATGCAGTTTGGGTTTATGCCAGGGAAAGGGACTGATGCCATATTCATTGTTCGACAGCTTCAGGAAAAATACATAGGAAGGAAAAGAGATCTGTACTTTGTTTTTGTTGACCTGGAGAAGGCCTTTAACAGAGTCCCTAAGGATGTGTAAAGTGGGCAGTGAGAATGCTTGGGATCGAGGAGTGGCTGGTTGGGGTAGTCATGGCTATGCATGTGGGTACTCGCTTCCAAGTAAAAGTGAATGGAGAATTGAGCGATGAGTTTTCTGTGAAGGTTGGTCTGCAACAGGGGTCAGTCTTGAGCCTCTTGTTGTTTATCATGGTACTTGAAGCCCTCTCACGTGACGTCAGAAATGGACTCCTGCGGGAGATGTTGTATGCCGATGATTTGGTGTTGATTGCAGAGAATGGAAGGAGGGCGCAAGAAAGATTGAGGAAGTGGAGAGATGATATGAGACACAAGGGCTTAAGAATAGCTGCAGCTAAAAACAAAGGTGATGATATCTAGGGCTGGTGGCGATGCTGTCAAAGAAGAGGTGGAGCGGCCATGTGTGATTTGCCACAAGGGCGTAGGAAGCAACTCCATCTTGTGCAGTGTTTGTGATAAGTGGATGCACAAGAGATGTAGTGGTATTACAGGAAGACTGTGAGATAATGCTGATTTCATGTGTGCAGTGTGTTGGGGAGAGCTTGTGGAGACTGTCAGGCGTGAAAGAACTGATCTTGCTGGTAAGTCTCTCGAGTGTGTGGAAGAGTTTTGTTATTTGGGAGACATGTTAAGTTCTGGACGTGGGTCTGGAGCTGGCTCTGTGACTAGAGTGAGAAGTGGCTGGAAAAAGTTCAGGGAGCTGTTGTCTGTCCTGACACTGAAAGGGCCCTCCCTCCATGCTAAAGGATCTTTGTATGTGGCATGTTTTTTGAAATGTAGTGCTGTATGGTAGTGAGACCTGGATAGTAAAGGAAGCGGATATTCGCAATCTCAAACGTACAGAAATGACATTGATTGGGCGGATGTGCAGTGCGTCCCTGAGTGCAAAGCCTAAGGGGGCTAGGTTGACGATGGAAGAATTAAGACGTAGGATGTGACTAGATACTTTCTTGGTGTTGTGATGAGGTGGGGTAGATTGAGGTGGTTTGGGCATGTGGAGAGGATGGTGGATGAAAACTGGGTGCAAAAATTGTGAAGTGTTAACGCCAGGGGTATGGCTGCGAGAGGTAGAAAGAACAAGACGTTCGATGAAGTCACTGAGCGTGACCTCAAAGACAAGGGACTGAATAGCGAGGCTGCCAGAGATCGAACAGCATGAAACTCGCCATTAGGTGACCAAGGCCGACGCATGCAAGCATGATGGAGCCTTTAAAAACGAAAACAAAAACTAAACGTAGAGGGGGGGAGAGGGAGACCGAGGATGAGATGGAGGGATGGAGTAGAGATGTATATGAGAGAAGGGGGTGAAACTTTAGGAGGGGTGGGGCACCAAAATGACAAGGGACAGGACAATATGGAGGCGATATGTTTGTGGCCACCCTTTACGGGATTGAGGCGTCTGGCTATAGATAGGCAGATAGATAGATAGAATTCTAGGCCAGAAAAAAAAAACGAATATTTGATAAAAAGAAAATAACGGTGCCCACTGTGTGTACTAAATCAATCTCAAAACTGATCGCTCAGTTCATTGAGCTCCGAACGATATGAAAATTACACCAAAACTTGTGGTTGATTTTGGCTTTATCCGCAACGGAAAAAAAAAAAAAATAGAATTGCTCTGCGACCTGCGGCGAGACTCTTTTTTTCAAACAGTTTGCTGCCCAGCAATGTAGAAACAGGAAGCCTGTCCACGGTGTCATAGACGCAGGTATAACCCTTACGAAGTTCACTGGTGTCAAGGTAAGTCAGCAGACTTTGTTTTCAGTGCGTTGAAATACCATGCTCAGAGTAAGAAGTACGATATGGAGGTTCTGTATCAGATCTAAGACCCTCAGCCAGTAAATATTTGTGTCTGACAATATTCATCATAATAGAACAATAGTAAGCTTTCTCATATATCGCTCACTGAAGTATCTCCACTGCTATTTCTACTATGAGTCCCACTTTCTTAAACTTGACAACATGCCCAGACATCACCAAGCAACTAGGAAGGCATTCTCTACAGGATGGCTCAAAAACTGTACATCATCTCTGAAGGTGTAATGTTCCCATTACACTCCCTTACCTTAAAGTTTGTATAGGCAGTCGCAAATTCATTCTAAGTTAGTAACAAATGAGCTAATACTGTAAACTATACTTTTTATGCAAGTCTCGTATCCTAATTGTAAATATAAATCTATCCACTTTCTTCCTTAAACACAAAAGTAAGCTCTCTTCCCAGTAATGTGAATATTGATTGTCCTGTACCCAACGCAGGCGAGGATTTGTGCCTATACTTTTATTATCCTTTATGATGGATTATTTTTCCATTCCTCCGCAGTTGTGGATATTTTACCTGATCTCGCACAGAGAAAGAAATACACTCATCTGCAGGAAAATGCGTGTTTTATGAATATTTAGCTGATTTTCAAGTAAGAAGAATGTCAAATGTAAGCCCACAGACATAGCATCAGGAATTCAGGTTATTCTTAAAGACTGTACAACGACTGGATACTTTCTTGGAAGAGAGCTATGTTACACTCTCGGAGTCAAGTTGATCTCGTGTCTCCCTTAATTTCATTCGAAGAGAGGTAAGTGAGTTTCCCTTCAACCGCCATCACATTACGCTGAATTAAGGAATTCTCAGGTGTGTACACTTAAAACAGTATTCTTAGCATTCCCTTCCTGAGTCTGCAAATTTGTCCAGAAGAAATGGTCGACGTCAATTCAGTGCATTCATGTAGCATCTGAATTGTGAAGACTAATCATTAACCCCTTAGTTCTCAGAGCTGCTGTGCGAGAGATTTTTTCTGGAAGACTGCTAGGCGCACCGGCCTCCGCCTGTCGGCTCATAGTCGCGAAGCTCGTAGGTCCCTAACCAAGGGTTCCCTTCTTTATTAAATTTTGAAAACGCCCAGTTCCATCCCATATTGGGGACACGGGTCGCAAAGAGGTTAAAGATGTTTTCATTTAAATTTGCCTTCCCCAGGGTAAATAAGATGTCTCCCGACATATTATAGAAGTAGAGATTAAGAGAAGAAAATCCAAATAATAAAGCAACACTGATTCTATAGGTTGATAATAAGAAAATTATGTGACATCATACTGTGCTAATAACAGGAGCATACTAGCTAATAGGGAGATGTTAAATATTTTATGTAAGGAAGAAGGAACCAAAAGCTAGAAGCCTGCAAGATGTACATACATAAGAGAATTATAAAATACTGATATATGTTGTAATGCTGAATAGCAAAACTACTTTACTATAATAGCTGCCTATACAGGATTTGCAATGGTATCGCGAGAGAATAATATCTCGTAATAAATAATGTTCACATAATTAGTTCGATGTCCACACTGTATAATAAAGGTGGAGTGGATGCTGGTGTAGTTATCAGTTGCTTCATGTTCCCACACAAATTTCTTCAACTTCAGGGTCAGGTTCCAATTTCTTCATGTCACTTTCAGATATAACAAGTTTTCCTTGATTTGTTTTCTACTTTCATGGTGTCTTTTTTCCATACGTTAACACAGCAATGGAAGCAAACCACTATGATAAAAAATCCTGCTTGAATAAATGCAACAGGAGGATATACAGTAAAAATGAGGGTTCAAAAAAGAGTGATGGAGGAAGTGAGATATCTGGACTATAGCTGTTACAGGAAGGATACTAAGGAGAAACACAGGACAAAGACGATGGGTTTGAGCAGATGACGAACACGAATGTAAGAGATCAGACTGGACATGTGGTCGTGAGACAGAGGAAGAATTCGGAGTACACAAATGCAGTGTAAAGAGAGGCAGTGAAAGGTAGAGAGAAGAGAATTAGTTGGAAGAGATCAAGGGTGACTGTAGAACGAACAGGAATATGGACCATGAGAGTCGTGGAAAGGAGGGTAGCATCTAATACAGAATAATATAATTCTAGACTCGAAAAAAGGAAAAATAGAAGCAAGATTAAAGTGGTGAGAGCCAATTCCAAAACTATACGAAGATCTGACACTGGGATAAGTTCTAGATCCTAGGGTAACATGACTACTGACAGTATCTACTAATAAGTGAACAAATCCTCCCCTTGCAACATAAATTACTGGAGGGACAGAGACAACGATATAAGATGGAAGATGATATACAATACTTCTGTAATAACAATTATCTTACCATTTCACTATGACATCCATATTTTTGAGCAATTGCATACCTATTCCATACATATGTGTAACAGTATTACATAGCAACGGAGATGACGTCCTTCACTAACATACTTCCCCCCGGGGCTTTAATAATGCCCCTGGGCGGAGGACCCCATCTCTATCCCCACCACCCAGAAAAGAACCAAGGACAGCAAACTCCAGCTAGGCTATCCACACTCTCTGAAACATCTTACTTATAAAAGAAATCCGGATTAATGTTTAAATCAGCCATATGGTCCTGACAGGCAAAGGGACGAAACAGAGGGGCGAGTTTGTTTGTACTTATTAACAGCAAGAGTAGGTGATGAAGAGCTAGCAAGAGCAGAAGGAGGGGGAAAAGAAGGAAAAAGAGAAGAAGATGCATTATTTTCATGATTTTCCTTCCTATAGTTGTTAGTGTTTTTTTTTTTTTTCCTGTGGCGTGTTACCTGGAGAGACAGACTGACAAATGAGGAAGTGAAGGAGCGTTGTGATGTGGATGTGATAGAAAGCGTTAGGAGAAATACATTGAGGTTGGTTTGGCCATGTGTAGAGGATAGAGAGCAAGAGACTAACAAGGAGAGTGTATGTGACTGAGGTGGAGGGGTGGGAGAGGGAGGGGGAGGCCAAGGATGAGATAGAGGGATGGAGTAGAGAGGCATGCGAGAGGGAGGGAGTGAGATGGGAGTAGGGCAGCGAAATTGCAAGGGAGCGGGTGACATGGAGGCGATTTGTTTGTTACGGGATTCAGGCGTCTGGCAATAGATAGACGGATAGTCTGTATTATTCTGTTTGTGTTCAACCTATTTTGCTACAATAACTTTAAGTCTTCGTTTAAGTTTTTCTATGGATGATTAAGTTGGATTTTTGTTTTTTACCTAAGTAAATAGTTGTAAACCATTTTTTTCTCTGATACTGATGATAATTCGTTCTTTCTACTTTGTGTTATTGTCTGTTGGTTTTAAGATTACTTTTGTATTTTTTATTGCAAATAATGAATCAGTTACAAATATTAGTTACATATAATGATGGAAGAGCTAAACAGAGAATGACTTAAAGTCGGACTGAAAATGAAGAGAAAGAAAACTAAGGTTATGTTTAATTAGTTTATGCAACCACAAGAGATGAAGATAGAAGACGAAGTGATAGAAGCTATATACCTAGGCCAAATCATAAAGATAAACCCAGATCACTCTAGAGAAATTAAACGAAGAACTGGTATGGGATGGAGCGCGTTCGGAAAACAAAACTCCATTATGAAGAGCAAGATGGGCCCTCTCACTAAAAGAGAAGGTGTACAACCAATGTGTCCTCCCTGTACTACTTAAGCTTGAGGAACTTTGAGTATAACAAAATGTCTGGAGCAAAAATTAAGAAGTGCACAAAGAGGAATGGAGAGGATAATGTTGGGCAAACTTGAAGAGACAAAAAAAGACATCTTGGATAAGAGAACAAAAGTAGATGATAATCTCAGCACTACAAAAAAAAAAAAAGAGGAAATGAGACTGGACGGGTCATATACAGAAGAAATGACAACAGATGGACAAAAGCAGCAACACAATTGGAACCAAGAGATGGAACTAGAGGAAGGGGTAGACCGATATTCAGATGAAGAGACGAAATCCGAATGTTTGCTGGTCTGGGTTGGAACAGGTTAACATCTGACCGGGTAGAGTGGAAGCGTTTGGGAGAGACCTTTGCCCTGATGTGGACGAACTCAGGCTGCCCATGATATATATATATATATATATATATATATATATATATATATATATATATATATATATATATATTTATTTATTTATTTATAGACGTGACACTCGCACAGGTGAAAAGTGCTGTGAAGCGGCTGAAAAATGGGAAAGCAGCTATGGTTGCTGAGGTGTATGCAGAGATGCTTAAGTGTAGTGGAGAGAATGGAATGAAGTGCTTGTTGGAGATATATAAGAGGGCATGGATGAGTGAAACTGTGCCTGGAGAGTGGAAAAAGGCTGTGATTGTACCTATCTATCTATCTATATACCTAGGCTGCTTCCCCCAAGGAAAGGGAGGTAGCCGAGACAGGACGACTCACTCTCCATTTACTCATCCATTCAAACACATTCATTCGCATCTTAGCTCCAAAGGGGAGAACGGACAGATCCTCACCGCATCACACCGCACAAGGGTCAACTGCGCAATGCAATCAGTGACATCCGCAGCAGGGCCCGACAGCAGAACTGGTTTACCCCTGCCACATCATAACAGACCCATCCTCTTACCCGCACCTGACCTGACTAGCTGATCAGACCAAATGCGGGAGAATATCCCCTCAGGGCTGCGTCATCACTTATTCATTCACAATTTCTCTCCATTTATTTCTGTCACGCACAGCCACTCTTCCTTGCTCAACAGACATCCCTCTCGCATCCAACGCTCTCTTCACACTGTCCATCCATCCTATTCGTGGTCTTCCTCTCAGCCTTACACCTCTCACATCAGATCTAGTTATCTTTTTCACCAATCGCTCATTATCCATTCTCTCCATATGCCCAAACCATTGCAACACCCTCTGCTCAACTCTACCAGCCATCTCCCGAACAACTCCAGTTCTCCTTCGCACTTCATCATTTCGCACTCGATCCATACGCATCACTCCACACATACTCCTCAGACATCTCATCTCCATTACATTCAAACTTTTCCTCTCTGCTACACCCATATTCCATGTTTCAGCCCCATATAATGCAGTCGGTACCACAACACCCTCATACAGCCTTCTCTTTACATCCATTCTAAGCGAACGACATTTAAACACTTTTTTCATTCCTCCCAGCACCTTTCCTACTTCATTTATTCTAAACTTCACTTCTGCATCTATTCTTCCATCCACAGCAACATGTGACCCTAGATATTTAAAACAATCTACCTCCTCAAGCAACTCATCATTCAAAACTATATTCATCCTCCTACCATCTATCAACCTCGTACACTTCATCACTTTACTCTTATTCTCATTTACTTTCAATTTCCTCCTTTCACACACCCTTCCAAACTCCTCTACCAACTGTCTCAATCTCTCCTCTGAATCAGTCACCAGTGCAGTATCATCTGCAAACAGCAGCTGCTTCAGATTCCACTCTCCTCCATCAACATTTACCAGACTCAGACCACCTAAAACTCTTGCATTCACCTCCCTTACAACACCATCCATGTAAATATTGTAAATGATTGTACCCCTGTACAAAAATTAAGGTGAGCGAAGTGAGTGCAAGAATTATCGTGGCGTAAGTTTGTTGTGTGTGGTAGGGAAGGTATATGGAAGAATTATTATGAAGTAAGAGAGATATCAGAAGTCCTAGTGAGTGATGAACAGGGTGGCTTTAGGAGTGGCAGATGATGTGTGGATCAAATATTTTCAGTGAGACAGATAGCAGAGAAGGCTTGTGAGAAGGACCATAAGGTGTTTATGGCATTTATGGATCTGGAAAAAGCATACGACAAAGTGGACAGAGAAGTATTGTGGAAATTTTGCACACGTACGGTAGATGGTAAGCTGCTAGGTGCCGTCATGAGTTTTTATGATGGTAGTGAAGCATCTCTAAGGGCTAATGGGCATCTAAGTGAATGGTTCACGATCGGTGTGTGCGTACGACAAGGTTGTGTGATGTCCCCATGGTTGTTCAAAATATATATATATATATATATATATATATATATATGGATGGGGTGATGAGAGAAGTAAAAACACAAGAAATGGAGAGATGGATGGCGTTGGTAATGAATGGTAATAGATGGAATATCTCAAATTTGTTGTATGCTGATGCACTACTGCTTGCAAGTACCGGACAAGAACTTGGTAGGGTAGTGCAGAGTTTTGCTGATGTCTGTGAGTGTCGTGCCTTGAGAGTAACTGTAGAAAAGAGTAAAGTGATGGTTATTGAGATAGAAAATGACTCCCAGTGTGATGTTACAGTGAATGGAGAGAGACTGGGATTGGTGGGAGAGTTCAAATACCTGAGTACTGTGATAGAAAAGAGAGGAAAATGTGCAAAAGAAGTTGAAAGTAGAGTGGCACAAGGACGAAAAGTAACTGGTGCAATGAAGGCCTTGATGAGCAAGAGGCTTGAATGTTGCAGCTGTACGAGGCTTACATGAAGGAGTGTTAGTGCCAACTTTAACATATGGATGTGAGACTATGGTGTGGCATGAAAATGAAAAGTCAAGAGTAAGAGCAGTGGAGATGGGACTGCTGAGGAATGTATGTGGAGTACGGGGGATGGATAGAATGCGAAATAATGTGATTCGTGAAATATGTGGAGTGAGGAAGTCGGTGGACACCAGAATCGAAGAGAGTGTACTGAGATGGTATGGTCATGTGGAGAGAATGGATAACAATAGAGTTGTGAAAAAGGTATAACTGAGCGAATTTGAAGGAGGAAGGAGGCGAGGTAAGCCAAGGAAAAGGGGGAGAGATATGGGGTTAAGTAGTTAAGTAGTCGGTATCATGAAGCCATGAAGCCGCAACATACACCCTAGTGAAGTATATATTTTCCTCTACAGTTGGGGATAAAATGAATAAATTCGGTGCTAGGGTGAAAGGTCAGACACATGTATTTTTCTTTTCTTGCAGGTTTTACACACATTTACTTATATTTTACAATACAGGTGCTACAGAAGCCAAAGGTTGGAGGACGGAATATTTTACCCAGAATTTTGCGGTGGATGGAGAAATATATCTATCTATCTATCTATAGCCCGACGCCCTAATCCCGCAAAGGGTGGCCGCAGACAAAACGCCTCCAAGTCGCTGTCACCCACCATTTGACTACCCTCCCCCCAACTTTGAATTTTTTCTTTTACAAAGTATCACATACGCTAGTATACAGAATAACACTTGGTGACAACATAGATACACTGCCGTATGTATTGCTTCCTTCAACGATTACATTGAACACAGGAAAACAAACAGTTAATTATTGGCAACCGTATTTATCAGCATCGCCAACAATGGTAATGTAAAGTTTTCACGTCACTTGACTAACTGAATGTAGTCCCCCTTCCTACACTGGAGGTGGTGGTGACTACAACAGCTTCTGTGGACTGGTTTCAAATACAGAGTCCTAGATTTGATACGCAAAACCCTCTCACTATTCTTCACATTAGCCGCTGTGGGGACAGACCTTGCCCAGGTAATACTGACGCGTATGGTTCCCTGCGGGTATAATGGGCCAGGCTGGATTCACTCAAGATCAGGGTCAGACCCAACCCAAATTTGCTAGTTGGGATGCAAAAAGCCATGTGACTTTTTATTTATATACCAACTACCAGTAACAAGAAAACACATGTCCTGATACGTTAACACATGCTCCGACCCCAACGTGTGTTAAACATCACGTAATATCTTAACTTTGTCCCTCTTCTTTTCCTGTCATTGTGCCCACCTCCACTCGTGGACTGAAGAATTTATTATTTACAACACCATGATGCAATATCTCCAGTCAAATTCATGGGAAGTACGTTATCATGATCCCCTATACCACAGATGCAAAGTTTTCTTCTGTCTGAGAATATATTATCAGTTATAAATTGTATTCAAATTCTGCCTGTACGTTACTGAATGGGGATGTGACATAAACTATGTAATTGTACCACACTGGAACATTTGTTTTCATACATTTGAATGGGGAGTCCTTCCCACTCCCCAACCCCACGGTGCATTAACAAACGATCTATCTATCTATTGCCAGACGCCATAATCCCGTAAGGGGTGGCCATTTGACTTTGAGGTATTTGTTTTACGGGGAGGGGCACTAACCCTCCACCAACCCACTTGTTGACACGTAGGGAGCACGTATGGTTTGGTTATATGGTTACCACCCAGCGTTGTAAATGGTTTCCTAGCTTACAAGAAACCATTTGGCTTGTCACTCAATGTAAAGCCACCTGTAAAGGAAAGAAAAGCAATAAGAAGTGACAGGAAAGATGGGAGAAATAGGAAGAGAGGAGGACAGGCACAGAAAACGAATGATAAAGGCTAAGGAAGAAGTAGGCAGCACTACATCAAGTGAGTGGATGATGGTCGCCACCACCTACCACAAGCATTAACAAACGTGATGCGATATTTCACACAGGACATTGACCCTCTGTCCCGTTTTCAAACTTCTCGGTGTATGTTACAACCGAATTCATTCAACACATTCCTGCATGAAAGCACACTTCCGGTTATGAATGGGTGGAGTATGGGGAGGGGGCAGTACAACCGCATATGATTGGGGCTTGGATAACTCAAACTTTTGGTACGTTTCAGCCGTTGATGATCATTAATAAAACGGTCAAAGGTCGGTGGCATAAAGGTCAATGGTCATTGGGTATAAAGCACAGAGGTCATTGCACTCAAGGTCAAGGTCATTGCCCATGAGGCATTTTTCCCTCTACTTGAATATAAGCGTGCTCTCTTCATGAAGCTGGTAGACATTATGTAAGGCGAACACTAGCCAAGTTATGAACTGTGTCAGTCCCAGAAGTATTTCTGTTGCATCAACATAATCTTTTTTTTCTACGCTAATAATACGAAAATGGATCATTAAGAAAAATAAGTGTTATTCAGATATGGAACATATAATCTACACAAGCTTTCAATTTATCATATCAACAAATTCATTCATCATGAGAACAAAGCATTTGGGTTTAGACAGAATATAATGACTCAAACAATTATCAGCTTGGAAAATATATGAGACACTGCAGGAAAATTGATAACAGGAGAAAAAGTCAAAATAATACATATCGATACTAATATATTTACATTCCCCCGTTTGTATTCTAATAGTGTTTTTTGCTATAGTAGCCGCAGCGAGAAATGAACGCTGTGGTGGGGCAGCCGGTCATCCGGGGATTCCCCCACTGTAGCCATATCCTCATGTCACTGACCATAGAGGTAGGATGTCACCGACCATCGGCCACCGCTGCAGCCCCGCTCCATGATCCTTACCCTGTGTCTCTGGCTTTCTCTTTCTCTCTCGGTTTCTATATAAACTGCTGTATTTCCGAAACTAATTATGAAATTATTATGACTTTTGTTCCACACCACCACTGAGGTAAAAATCAAGGAGAGTTTTCTGTATAAAGGTTTCCCCCCCCTTGTCTGAGGGCAGGTCAGTTCTGGCGAGTGTATAATTATAGGTCAGGCAGAGGTATCGGCAAGGCCGCACTCCCCCGCTCATATGCCACATTTAGGAGGGGGGGGAAACCTTTATACAGAAAACTCTCCTTGATTTTTACCTCAAAGGTGGTGTGGAACAAAAGTCATAATAATTTCATAATTAGTTTCGGAAATACAGCAGTTTATATAGAAACCGAGAGAGAAAGAGAAGGCCAGAGACACAGGGTAAGGATCATGGAGCGGGGCTGCAGCGGTGGCCGATGGTCGGTGACATGTAAATATGGCTACAGTGGGGGAATCCCGGGTCGTCCCGGCTGCCCCACCACAGCGTTCATTTCTCGCTGCGGCTACTATAAGTCTACTAATACCATGTCGGTTCACTTTCCCTCAGGGCGCAGGGAGGCATGGCTTGTGTGTGACGTCAGTTGGCTTAAGGAACAGAAAATGTATAAAAGGGCAGACTCAAATTAAACATTTATAATAAGGGAAAACGAAGAAAGGGAAGAAGTGCGGACTCATTTAACCGTATAACATAGCAGTAGGTTCCCTCACACCCCTACGCCTTCCCTCACACCCTCATACCTTCCCTCGCACATTTCAGTCCCTTCCCTCTCTTCCGACTGAAAATGTGTCATGATCTGGAGAGTCCAGCATACATCCACTCACCACCACGGTCAGGCGTCAACCGAACTTGGATTTCGTGCCAGCTGACGTCAACCCGATGCTCCGCCCCCTGCGCCAGCTTGGACCCGTTTTAGATGGAAGTGATCCGACTTGGTATTAGTAGACTTAGGTTTTTTGTGTCTGGTACCAACCCTCACGCAACCATACGCTGACTCCAACACTGTGTCTCCTACTATTGCTCGCTCAGCTGCCCACGCTCCTTACATCTGTGTCTGTCACCATCCCTCACACATTACCCACCAATAATCCTACCTCTGTGTCTGCCACCAGTCTTCACACGTTACCCGTCAACCTTACCTCTGTACCTGCCAACGACCCTCACTAATTACCCGCCAATCCTACAGTGTCTCCCAACGAACCTCACGTACCTACCCACCAAACCTACCTCCACACCTCACCCAATCACTTATGCATATATTCGCCAACCCAACTGCTGCTGCTGTCACCCACCCTCACACATGTCCCCACACCAACACCGAGCTATAAGGAGAGCTTGGATGCTGACACACAAATTCACTGGGGATGAACAGCTGATGAGAAATATTCATGCCACTTTCTTAAGTTAGGCAAAATCCATTTATCGCAAAATGTGTTTACTAAACGTTACACTAGATTTCCTAATGAGTTATTTCTGTATTAATACATTTTTCATATAATTCTGGACATGTTATAGTGGTCCATTTTTCATCATCAAATGTTAGCTCATATTGTTCGATGTTTCAGAACTACCAGGCATACATCGCAGTTTCCAAACATGGAGACAGGTGGCAGGTACTTTTTTCCTACCTATTACAACAACGGTTTATGGTAATATTTCCTTCGAAACATAACTGTCATGTGTATGGGATTTAGGGAGTAAAAGAAGATGCATGGTATTTTAGATTATGAACATGGGAAGTGAGAATTCGTGGTACGGGATTATCTGCTTGTGTCATCATTGCATGCGCTCCATAAAACTGCTTTGTGCTTGCACTCAGGTGCTGGAGAGGAACTCTTTCACCCAGTGGAACGGATAGAGCCCAGCTGCTCTGATGCCTGGTTATGCAAACGTCCCTCAGCAAGTCCTTGGCCCCCCCAAAAAGGGAGGTGAATGCAGGAAGGGGGTGGGGGTAACAAGCCTGTAGTCCACAGGGTTCGCATTCAGATGAGATATGAGCACAATTCGGAATCATTTGCAGTTCCAGGGTTTTACTATACATTCTTTTTGCTTTAAGTGGTGATCTGGCCATTATAAAAATAGGTGCAATATACTCAAATATTTTGCGCACATACATTATTAATACCCCCAAGAATACGCTATCCGAGAGCATACTCATCTTACCGTAATATATACTCGTATATAAGATAAACATAAAACCTCTCCCAGTAAAGGAACTGATAGGCTACCAAGACTATGTCCATTATCGTGTAAATTACAGGCTGTTCTTATTGTGACCTAATGAAAGAACATAATTATGTTTTAATTGGCATATACCATGAAGGTAGGAAGGATGCAGTCGTCCTGAGCCTGAGAGGTTGAAGCCACTGACCTGACAATGCCGCTATCAAGGTCAAGTAACCTGGTGTTCTCTCCCCTAAATTTCTACCCAAACTCCCATATCCAAGTCAGTTATGAGTGTTTATGGACTAGTTGCTGACACCCTTCAGTTTGTTTGGACCAGAATATACCTGGATTTCAGAATTACCTAGGGACAGTAAGATTCATTTGTACCCTCAGTGCATTATTTGATATCATGAATTCACGGAATTTGTGTAGCAATGGTTGGAAGCGCCCTTTACAACACTGCAGATGTAATGACATTCATTGCAAGTGCGCAGCAATATTTTGTTTCTTTAACATTACCACCTGATGATGTGCCTCTTGTTAAATCCAGAAGAAACACAGAATTGACTGGATTACTCATTTGTTGCCCAAGTCTGTAAGTACGAAGTGAAATGCTAATTGTTCCAACAAAACCAGCTTAAGACTCTTAACTTACAGGATGAGTAAAGACCATACAAAACAATGCAGTAGCAATAATAGAAGTACTGGGGGAGTTTAGCAGCAAATTGTGAGCACAGCAATTTTCTGCTGCCGACAGAAAGATGCTAACTCACAATGAAATTAAAGAAATAACTCGCGGAAAGTGTTTACATTTGGAATCAGTTCCTATGATAACAGCCTCTAGTTATTGTTTACAGGCTTCTAGTGCAACTGTTCCAGCTACTAATGTCGTTAACTCCACCACTGATACAAGCAGGTCCTACAGCATGATGACACTGATAAGGGAGAGAAGTGTGATGTGTTTTCAGAGAAATGAAAACTTTCTTTCAGGCAGTGTGATATCCCTTTGTGCTGAAAACCACTGAGGGGGTTTGGCCATGTGGAGAGGATGAGGGGGTGAAAGACTGACGAAGAGAGTGTATGTGAGTGAGGTGGAGGGGGGAAGAGGGAGGGGGAGGCCGAGGATGAGATGAAGGGATGGGGTGGAGAGGTATATGAGAGAGAGGGGTGTGAGTTGGAAGCAGGGCAGTGAAATGGTGGGGGACAGGGCGACTTGGAGGCGATTTGTTTGTGGCCACCCCAAACGGGATTGAGGTGTCTGGCAATAGATAGGTAGATAGATAGTTTGTATGAAACTGACGTCTTTGAACTGTGAAGCATGTTGCAGTCATAATTTTCATGATATGCATTTTTCGTTGCGAAAGGCAAAGGGAGTCTATCTTTTTCCTCTAAAGATATCACTGTATATCTTGTGAAAATAAAATTCAAGGCAAAAAGTTTTTCTTGGCAATGAAATGCACATTTACTCAAAAGTATCATCATATACTTGCCAAAAAAAAACTGTCATAGTCCCAGAAGAAAAACTATTTTCAGGTTTAGCAAGTCATATGTTGAAAGTCCTCTGCACAACCTTCTTGCACCTCTGATCAAAACAATGGCTGAAGCCTATTTACAGGTGATATACATGCAGACATTTCACAGCACGAAATACATCTCAAAGCTGTTGAAGAATAAAACTACCATGAATACTCGTAAGCTGGTATTGTTTCGTGGAATATGCAGTAGTATGTATGAAACATAGTTTCAGCATCCTATTAATAAATAATAAATGACTGAAATTATGATAATAATTTCATTTAATGTAAGGGGATGTTATCAGCGAGTTTACAGGCAAAATGTAGAATCAGTGCTTATATCATAGTGGTCTGTGTGGTACATACCCCATGCCGACGTGAGGAAGGCTGGATTCAACTCAGGGCCGTGCGGCTCAGAAGACTCCGCCCATCATGCCTCCACTTTGGGCCAATTATATGCGATATTATAGCCACAGTGTCCTGATAACCTGAATGCATCGGAAACTTGTGTAAAAGCTAATTAACTTTTTATCTTCCTATAACTCTGAAGGATACCGTGGTTAGGTCAGATAAGTGGCAGATGTTTCAATTTAACAAAAATCAATGTACCAACACTACCAAAGGCACAGCCGACCGCACACATAACGCGTACAAGTCAGAGCAAAAAATATTTACTGGCAAGTCTAAAAACTCCTCTACTTCCCCCCACCCTTCACACCCATTCCACTAAGTAGTCGCTGGTTCGAGTATGAACCGAGACTCCTTCTTTCGCTCTCTCTCTCAAGCTTGTTTATACACACACACACACACACACACACACACACACACACACACAATATAAATATATATTCAACTACCTATTTCTCCCTCTCCGTCTCTGTATCTATCTATATATCTATATCTACTTATATATCTAGTTATCTATATATGTCTATCTATCTAGATATAGACAGATGAGTAGATAGTATGCGTGTGTGTTATTATGATCAACCTTTTTTATTATGAGTAAAGCAGGCAAATTAGAAACAACTGATAGGATAAATTTGCAAATTTTTACCTTAAATACTGTATACAGATCCTATTCTGAAATGATTTGATAGGCCTGTTACAATATTTGGCCATTAAAATTGTAATAGGTTACATTAAATATGATAAAATAATGCATACAACTAATTTTCTTGGTCACATTATCATCATCATCCGCACCTCCTTTCCCACCCAAGGGCAGGGAATGGGGTGCTTCTGAAAAGCCTAGACTAGTATTCCGGTAGATGTCACCGCCCTTTGAGACAAACACATCCCCGCACTGTTTAAACAGCATATTTTTCTTTGTTAAATATCTACACTGTTGTGTGAAACTGTGAATCATGGTAATGTTATATACCGTAATATAAATAAAACAAATAGAACACGTATATATAACGTAGCGTGAATTGTTTATATTTATCATAAACGGACATTAAAATATCATTGATGGCACGTGATGGCAACTCGCCATTTCAGTGGTCCTATATTATTTAACTTCTGCTACATTTCGTGCAAGTTAGGTTCTTAATGCATAGTTTGTTCAGACTGTAAATTACGCCTGGTAGGTATCGTGACTCATTCAGTCTCTATGTGGGCAGAAATTTAATGTTGAGTAAATACTGGGACTCAACATTTTGCTCATTCCCTTAACCCATACACACCACAAGACCCGTTTTGCCACGGTTTGAAAAGGTCGTGGTGTTGCCCCCCTCAGATCCTCCAAAGCAATTACAGTACCTTACTTTATCTAACCCAACTAGACCACAAGTAGTCTAAATTGTTTAATTTTAAGCATTAATCCTCATGCGTTTGTTTTGAAAACAAATCAGTTGTGAAAAAAAAAAAAAACTTAAACATTGGACTGTCTTGTGCGCATGCGTGAAGGGAGTGAGCAAAATGTTGAGTCCCAGTATTTACTCAACATTAAATTTCTGCCCACATAGAGACTGAATGAGTCAAGATACCCACTAGGCGTAATTTACAGTCTGGACAAACTATGCTTTAAGAACCTAACTTCCACTAAATGCAGCAGAAATTAAATAATATAGGACCACTGAAATGGCGAGTTGCCATCACGTGCCATCAATGATATTTTAATGTCCGTTTATGATAAATATAAACAATTCACGCTACGTTATATATACGTGTTCTATTTGTATTATTTATATTACGGTATATAACATTATAATGATTCACAGTTTCACACAACAGTGTAGATATTTAACAAAGGAAAATATGCCTTATAAATAACGCGGGGATGTGTTTGTCTCAAAGGGTGGACATCTACCGGAATACTAGCTTTGAAAGCACCCCATTGCCAACAAGGTTCAAAATCAATGGGAAAAAATGCAAAACCATACCAAACCTAATGTTGCAGTTTCGTAAAATTTACATATGAACTGAATGTTTGAAATACTGTTGTTGCCTAATATATTGTTTCTGGATTTGCCACGCTACTCTAGGGTGACAAAGGTGAATGTCTGAGAAGAGAGATTACCGAGTAATAGAGGGACAGAGAGGGAGGAGAGGAGGAATAGGAATATTGATTATAAATGTATTTAAACTTATTTTACTTATTTTCTGTTATTGTAAATTGTAATGTTACAACAGGGTTGTTGTATTAATATAATTATGAGGGAGATCTGTAGATGGTGACCCGTGGTGTAGTGAACCCAAATTCATAAAGTCGAGGGTTCAGTCCCGCGCGGGGCGAGATTGATGGACAGTCTCTTCACACCCAAATGCCTCTGTTCAGCTAGCAGTGAAACAGCAGTGTGGTATAAATGTATGGTTGTGATGTCCCATCTGGGGTGACAAACTGTGGTAACCCTTGAAATATACTGTAGCACCCCTGCATTGGGGGAGTTACCACAGGCTCCAGAGGTGAGGTGTCGGAGACGAGCGCCGCAGGAATGCGCCATAGATGGTGTACAGTAAATAAGAATCACTGCGGAACAAAATGGTTGGAAAGTTTCTACATAATGTGCATAATAGTCGCCGTGTTAAGATATGCAACTAGATATATAGTGCACCACGTTAAGATGAAAAAAAAAAAAAAAATGTTGTGGCATGGTCAAAACAGTCTCCCATACACGTTAAGAATTAATGTTATGATCTGCTGGTGTTGCCGCCAGGATCTTATAATGTTTGCATTCTTCCAGCCCCACCTAGCGATTTATACTACTACTACTACTACTACTAATGATGATGATGACGATGATGATGATGATGATGATACATTAAACTCTACAGTAACATTATTTGTATGAAACCATATTCTGAACCTATTCCCAAAACTCCCGCTTAAAAGTATTATTAACTTAACACTAGTAATACTACTACTACTAACGGTGAATGGAGCACGCAGTGATCATCAAGGGATATTAGAATCACAACCTATGATACAGTTTACTAAGTTTTCTGTTTGAAATAATTCAGTTACTCGATGATCGACTATGTCAGATGAAATAGGCAGGTATTATATATTTCTCTTTCAGCGCTTGTTATACCTAGGCAAAAGGAACTCATAAATAATGGTAAAATGGTTTAGTTTTGTGATACGTAATGTAGCTCTTCTAATAATTTTCAGTCATACGGGGTTTAAAACAAATAACATACACCATGAATAGAATTTAATCGTTCCATGTAAGAGTTTGAGCCATTTGCTCATATTGTTCGTAATGTAAAGAAATCACGAAATTTGCCGCGAATAATAATATTTCGCAAGTTTAAGATAAGTTAGGTGTAATTATTACGGTATCTTAGAGTAAAATATAGAAACAAATTAAAAGGGATATAAAATGACACATTTCTTATCACACTTTATTTGGTAACCTGTCCATCCACCCTCCTTTTCTATGACGGCCTGTAGTCGATCGCTCTTGTTCTCGGCCTAGTTTTGAACCATGTCCGGCTTGCCGCGGAAAATCTTCCACAACTGTGTTCCATTAGCTTCACCCTCGACCTCTCCCAAGCTGGTTCTCACGTGTTCACAACTGAACCCATGAGGTTGTCGATGGGATTCATGCCGGCTCCTTTCCTAGGCCAGTCTAGACGGTTATATATATTGCATCCACTGTTTGCATTCCACAGATTGATTGGCTTCAAGTAATGACTGTCTCATTTAAACTTGCGTGTGTCTGAGAGAGAGAGAGAGAGAGAGAGAGAGAGAGAGAGAGAAAGAGAGATTTTTTTAAATTAATTTAATACGCCAAAGGCGTCAGTCCAATGTACAATGTACAATGTACAATGCATCGACAAATTGACGTTAATAACATCAGAATCAATTAGTCAAAAGTAGCAATAGAAAAAAAAAAGTTAACAGTAACACATTAGAGGATTATGGCAAAAATATGTATGTACAGTAAATAATGTGAGGCAGGGCCAGCCAGCATGGCAGCATCCTCAGCACCCACCAAAACGTGGGTATCGAGCGAGAAGGTCATCCAAGTTGTCGCCCAACAGCAGATACCGACAGATATCCACCAGTGGGCATACTCAGGGCAGCAAACCTTCGACTTGAGGGCAGTGCAGACAGTAGTGTTCCAGCGTATTACTGTTGGGGGAGTGACACAGGAGGCACGAGGTGAAGTGGGGCGCATCCTCCACGCTGCGACTTGCCACACTGGCCTGTAGCCGAGGCATAACCTGGCAGCCATCACGTTGTGCCTCCTCACCCTGAGTCCCCGACGACGGGACTTGTAGCAGTGGTGGAGGAATGTGTCATAATGTTGGATGGAGACGCTGTTGGCTCTCTGATGGTCTCTGTGATGGCTGATAGAATTGAAGGTATGAGCACGGACCCTGGATAGGTAGCAGGAGAGTGAAGGTGAAGGACCAGCACCATGGGGAGGTAGTCTACAGGCAGCTTTCGCTAAGTTATCAACACTCTTACTGTGAATAATGCCTATATGGGAGGGAATCCACAAAAACTTTACTGTCAGTGCACGTTGAAGGACTAGGGCCAAAAAGGACAATATTCTATGCACAACAATGTCTTTCGGTTTAGGGGAGGAAAGAGCCTGAAGGGCAGACTTAGAGTCACAAATCACCAAACCATTAAGACCACGTTGACAGAGGAGACTGACTGCATCCAGTATGCCACACAACTCACAGTAAGTGGAACTGGCGGGGGCTGGGAGTCTGCGACCTACCCATCCCCCTGGTGGCAGAGCGACATCAGAGGAGAAGACAGCACATCCTGCTGCACCATCTGGCTGCAGGGACCCATCTGTGTAGAAGTGGTTCAGTGTGGGTCCGAGGACAACGCCATAGCAATGGCCTCCAACACCAGCTGTCTTTGTAGAGCAGGCAGAGCCATCTTGGAGGTGGGGGTGTAGTGAACTGACGGGGCGGGAATCATCCACGGTGGGAGACAAGGAAAAACTTCAGCCTCTGGAATGTCGATGTTTAGCCTCTGAATGAGAGAAGAGACAGCCTTAATGAGGACATGGCTGCCAGCCCGAAGGGGAGGTACATGTAGGCAGGGCTGCAAGGGATTTCTAATTATAGTGGAATAGTGGGGGACAACTTGAGGGTAATGGAGACATTTAAGAGTGACACGTGTAACTGTTGAATAAATTCTGTCTATAATGGATGGCAAATTCAGTTCAGTTTGCATATTGACAATCCTTGTAGACATTGGACAGCCCAAAATTACTCTCATTACTTTATTTTGAAACATCTCAAGGGGTTGCAGGGATGACAGGGGAAGCTGAATTAAGGTAGGAGAGAGGTAATCTATAACAGAACGCATGAAGGTACTATAAATGGTTCTACCCACAGGGATGGAGATTCCAGTAGTGTTGTTGACGAGCCACGTGAGAGGAGAGAGACGCTTTTGTAGCCTATGCAAAAGATCCTGAACGATGGGATGAGTGCGCTGTGCCCGAGTGGCGCAGGGGATGAAGACCAGTGCACTCAGGTAGAGGTACTGTCTGCAAAGAGGCACAATGCAGTCACCAACAGTGAACACTGGAAGCAGCCTCGGGTTCCGGAGTGTAAAGAGTCTGCTTTTTTCTGTTGATATAATCAAACCACAGTCAGAGGCAGACGTAGAAAAGGAGGTGAGTAACTGCTGGAGATTGTGTGGGGATGTAGAGTGTATACATATGTCATCAGCATAGCAGGTGATGGTGGTACCAGGGATGTCAGGTAACCTTGAGAGTAGTCGGTGCATTAAAACATTGAATAAGAAGGGACTAAGAACACCACCCTGAGGAGTTCCTAAATTGAAGGCTTTTGTAGAGATGTACGTACCCTTGAAAAGGACCCGGGAGGACCTGTTGGTGAGATATCCTCGTACCCACTTCAATAGTCGTCCTCTGATGCCGAAGTCCACCAACTGATCAAGGATAATGTCCCTATTGGCAACATCAAAGGCGCTCTTCAGATCAATGAAGGCAACCACACTGTTTGGGGAGAGGCGGGAGTATAATTCTAGGAGGCAGTGGTGTGTGTAGCACTGTGGGAGGAAGCCAAAAAGTCTGTGAGACAACACGGATTATAGCCTGAACATGAGACGAGTGAGCAATAACCTTGCTGAAACAAGAGGTTAGGCCTAAACTCGTCTGTGCCAGGCTTGGGGATGGGTATATTGGTGCTGCAACTCCAAGCGGTAGGCACGTGACCAAGTTTGTAGCAAAGGTTGAACAGGTGAAGTAAAGGGTCACCTGGTATTCGCTGAAGCTGTCGGAGAACAGAGTATGTTATCCCGTCATCCCCTGGAGCAGTAGACTTACCTTGAGCAAGAGCCCATCGCAGTTCATCCTCTGTGATGGCTGTGGTGTCCTCAACATCCTCCTCAAGCAGCGCCTTCATCAACCGTAGTGCACGATGACCGGCACCTCCCGACAGTACCACTTGAACATGCCCAGGGAGACTGTCTACTTGCAACCGTCTGACCCACTCATCAGCTAAGCTTTGGGCATACACACCAGGGCTGTGGTGGAGGGCAGTGGCGGGCTTCCTTCTTGTTACAGTTCGTATCATCTGCCACATGGTCCCCACACTTATTTGTTGGTTGATTTTGTCTGTGAAATATTGCCAAGACTCGGTCCTCACGCAGCCCTGTATTTGTATTAGTTCATTCCTCAAGGCTTGGTATCGGTGAAGATGGTCAGCAGTAGGGTCCACTTGAAAGAGAAGGCCAGCCTCCAATGCTGTCCTCTTGGCTTGCCAGATGCGGCGGTCGAGAGTCCATGAATACACACCCTCTCTGTGTTGTATGTGTGGCCTGGAAACATATCTAGGATAGAAATCATGTGTTGCAGAAACTAAAGAGGAATACAATGCCTCAGGTGACACCAGATCAAAAGTAGGGAAAAGGGTGGTCATGTAGGCAATGTAGTTAGGACAATACTTAGAAGGAATAGCAATGCGGACACATGGACGAGTGGGGGGGTGTCTGTTTGGGAGTAAGTACTGGAAGCAGACAGCCACATGATCGGAGAAGAGAGCCGGGATGGAGTTACTCCTGACGTGGGCTGCAACCAGACTGGCTATGACGATGTGGTCCAGCGTCCCTCTGCAAGAGTGAGTAGCCCCTCCCATGTTCCAGCAAGTAAGGTGGTTGCGTTGAATGTATTGTAGAAGGTGGAGCCCATTTCGGTTCATCGTAGACAGGTCTCCCAGGTCTGGATGATGAGCATTGAAATCCCCCATGTACAGAATACCTTGGTCTGTTGGAGGAGGAAGGACACCCATATCTAACTTACCGGGGGCACAGTATACGTTGCATACCTGGATGCTGCTGCTGACCACATTTGCCTCAAACAGCTGGTAGGTGGTGTCTTGATCATCGGGGTTGCGAAGAAATTGGTGCTGCAAGGAAGGGTGAATGTATGTAATGAGACCATTTCGTACATGATTAACATAAGAAATATATCCTTTAAGCATGGGGGCATCAAGGTGTTGAAGGGGGCCAACAAAAGCTTCTTGAATGAGGACCACTAGAGGATGATGACTGTACACATATGACTGAAGGGAAGCAAGTTTGTCAAATGCCGTGATACCACAAGCATTCCATGAACGACATGTAATTGCTTGGCCATATCACTGAATGGGATGTTTCCTCGAAGTGCATGAACTAGGTGTGGACGAACCTGCCAAACGAACTGGTTTGTGAGAAGAGGGTGCTTGGTCACTTACTTCATCTCAGAGTGAGGTGAAAATGTCCAATTTCTCTGTGAGTGACGTGACTGAGTCGATCATGGCTTGCTGTGTCTCCACGAGGGTGTTGAGGGTGGCCTCAGTGTTGGCCTGGCTGGCAGTCAAGCTAGCCATGTGGGCCTCAATGTTGTCAAGCTGTGATTCAAGGGAGGCACACCTAGTCATAAGCTTGTCTACAGTGGTGCGAAGAGCTAGGACCTGCAGAGAAGGAGTTGCAGGAGTAGGTGACGATGACACGGTGATGCGTGGCTGAGGTGGTAGTGGTGGTGGCGAGGTGCGCAACAATGTAGAAGTGGCCTTACGTCTAGCACAACCATGCCAGACACTCACTCCCGGCTGCTGGCAACGAGGGCACCTCCAGTGTTTAGTGACCTCAGGTGGTGGTGGGGGCCTTGAGGTGGGGTCCTCTGCATCTGTGGGTGGGGGTGGTGGGGCGAGGTGGGGGCAGGTGCGGGAGTCATGACCCCCAGAACAATATGCACACCTTTCTGGGGCTGAGCAGTAGCGGGATATGTGTCCAATACCCCAGCACTTGTAACACGATGGCTTGTCATTATCCACCTGATGTACCCCACAGGGCGGGAGACACGGCAGGAAACTAAAAGCAAAAGATGACGGTGGTGGGTCCTGGAGAGTCCAAACCACTACTATCCTGTTAATGGACTTACCGTCTTGAAAGAAGCGACGTGCAGAGTAAACACCATCCATTTCCTTACTGAGGGAGGGGTCAACACCAACGGGGTAACGAGTAACAAGGTAGGTCGGTAGTTTGCGAGGCCTGTCAGAAGAGTCTTGCTGGGTAAGTTTAAGAGCAAGAAAATCACCACGCTTTGCACTCTGCACAATGTCCAAATGTTTACTAGAGATGTATACAAAACGAGAAGTCACTGCTGACATCTTGACCTCAGCCAGGGTGCGCTCCAGGTGGTATGCATGATTCACTTCCGCCAGCCATCGCAACTTGACATCAACCGATGGGTTGTCCTCAATCATGAGTTTGATGTACTCATTCCAGGGTGCAAAGGCTGGAAAGTAGGGAGGAGGGTGTGGAGGCAGCAGCCTGGGAGGGGGTATGGTGTCACGGTAATCACTGCACTCAAAGTCCATATCTTCCCTCCACCTTGAGACTTTAGAGATAGGCGATAAATGCTCCCCACTACTGTTGAGAAAGTCATCCACGGATCACTTGGAGGAGGAGGCAGTCTTAGGGACACAGCCAGGAGGTGGTATAGAGGGCGGGTCGGGAAGTACAGGAGTGGTTGACGGCCCCGTTGCAGTTGAATGAGGCAAACAGGGGGCCAGTGGTTGTTGGCTGTGTCATCATCCTCGTCATCACTCAGCACAAGGTCCTCCTCCAAAACAGAAAGGGAAGCTGGGCCCGAGTACTCCATAGTGCCTTGTACCTGTCACCAGCATCAGAAGCGAAGAGCAAGGCAAGGCAAGACAAAGTTTGTGGGAGAGGTGGTCGGGGCCGTCTATTTGCCACCGTGGCTTGACCCGAACTCGAGAGAGGGAGAGAGAGAGTGAGAGGGGTGGTGGGAAGGATGAGTTCTTGCTTCCTACATTCGACCGAAACAGTGAGTCCTTCTCTTAGAGTTGGGATGGGAGGGAGGGAAGGGGGGGGTGTATTGTGAAGGATTTCCAGCAATCATTTTCTCAGTCTCATTTATGTACGTGTTATAAATGCGGTTGGCTGTACTTATTGCACTGATATGGACTTTGATGAATGGCCGTGGAGAGTGCAGACGAGTATTCGCTGATCTCTCCTCTAGCGTTCTAGGGCTGCCTCACCGGCATTAGTTTTGTACATAGAGTTAATAAAGTTAGGTTAGCTAGTTCTCATATTCCTCCCAGCCCTGTTAGAGATATAGTAGGTGTCTATATCTGCTTTCTGAGATTGTCTTTGCTCACTCGCCACCGAAGTGTACCCCCCACTAATCACTCTGGGGTGTGAGTTACACACAGGCACATCCTCCCAAGAGTGGTTTGAGAGGGTAATCTCAGACTAGGTGTGTCTTCCCCGGGTACTTTGTCCCTTGCTCGTTTTTCTCTTTCGGTTACTATGGTGGACGTCCCTGCTGCCTCCCCGACCTTCAGGGGGTGAGGTGGTCCTGCCGACAATAGAATTGACGGGACTGACTGCCTCCAGACTGATGGACGCCAGACTCGATCCCCACTCGATGTTCCAATAGGGAATGCCACCTATGTGACAATCCATGCTCTAGGTTCCACTTCCCTGTCCAGTCTTAATCCCTTCCTTATCAAGAAGGTGATTTACAACTGTGTGGGAAAGGTCGAACAAGTAAAAAAACTTGCGAACGGAGATCTCCTGGTCAAAACTGTTAACTCGTCACAGGTGATAGATTTGCTGACACTGCGTAAATTCCACAGTTGCGATGTCGAGCCGAGAATCCCAATCTCCATGAATTCTTGCATGGGTGTTTTCACTTGCAGGGATCTCATGGTGATGAGCGAGGACGAAATCGTACGTGAATTGGAGCAGCAAGACGTAATTGACGCTAGATTCAATACTTGTCACTCGGAAGGCACAAGGACGAAGACAACAACTATTACCTTGATGTTTGGCAAAGTTTCTCTTCCTAGTCATGTCAAAGTTGGATACGAAATTGTTAACATAAGGCAGTACATCCCTAACCCTCTACGTTGCTTGAAATGCCAGCTGTATGGGCATAGTGACAAAGCTTGTTGGGCTTCCCAGCCAGTGTGCGGCAAGTGTGCAAGCCAGGGTCATGATGCAGAACATTGCACATCCGAGACTGTATGCCGCTATCACTGCAAGGGTACTCGCCCCACTTCCTCTAAGAACTGTCCCAAGTGGAAGAAGGAGAAGGAGGTCTGCACGGTGAAGGCAACTGAAGGTATTTCCTACTATGAAGCTAGGAAAAGGGTGAAGGAGTTGCATGCAACTCCCTCACCGAATGGGTCCTGTGCTTCGGCGGTAATGTCCCGTCCTGTGATGTGCTCTGTCGAGACACAAACTGACCTTGTCCTTCTCCCTACTGCCACTCACTGTACCTCTCCATCTCAGCCTCCTATCCGCTCCAACTCTCTCACTGACATCCCTAAGGCTTCAACATATTCTCAGGCTGCTGCTGCCCCTCCATCAGGGCACCCTAAACCGAAGTCTGACAAATCTATTAAGAGTAACATGACCACCCTCACAAAACAGTCACGTCCCCATGTTCTTCCAGCTTCTACTCCAGTGAGGGAGAGAAAAGGTAGCTCTTCCTCGGTGGAGTCTGGGAGTTATTGATGAAAATATGGAGGTTTCTGCCAACAAGCACCGGGATAGGTCCCTCAGTAGTCGCTCACCTGCTGGCGGGCAGCACAAAAAGACTAAGCACACTGACCCCAAACGTAAATCTTAAACCATCACATTCACTATATTACAATGGAATCGTAGGACTCTTGGGAATAAACAACATAATATAGCAATCTTGCTTTCTATACACAGGCCAGATGTAATATGTTCACAGGAGACACGCTTGATGGATCACTCTGATTTCAGCTTAGACACTACCACTTGTATACAAGATATGAGGGTCACGGAGTTACCATATAGGCATACACGTACAAATCACACCAACAAACGGAAAGGATTCTAAGTTCTACTTTGGAAGCTGTTGCGTGTGGAGTAAAATTTAATAACATGTATCTGTCTTACTTGCTGGCTCTACTGTCCACCACATGGCCCCATTGATAGTGATGCTTTGAATTCATTATTTGAACATCTTCTAGGGAAGAAGTTAGTGTTGGGTGACTTTAACGCCCATCACTATCAGTGGGGTAGCTTGAGGATCGATGATCATGGTGAGCAAGTAGCAGACCAAATACTACAATCCAACCTCTGTCTTCTGAACGATGACAGAGTGACTCATGTAGATGATCATACTGGTAACTTTTCGGCCATTGACTTGTCTCTGGCCTCCCCAGGTATACATCACGATTTCTCGTGGGATCCTTGTGACGACTCATTGGGATGTGACCATTTACCCATCTGTCTTTCTTATAAACGTGACATTGTTCGGACCCTCCACCCCCAAAATTTAACTATAAGAAAGCAGATTGTGGATCCTTCTCAAGGACTCCCAATTGAGATATATCTGGGGAGACAGAAGATGTTAAGGTAAAAAATCTAACCAATTCCATATTACACGCAGCTGAGGCTGCTATTCCCAAGACTTCTACAGTTCATGCGAAGCATAGAGCACATTGGTGGACGCCGAATTACCAACAAGCATTAAGGAAACACAATAGGAGATACAGGATTTTTTATAGTTAGCCTACGGATAAAAATTTTATTGCATACAAAAAGGCACGGGCTGAGGCAAAGAGAATAATAAGAAGAGCCAAACGTGACTCCTGGCGGTCCTTTGTGTCCACGGTGACTCGTACAACACCATTAACTAAAGTCTGGTACACGATAAGAATATTAAATAATAAAGGCCCATACTTCCCTGGGACCACACTGCAGGTCAATCATAACTATGACGATCACGTGGACGTTGCTAACATCCTTGCAAGGAGTTTTTCTCGTATAAGTAGCTCAGCCAATTATGACCCGCATTTCCATCATAAACGCATGGCTGAGATACGAATATTAGACTTTGCCACAGAAGACGTAGACTCACCGTACAACCAAGAGTTTACCCTAAGTGAACTGCTCCTTGTCTTTAAATCCTGTAAAGACACCAGCCCTGGACCAGACACCATCACGTACGGTATGATCCAGCATCTTAATCAGGACAGCCTGATTAAGATGTTAGCATTGTACAATGAGATTTGGGCATCTCGAATGTTCCCAAACTCATGGCACTTTACGCACTTCATATCAATACGCAAAGAGGCTGGTCGTCTTATGAATCCCACTTCATTTCGACCAATTATTCTTGACTTCTTGTCTATGTAAGGTCATGGAACGAATGGTAAACAATAGGCTTCTTTTTATTTTAGAGTCAAAGAATTTGTTGTGATCAACAATGTGGCTTCCGTAAATACAGAAGTTCACTAAATCATTTAATGAATTTGAAGCATTGTATTTCAGAGGCAATTGCCAATAAAGAATTCATGATAGGGTTGTTCTTGGACATCCATAAAGCCTATGACATGACATGGCGACACGGTATACTGATGAAGCTCTATGCTTGTGGTTTTAGAGGAAATTTGCCTATTTTTATTTCAAATTTCTTAAGGGATAGGACTTTCTCTGGCAAATTGCCCCAAAACGTAACATCAGATATATTTATCCAGGAAAACGGGATGCTGCAGGGAAGTGTTCTTAGTCCCACCTTATTTAGTACTGTATTATGATCAATGATATTCAGTCATCAGCTCCCATCCTGAGGAATCTTAAATACTCGCTCTGCGCGGACGATTGTGCAATATGGCACTCTTCCCGTAATGCACAATTTTCGGCTGGGCAGAATCAAGCAGCCCTTGACTCCGTCCACCAATGGACCTTGCAGTGGAGATATAAGTTTTCCTTCCCTAAGTGTGCCACTGAAGTTTTCACTAATTGTAACGTCCCCAATTTGCGTTTATTTTGGATAATCAAGCGGTACCTTGTCAAAATTCTGTAAAGTTTTTGGGCCTCCACTTTGATAGCAGATTGAATTTTAAACTGCATATTAATAATTTTCTCACTCATTGTGATAAACCATTAAATGTCCTCAAGTACCTAACATTTACTACATGGGGTGCCGACAGAAAATCTTTATCAATGGTGTATAAGTCCCTTATTAGATCCAAGCTAGACTGTGGCACACAGGTGTATGACTCGGCATCCGATGCCACACTGAGTAGGTTGGATGTATTGCAGAATATATGTTTGCAAATATGTCTTGGAGCCATCCGGTGTACCCGTGTAGTTCGTATGGAAGTGGAGACGAATGTGCCTCCCCTCTGTATTCGCCAAAACCATCTTGCATTGTCCTATGGAGTAATAACAACTAGGAAAAGTAATATCGGCAACATGGCCTGTTACTCCCTGTCTCAGTACCACCATCTTATGCAGGGGGTTTGTCGGCCACTAGCCATTCGCCTCCACTTACTGTCTCAGGAGCTTGGTGTGGACCTCAGTGACTATGACAAGCTGGTGTCAGAAAATATAGCACCTTGGGAGCCACCCAGCTTTACCGTGGATGTTTCATGGTTCCCAGCACCAAAGGCCAAGGTCCACCACTTGTTTCGTAACATCATAGTTTGTCACTTGGGGGCCCACCAACTGTACACTGATGGCTCCAAGTCGAGTGAATGTGTGGGTGCAAGTGTATGGTCGACCGAATGTGCCCTCAGGTATCGGCTGCCGAATCAAACGTTTGTATTTACCTCCGAACTTTTTGCTATTGACAAAGCCATAGACTGTGCTCTCAGTTCTAGACATGACTCATTTGTCATATATTCAGATTCCAAATGAGCCCTTCAGGCGATTGCTTCTTGCACTACGGATTCTAATGAGATCCAGGACCGCATTGTTAATAAACTGCATTGATGCAACAAGTCATTCACGCTGATCTGGGTGCCTGGTCATTGTCGTATCTACGGCAATGAGCAGGCTGACTTACTTGCAAAGTCGGCTGTAGAGCTCGAGGAGACTTGGGACGTTCCTCGTGATCTACGGTCGAGTCTCTTTCTTGGAAAGAAATCAATAAATCTTTTGTGGCAATGTCAGTGGACAAGGCTAAATATACCAACGTGTAAACCATACCAGGGCGACTGGGATACTGCCAACAGTTCCAGTCGCCTGGAAGAAAAAGTGTTGGCGCGTTTACGGCTTAACGCCACGGTCATAACACACATGAAACCATACATGGAAAGACGATTCCCACCGCACTGTGACATCTGTAATGCGGTGTTATCTATCAGTCATATCGTACTGCGCTGTCGGCGATTTATTCATGAACATACTTCACTTATAAATTACTGCGGCACAGCAAACGTCCCCTTCACCCTTTCCACCATCCTGGGTGATGGGGATATTGTTTTAACTAATAAATTCATGGCTTTCTTGAGAGAGACCGTACTGATCAGAGTGATGTGACTTTTTTACTATATGGTTATGGTTTTTATCTAATGTATATATGTATATATTGTATTATTAATTAGGGTTAACAGTTGACGCATTGGAAATAGCTCCAACTTCTGACTGCTCTATTTCTAATATTAATGTCCACGTTCCTTCTTGAGAGTCACCAGTTGATGAGTGCAAGTGTCCAATAGAGAAAGGTATTGGGCATTTTCAGTCGATGGTGTTTTGTTGGGCGAGGTACTACACTTTCTGTACATGTGTAAATGAATTCCATCATCTTGAATAAGCTATCTTAATTAGGGTTGACAGCTGACGTATATAGAATAGTTGCTAACTCCTCAGGTTCTCTTTCATATATCGATGTCCCCTACATTACTTTCTGCCTCGACTGACAGTCAGCAGGTGATGAGTGCATGTATGTAATGTAGAAAGGCATTACGTATCTGCAGTTGATGATGTTCTCTTGGTCAAGGTATTTTTACCATTAGTGTAGGATTAGCTATTTGTCTCTTTAGGATTTCGTATAGATTAGCGATTTGGCTGTTAGGTTAATAGTTTTAGGGTCTTTAGATTAGGCATCTTGTTTTTCTGATAAATAATGTAAGGTCTACAAAAACAAAACAAAAAACATTAAAAAATAAAAATAATAAAATATAAAAATACCAAAAAGTAAAATAAAATAAAAATTATTATGTATATATGTACGTATGTATGTGTGTATGAAAGTGTATATATATATATATATATATATATATGTGTGTGTGTGTGTGTGTGTGTGTACATATAAATGTTTGCCTTAATCACCAGGGGCTTCGGCCCCAATGGTGGATAGGCAAAAAAGAAAAGAAAAAATATTGCACTGGGCCTTTGATGCATGGTCGCGGAGGATGTAGACGTGTTTCACTGTGCTCTCTCCTCTAGCTTTGTAGGGCTTCCTAACCGGCATTATTTTTTTTTTTTTTTCACCCTTCTGGTGACGATAGGGTAGTTAGTACTCATTTACCTCCCTTCCCCATTAGTTTGGAACAGTAGGTGTCTGTTCCTATACACTGAGATTACTTGCTGCCTGCAGAGGTTCCCCTCAACTCATTGCTCTGGGGCGTGAATTAACACCGATGGACCTCCCTGGAGTGGTTTGAGGGTGCAATTTCAGCCTTAGGTGTTTGGTCCCGGGTTGTTTGTCCCTTGCTCGTCTTTTCTCCTTCTTCCCACTTCCCCCGGTAGGGGACGGTGGTTGCTATGGCGGACGCCCCTGCCGCCTCCCCTCTCCCTTTCAGGGGGGAAGGTGGTCTTGACGAAACCCCTACCAATAGACGGACTGACCGCCTCCAGACTGAACGGACCCTGACACGTACCCCAATGGACATCCCTGTACATAACGCTCAATTTGTAACCCTACATGCTCTAGGTTCCACTCCCTTACCAGCCTCAATCCTTTCGTCAAGGTGATTGGTGGCTGGGCTGGGGAGGTGGAACAAGTTAAAAAACTTGCAAATGGGGATCTCTTGGTAAAAACTGTCAACTTCTCCCAGGTAAATGACTTAATGAAACTGCGTAAGTTCCACAAATATAATGTCGAGCTGAGGATCCTGCACGCCATGAATTCCTGCAAAGGTGTCATCACCTGCAGGGATCTCATGGTTATGGAAGAGGACGAGATCATACGGGAACTTGCTCAGCAGGACGTAATCGATGCCCATTTTATTACTAGATATTCCGAAGGCTTGAGGACGAAGACTGCCACTACTGTCTTGACCTTTGGCAAAGTTTCACTTCCAGCCCATTTCAAAACTGGCTACGAACGTAAGGCCATACATCCCTAATCCACTTTACTGTTTAAAGTGTCAATTATATGGGCACCAATTCGGGCCTCCCAGTCAGTGTGTGGCAAATGTGCAACACAGGGATATGATGCTGAACACTGCACATCGGAGACGTTGTTTTCACTGCAAGGGCACACACTTCACTTCCTCTAGGGATTGTCCCAAGTGGAAGGAGGAGAAGGAGGTCTGCACGGTGAAAGCAACAGAGGGCATTTCCTTCTACGAAGCTAGGAAAAAGGTGAAGGAGTTGCATGCAACTACCACGCCGAATAGGTACTATGCTTCGGCGATGATGTCCCGTCCCGTGATATGCTCTGTTGAAACACAGACTGACTCTGAACCTGTTCCTCTTGCCACGCACTCTACCTCTCCATCTCAGCCTCCTGTCTGATCCAGCTCTCAAACTGACGTCCCTGTTGCAACTTCCTACTCCCAGGCTGCTGCTGCCTCTCAGTCAGTCAAGCCTAAAACGAAGCCAGACAACTCATGTAAGAGTATTATCACCACCCTCACAAAACAGTCACGTCCTCATGTTCTTCCTGTTCCTGGTCCAGCGAGGGAGAGAAAGGGTAGCTCTTCCCCGGTGGAATCTGGGAGCCTAGTTATTGACGAAAATATGGAAGTTTCGACAGCAAGCACCGGGATAGGTCCCCTGGTAGTTGCTCGCCCGTTGGCGGCCGCATAATAAAAATGAAGGGCACTGGCCACCCTCGTAAATCTTAAACCGTCGCATTCACTGTGTTACAGTGGAACTGTAGGACTCTTGGGAATAAATTACATAACATAGAAATCTTGCTTTCCATGCACAGGCCAGACATAATTTGTTTACAGAAGATGCGCTTAATGGATCACCCTGATCCTCCCCAGTTCAAACATTACCACTTGTATAGAAGATACGAAAGTCACGGAGTTGCCATATACACACACAAGTCACACCCACAAATGGAAGTGATTTTAAATTCTACTTTGGAAGCTGTCACGTGTGGAGTAAAATTTAATAACATGTATCTGTCTATTTGATCTCTCTATTGTCCTCCACACGGCCCTACTGATAGTGATGCTTTGAATTCGCTATTTGAACATCTTTCAGGGAATAAATTAGTCTTGGACGACTTTAATACCCATCACTATCAATGGGGTAGCTTGAGGATCGATGGTCGTGGGGAGCAAATAGCCGACGAAATACTACAGTCCAACTTCTGTCTTCTGAACGATGGTAGAGCGACCCCTGTGTATGATCATACTGGTACCTTTTCGGCCATTGACTTGTCTCTGGCCTCCCCAGGTATACATCAAGATTTCTCGTGGGATCCCTATGACGACTCCTTGGGAAGTGACCATTTACCCATCTGTCTTTCTCATTCACGCGACATTGTTTCGGACCCTCCACCCCCAAAATTTAACTATAAGAAAGCAGATTGGGGATCCTTCTCAAGGACTCCCAATTTAGATATATCTGGGGAGACCATAGATGTTAAAGTCGAAAATGTAACTAATTCCATCATACACGTGGCTAAGGCTGCTATTCCCAAGACTTCTACAGTTCATGCAAAGCATAGCATTGGTGGACAACGGATTACCAACAAGCATTAAGGAAACGCAATAGGAGATACAGGATTTTTGATAGTCAGCCTACTGAGGAAAATTCCATTGCATACAAACAGGGCTGAGGCAAGGAGAATTATAAATAGGGCCAAACGTGATTCCTGGCGGAATTTTGTGTCCACGGTGACTCGAACTACTCCACTCATTAAAGTCTGGTCCACAACTAGAATATTAAACAATAAATGCCCATATATCCCTGTGACCACCTTGCAGGTGAACATCATATATGACGATCCCATGGACGTTGCTAACATCCTCGCCAAGAGTTTTTCCCATGTACAGTACGTAGCTCAGCCAATTACGATCGGCGTTTTCAACATCATAAATGCACGGCTGAGCTACAGATATTAGACTTTGCCACAGAAGATGTAGACTCCATACCACCAAGAGTTTACCCTACGTGAACTGCTCCTTGCCCTTAAATCCTGTAAAGACTCCAGCCCTGGACCAGACACCATCACGTACGGTATGATCCAGCATCTTAATCAGGACAGCCTGATTAAGATGTTAGCATTGTACAATGAGATTTGGGCATCTCGAATGTTCCCAAACTCATGGCACTTTACGCACGTCATATCGATACCCAAAGAGGCTGGTCATCTTATGAATCCCACTTCATTTCGACCTATTATGTTGACTTCTTGTCTATGTAAGGTCATGGAACGAATGGTAAACAATAGGCTTCTTTTTATTTTAGAGTCAAAGAATTTGTTAAGTGATCAACAATGTGGCTTCCGTAAATACTGAAGTTCACTAAATCATTTAATGAATTTGGAGCATTGTATTTCAGAGGCAATTGCCAATAAAGAATTCATGATAGGGCTGTTCTTGGACACCCATAAAGCCTATGACATGACATGGCGACACGGTATACTAATGAAGCTCTGTGCTTATGGTTTAAGAGGAAATTTGCCTCTTTTTACTTCAAAGTTCCTAAGGGATAGGACTTTCTCTGGCAAATTGCTCCATAACGGAACATCGGATATATTTACCCAGGAAAACGGGGTGCTGCAGGGAAGTGTTCTTAGTCCCACCTCATTTAGTATTATGATCAATGATACTCTATCATCAGCTCCCATCCTGAGGAATCTTAACCCGCCGCATGCCGGCTATTTTTAGCCCTATGGGTCACCCTAGTGCCGGCCATTTTTCGACACTTTTTTTTTGGGGGGGGGGCTAAAATGAGAGATTTTGATGTGGAAACAACGAATTTCACCATTAAAATGCTCACCGAGGCTCGGAAATGAGTTTTATTGAGTTCTGCATACTCGTGTACAGGTATAGCCATTCTCTCACGCTCACCACGTACAGTTGGAGAAATTTCCGCGCGGGACACCGCGTAGAAGACAACAGGAGCGGCAAATAATTTTATCCGGTAACAGTGTTGGGGGTAAAGGAGGAGTGGAACGTGCGGGGTAGGTGAGGGTTTGGGAGGGTAGTGGGGGTAGCTGTGTGGTGGGAGGGATGAGAGTAGGGGTAGCGGAGTGTTGGGGAGAGGCTTAGTAGCCATTTAATGTCGTAACATAATTTGCTTTGATTTTAAATGAACGTGTTTTTATGATAGGGCAACACACGAAGTAGCAACAAACTGTAAAATGATGGTTCGTGACATGATGAAAAAGGGTCAGTTCAGTGATCATGCAAGGGTGATATAACACACAGACATCACTAACAAGTAACCTTATATAATGACTCGCCCCCCTTCAGTATCTATAACATTCGTATTGTAACACAGACTAATATCAGACGTTTACCTCAGATACGGCTAAGAAAGGTTGCTCATACATTATTGATTGTAACGTAGATATGTAGTGTATGGAAAATAAAGTACACAATTATAATATTCCATCCCTTCTTTGTTTCAGTCAACCATTAGAATTTATTACCCCAGAAGGCATTAAAGTATGTCAGATTTTACGACAAATTCATCTTTGTTAGCTGTCAATGTGAATTTGAAATATTTCCTAAATTGTAAGCACATGCTGGCTGCATGGCACAAACTAATTTAAGCATAAACCAGACCTAGACCTTTTCAGGTCAATCAATAGCGTCTGTGTGTGTGTGTGTGTGTGTGTGTGTGTGTGTGTGTGTGTGTGTGTGTTGTGCAGTGTATAATACTGGGTCTCTCCCTGTCTAACTCTCTCAGTTTATCTCAGAGAGACTCATAAGTAGGCTTAGAATAATCATGCATTTGCATATGTGCATATGCAAATGCATATTCTTGCCATTTATGAGCGTCAGTGCATATTCCTACTTTTTGTTTAATTATACGGCATATACTTTGAAATTCCCTGGGTATTATAGCTTCTTCAACCTGTAATAATATTTAAAGTCATAATATCCATCAGATCATAGTGAATTATATACTGCTTAATTGGTTGTGGTTGGGATATATATATATATATATATATATATATATATATATGTATATATATATATATATATATATAGATAGATAGATAGATAGATAGATAGATAGATAGATATAGATAGATAGATAGATATAGATAGATAGATAGATAGATATAGATATAGATAGATAGATAGATAGATAGATAGATGGATAGATAGATAGATAGATAGATAGATAGACAGATAGATAGGTAGGTAGATAGATAGATAGTTAGATAGATATAGATAGATAGATACATACATACATATACTCGTTGCCTTAGTCCCTGGTGGAGTCGGCCGCGCTTATATGTTGTCATCAGTAACTTCTGTCCTCGTCTTCCAGGCCTAACTGCCTCATTTCTTTCTCAGTTCCATCTCTCTGTCTAATCCCTTGTCTTCCCGTCGTTCTTCTCCCTTCCACCTGACTCCTCCATGCCACCGTCACAGGATATACTTCCTCCATCCTAGTCACATGCCCATACCACCTCAAACGTGTCTCTCTTGCCTTCTCCACAACTGGCACAACTCCTGCCTCTGCTCTGATGTCATCATTCCTACTCCTCTGTCTGTGACACTCCCATCAGTCATCGCAGCATCCTCATCTCTGTCCTTTCCAGCTGTTTCTCTTCATTCTTCCTCAACGCGCAGGCTTCTGTGCCATACAGCAATATAATAGCAACTTTTGGAAGATGGCTTCAGGTCATTCCTCCATCTACCTCACACACCCCAAAGGGGGGCGCGTTCCCCAGTTTAGAAAGCACTTTTTTTTTTTTTATGCGAGGAAGAAGGAACCAAAGGCCATGAGCCAGCAGTAACAGTCCTCTCCAAGAGAAAAACAAAATACAATAGAGAGCCAAATTCAAGATCCGATCATTTTGAGATGCCTGGACACACTGCGTTTGAAAGACTGGAGATCATAGGCAGCAGGAAATACAGACAGAGGGAGACAGTTCCAGAGCTGACCTGTTGCATAAATGAAAGACTGGGAGTAACGGTTAACTCTTGCATTAGAGATTTGGACAGAAAAGGGATGAGAGTTTGTTGCCAGACGGGTGCTACGCGCCCGTCGTAAAGGTGGAGGAATGCAAGCAGACAGTTCAGAGGAGCAGTGACCATTAAAGTAGCGATAGAAAAGAGATAAAGATGCAACAGTGCGGCGAAGAGACAGAGGTTGAAGGGAGTCAGTAAGAGAAGGAGAGTTAATGAGACGAAAAGCCTTTGACTCCACCCTATTGAGAAGAGCTGTATGTGGGGAGCCTCCCCACACATGAGAGTTGTACTCCACACAGGGGCAGATAAAACCCCTGTATAGAGTCAACAATTGTGCAGGGGTAAAGAAAGAGAGGAGTCGGCTTAGCACACCCAATCTCTTGGAAGCAGATTTTACTAGAGATGTAATATGATCTTTCCAAGTTAAGTCCCGAGTAAATGAAACCCCAAGCATGTTCAAGGATGATGCAGGATTAAGCTGAATATTATTAAACATTAGTGGGTATACCTGTGGAAGATTTTGTCGGGTTGATAGGTGTAAGAACTGAGTCTTAGATGCATTAAAAACAACCATATTATTATTATCCCAGTCAGAGATACGAGCCAAGTCAGATATTAGGTGTGCCATAGCCTCATCCCTTGTTTGTTGAAGTAATTGTTGAGATGGGCGTTGCGGGAACCGAATGGAAAGGTGAAGGGTGGAGTCATCAGCGTATGAGTGGATAGGAATAGATGTACAGCTTAGAAGATCATTGATGAATAAAAGGAAGAGAGTTGGTGATAGGACAGAGCCCTGAGGAACACCACTATTGATAGAACATTGCCAACCGAGTGCTAACCCAACACAGTCATTGGTACTAATACTTTCCATAAGTGATGTTTTTTTGCTCTTGGTTCAGTTAATAACATTTGTTTATCCAGACAAATGTTAGAACGCGTAGTGCATGAAGTTTATCAGAAACTGAGTAAAACAGAATAGTTGGGTTGAGAAACACTTCTTGTTTAAATGGAATGGGACAAATAAGTCCTTCCTTCGACCTAATTCCCAGAAAAAAACATTATTCAGCTATATTCTCCTCAACTGTGAGTTGTATGAGACAATAAGAATATGATATTATCTCTTAGTGTGTGTGGAAGGAGTGGGCAGAGAGGAGAACTGCCTGCCAAAATTTAATGCGTTTGGGTGAGTGTGTGTAATTCACCGGGTCGGTCAGGATAACGTGATGGGCGTGATCATAAGTTCATTACCCTCCAGGAAGAGAGCTGAGGGCTCATATAGTCCGATGTAGAGCAAGGCTGTGACCCTCACACACACACACACAACCACTCCCTCCCTCAAGAGGAACAGTAACCTCCCACTTCGTTCGTGAAACTTTTTGCACCCGATCCGGCGCGAACCCCCGTCCTACTAGATGGCAGGCGAAAACATTACCACTACGTCAGTTGTGTGTGTGTGTGTGTGTGTGTGTGTGTGTGTGTGTGTGTGTGTGTGTGTGTGTGTGTGTGTGTTTAGAGGCTGGGCTAGCACATTTGTAGATATCACATTACGACGATTTCGTAAAACGTTAGGTGCATGCACAGTTTGTTGCAGTGCAAATCTTACATAGTGCTGGTAATTTTGTGAGTGTCGTGTGTATGTTGTCAAATATATCACCATCTTTTAATAGCGGAATTACGTCTGTATTCACTTTAGATGACAACTGAAAGATAGACTGATTGTATCTAATTCCTGTCAACCTGAAGGTTACCAATGTGACTGTCTATAAGGTAATCTAGTGCGTGTGTCAGAGAGAGAGAGAGAGATTATGCACGTTTAATACTCGTATAATCACACAGCCATGCACTAAAGCATGAAGTTATATAGGCCTATTAAGCTATGAGGAATTGGCTCTAAGAAAGTGCTGACTGGAATTTATAGTCTGTATGAAGGCCAGGCTCAACCATCTGTAAGCCAGGTAAGTGCCTACACGACTATGAAAGGATTACAAATTATGCCGTCAGTCTAAAGGATGTATTTTCCTTATTCTGCCAGCGTTCGGTCTTAAGTTAACAGTAGTTGACTTATACAATATAGATTGGACTATTACAGGATGTTAGATTCGGTATTCAGTACTAGTTCCCATGCAAGTTACAGTATCTTTGTTAAGCGACTTGCATGAGAAGCAGCTGAAGTCAATTCAAAATATTTGTAAATTCTCAGTCAACAATAGAAAGCTTTCCGATAAGGATACGAATGACGGAGGCGAAAAATAAAATAAGGTTACGTATTGGCGATACCTGTTTGCTTAGGTACTGAACTTATTCCATCAAATACTGAACCATCATTAGCAGCTTGTTGCCACTACTTTTTATAATTAACAGAAAAATCGTATTGGAATGATTATCTACGCAGAATTTATTGACACAATTAATGGCTACTTAACCTCTCCCTAAAACTCACCTACCCCCACCACCACCACCCCTCTCCCCCAACATTCATCTTCCCCGCAACTCCCACCCCCTGCTTCACCCCCAGCACTGTTACCAGATCATTTCTGTCTATCGCTGTTGCTGCCATCTACACAGTGTCCCGTGCGGAAATTTCTCCAACTGTACGTGAGAGAAAGCCGTTTTCTATGTAAGGTATTTATGCTGGGAAGGTATAGCAATGTTCAGTACACTTTTCTGATTACTAATTACTTCAGCATCTATCACAATTTGCACGTCTTTCTCACTGTGAATGCATTATCTTACACTTACTTGAAGATAGGTACAACCTGACTTCATTACGTACAGTCCTGGCACTTACAAGAAGGTATTTACAACTTGACTTCACTATATAGTCCTTACACTTACAAGAAAATATTTACAACTTACACTTACATGAAAATATTTACAAAATGCCTTAACTATGTACAGCACTGGGTGAGGCACACAGGCAGAGTGAGGCAGAGCGAGCGTGAGGGGGGGAGCAAGGGAGTGTATGGCCTTGACAGCCTCGGCGATGGTAGAGGAACAGTTACCTTACATGCCTGCCAATTTTTTCCCGTGAATCTTGAAAAATGCAGTCACAGTAACCATTTTAAAACGGCACTGGCACTGGCCGCGGAATTATGTCAGACCGTTTTCAAACGGCACCGGCTCGTGGCGGGTTAAATACTCGCTCTGTGCTGACAGTTGTGCAGTATGGCACTCCTCCCGTAATGCACAATTTTCGGCTGGGCGGATTCAAGTAGCCCTTGACTCTGTCCACCAATGCGCCTTGCAGTGGGGATATAAATTTTCCATCCCTAAGTGTGCCGCTGTAGTTTTCACTAATCGTAATGTCCCTGATTAGCGTTTATTTTTGGATAATCAAGTGGTACCTTTTCAAAATTCTGTAAAGTTTTGGGGCCTCCTCTCTGATCGCAGATTAGATTTTAAACTTCATGTTAATAACTTGCTTGCTCGTTGCGATAAACTGTTATATATCCTCAAGTACCTAGCAGGTACTACATGGGGTGCCGACAGAAAATCTTTATTAATGATGTATAAGTCCCTTATTAGATCCAAGCTAGACTATGGCACACAGGTGTATGGCTCGTCATCCGATGCGACACTGAGAAGGTTGGATGTGTTACAGAACAAATATTTGCGAATGTGTCTTGGAGCCGTCCGGTGTACATGTGTAGCTCAAATGGAAGTGGAGGCGAATTTGCCTCCCCTCCGTGTTGAGAACATCAAGAAAGTGTAATATTGGCAATGTGGCCTGTACCCCTCTGTGTCAATACCATCATCTTATGCGGGGGGTCCATTGGCCACTTGCCATTCGCCTCCACTTACTGACTCAGGAGCTTTGTGTGGACCTCAGTGACTGTGACAAGTTGGTGTCAAAAAATATAGCGCCTTGGGAACCACCTGGCTTTAATGTTGATGTTTAATGGCTCCCAGCACCTACGACCAAGGCACTGGAGGCATAGGTCCACCACTTGTTTCATAACATCATAGTTCGTCACTTGGGGTCCCACCAATTGTACACCGACTGCTCTAAGTCGAGTGAATGTGTGGATGCAAGTGAATGGTCAACTGAATGTTTCTGCAAGTATCGGCTGCTGAATCATACATCTGTGTTTACCTCCGAACTTTTTGCTATTGACAAGGCCATAGACTATGCTCAAAATTCAAGGCATAACTCGTTTGTAATATTTTCTGATTCCAAATCAGTCCTTCAGCAATTGCTTTATGTACTACGGATTCTAATGAGATCCAGGGCCGCATTATTAATAAATTGCATTCGTGCGACAAGTCCTTCACGCTGATCTGGGTTCCTGGTCTTTGTCGTATCTACGGCAATGAGCAGGCTGACTTACTTGCAAAGTCGGCTGTGGAGCTCGAGGTGACTTGGGACGTTCCTCGTGATCTACAGTCGAGTCTCTCTCTCGGAAGGAAATCAATAAGTCTTCTGTGGCAAGGTCAATGGACCAGACTTAATATTCCAACATGTGAGCTGTACCTGGGCGACTAGGATACTGTCAATCGTCCCAGTCGCCTTGAGGAAGAAGTACTGGCAAGATTACGGCTTAACCCCTAAAACACGGGTCATCGCATTTGCGACGCTCGCCGAAAAGGACATAATGGCAGATCGTCGCGTTTGCGATTCGAGTTAATTTTGAATAAACGCGGGCAAGCAGGTTCAAGCTGGTATTGTCTATCAGTACCGCCACCCTTTAGCTACTATTAGCATACTTGACCTTTGTACTACTGACCTCCGTTGTTGCCAAGTATTGCTTTTTTTACCCACCCCCCCACCGCGGCCCGGCCACCCTGGCTGTGGTATATGGCAGCGCGCTGACTGCTCAGAAATGTCAATCTGCGCTTTCCTCTTGCAAGCAGTTTATGCTAATTGGAAACGCTTGTTTCCCCAGTTGTCACACTAGCTTCTTTTCGCGCGGTTTTCCCCTGTTTAGCGTCAGTTTACTGCAGGCTTTCAAGGTGACATTATGGTGAATTCTAGCTCTTCCGAGTCAGTGCCTTCCAGCCCTCCGAAAAAGGGCTTTGTGACCTCTACCCCTTCTAAACCCTTACTAGGGAGTGCAAAGGGCCTGAGTGAGTCTGCTATAGGCCCAGAACTACTGAAAGCCTCTATGGACTACGGTAGTGATGTTGGTGAGTGGTCGAGCCTTGCAGTATCAGACACTTTATCATCGAGTGCTGAGTCTGAGGTGCAGGAAGAGGCAATTGCTGTGCCTAGTACCTCGTCAGGCAAGGTTCCACAGCAGAAGGGAGTGGCGTATGGCAAGGGGGCAAAGAGAAAGCGAAGTGGTGACCCCGGTTCCCAGTCATTGTTCTCCGCAGGCCGGCCATTGTCCCCAACCTCAGGTCAGGCCGCCGCCATACCGCCTCGCACCCCCAGCCCCATTCTCTCGTCATCATCATCTGCTGTGATTTCTCCAGAGTCTTCGGAGTCTCCTTCACCACCTCGGAAGGGAAGTAGGCAGTCTGGTAGTCGTAGAGGTTTCCGTAGGCCCCGTGTTCGTGCTGGCATGAGTAGGAAAGTGTCTCCTAGTGCTAAAATTAGTGGTAAGGTTTATCGCACTAGGCAACTCACCACCCAGCCTACTGTGAGTGACCTTGAACCTTCTCCCACTCTCCCCACCACCACCACAACCGCACATTCCTGACCTACCTCACCCACTGCCACACGGCCTGCCTCACCCACTGCCTCACCGCCTGCCTCACCCACTGCCACACGGCCTGCCTCACCCTCCGACGCACCCACCCACTCCCAGCCTAGGCAGGGCACTCTGGACGCCTTCGTGTGGTCTGAGGGCTCTGATTTTGTGCCAGAGGATCTGCCCTTTGATTCAACTGGGTGTGGGATCCAGGCTGACTTCCCTGTCCCCGAGGGTGGTGAATGTTTGGACTACTTGTTGGCCTTCCTGGATGATGAAGTCATGCAGCATATTTGTACCGAGACCAACAGGTACGAAGGACAATATGCTGCAGTTCGTGAAGGTGAAGGTGCAACGCCATCCACGTCGCGGATGGCAGCATGGGTTCCTGTGACGATCCGGGAACTATTTGTATTCATCGGCTTGATGCTTCTCATGCCACATAACTGGAAGCACAAGCTCGAGGAGTACTGGAGTGCTGACGGCCTGTGCCCCACACCCATCTTCAACAAGTACATGACTCGGGATCGTTTCAGGCAACTCATGACGTACCTGCACTTCGCAAACAACGATGAGCCTTCCCAGACTGACCCCCTATGGAAAGTGAGGGAAATCCTGAACATGATCAAGGACAAGTTTATGACGTTCCTTCGGCCCTTCAAGAAAGTAGTGATCGACGAGTCCTTGGTTTTGTTCAGGGGCCGTCTTCGGTTCGTGCAGTATATTCCTAACAAACGCCACTGTTTTGGAATAAAGTTTTTCGTGCTGTGCGACTGCAAGACGGGGTTCATCCTAGACTTCGTCATCTACACCGCCAGCAGTGTGGACTTCGACAAGACCGACCCCCTTGGATTCTCTGGCTCTGTGGTGAAAGTGCTTCTGGAAAAGTACTTCGGCGGGAATCATGTCTTGTATACTGACAATTATCATACAGCACCGAAACTCGCCAAGTACCTTTCAGAGCACGGCGTCGGCTCCTGTGGCACTGTCAGGAGCAATAGGGTACATTACCCTGCCTTCCCCGAGGCTGCAAGATCAAAGTGGGGAGACGTGCACCTGAAGAAATCGGAGAAGATGCTGGCGATATGGTGGCACGACAAGAGGATCGTCAATATACTCACCACAGTACACAAGGGGGAAATCCAAGCCACAGGGAAGGTCGACAGAAGGACTGGCGAGCCTGTGATGAAGCCTGGTGCTGTAATTGACAACAACGTCAATATGCGGCTGGTGGACAAGTCCGATATGATGATCGGAGAGATTGACTGCCTGAGGAGGAACCGGCGCTGGTACAGGAAGGTGTTCTTGCACTTGCTTGATATGTGTATGCTGAACGCCTTCATCCTGTATAAGATCAAGAACAGGAAGCCAGCTAATTACTCTCTCAGGCGGTTTTCAAAGACTTGTGTCTACCAGCTGCTTCAGCGTTTTGGACAGGTACTGCCATCAGGTCCCAGGCGCCACTCACAGACACGTCCAGACCGCCTACAGTGCCAGGACTACCTTCAGCGACACCGCCCCGAGCCACTGCCTAGCACTGCCAAGAGGGGGGAAAGCACTGAGGAGGTGCTATGTTTCCAGCCACACCAACCGGCAAGAACGAAGTTTTAGACGCACCTCCTTGCAGTGCAAAGAGTTTCAGATTCCCCTGTGCGCTTACCCGTGTTTCTTTGACTACCACAGCCTGAGTAGATATTGAAAATAAGGGTGGAAATATGTAAATAATACTGAGAGTGACAGTGATACTAGTGCTTAGTTTTCTTGTACGTACTGACAGTGACAGTTAGTTGAGTGTAATTTAGTGTATGTAGTTGTAAAAGCACTGACAGTGACAGTGATTTCAGTGTAAATTATTGTACATAGTAATAATATAAGTATTGAGAGTGACAGTCACTCCAGTGTAAGAAGTTGAAAGCATTTTCTTCTATTCTATGTTATGACAGTGACAGTTTGGTGTGTCGGAAATATTATTTTTATAAGTAATGACAGTGACAGTGATGAATAAGGCACTAAACTGACAGCGAGAGTGAAAGTGAGCTATAGAAATGAAGTGCGAGTGGCCCACAGGAACGAGAATAAAGTGACTGGCGTAAGGCAGAATAAAATCGCGCCGCGGTGATCTTTCTCATTCCCGCTTCACAATACTGGCAGTGACAGTGATTTTTATGGCCGTAATAGTGACATCCAAGCCTTTGGGAAGTACTATGATGGAAAATAATGTAGTATACGTGTTTTTAGCTGTGAAAAGGGAAATGTTTGTTCAGTGACGGGAAGACCGCCGCCGCGCTGCATGTCGGCCGTACGCTCCGTTGATTTTAGCCTTATTTTCAGTGCTTATTGTACAAATACGGATTCCAAACTACCTTTAAGTTGTAGTATAAAGTGTACTGTGACAGACTGAGGCTGTGGTAGAGGGGAAACCGGGTTGCTGGACGTGTGAAAGTGAAGATTTTGTTACCCAACTTTGCAAGTCTCCACAAGTCCTTGGGTAGTCCACGAAGGCTCAACACCTCTCTCTGGAGAAAGCTGAATGTAAGTACTATCTGCCATGAAAATTATAATGTTCTAGGATTAATCTCTGATTTTTGGCAAATATTTTCCTACAGGTACTCGACCGCGATACAACCCCGCCACACGGGGGGGTCGGCTGTCGACGGCCGCGCTTTAGGGGCCTTAATGTCACCGTTTTAACTCATATGAAACCGTATATAGAGAGACCATTCCCACAGCACTGAGACATCTGTAATACGGTGTTATCTATTAGTCATATCATTCTGCGCTGTCGGCGATTAATTCATGAACATGCCTCACTTATAAATTACTGCGGCGCAGCAGATGTCCCCTTCACCCTTTCCACCATCCTTGGTGATGGGGATATTGTTATGACTAATAAATTGATGGCTTTCTTGAGAGAGACCGGACTGATCAGTGTGACGTGACCTTTTTACTATATGGTTATGGTTTTTATCGACTGTAAATATGTACAGTATATATTGTACTATTAATTAGGATTGACAGTTGACGGACTTTAAATAGTTCCTGCTTACGACTGCTCTATTTGTAATATTGATGTCCCCTACATTAAACCCCGTTCCACGCCTCAGTCACCAGCTGATGAATACAAGTGTACAATATAGAAAGGTATTGGGCATTTTCAGTCGATGGTGGTCTGCTGGGCGAGGTACTTCACGTTTTGTACACATTATGTAAATATACCATCTTGTTTAAGTTGTCCTAATTAGGGCCAACAGCTGACGTATGTGGAAGTGTTCTTGACTCGTCTGGTTCCCTTTCATATATCGATATCCCCTATATTGGGTTGTGCCTTGACTGACAGTCACCAGGTGATGAGTGAAGGTATGCAATGTAGAAAGGCATTACATATCTGCAGTCGATGCTGTTCTCTTGGTCGAGGTATTTTACCAATACTGTAGGTTTAGCTATTTCTCTTTAGGATTTAGTATAGATTAGCGATCTGTCTGTTAGGTTCTTAGTTTTAGGATCTTATCTTTTTTTTTATAATAAGTAAAGTAAGGTCTAAAAAGTATTATATATATATATATATATATATATATATATATATATATATATATATATATATATATATATATATATATATATATATATATATATATGGGGTACGTATGCATGTGTGTATGAAAGTGTGTATGTATATATATGCAAGGATGTGTGTGTATGTGTGTACGTATATACAGTATATATATATATATATATATATATATATATATATATATATATATATATATATATATATATATATATATATATATATATATATGCAGTGATCACCATATTGACTGGACAGGCTCCAAGATTCTAGCAAGATCAAAAAGCTTAGATGAAGGAAATGTAATAGAATCTTGTCTAATTTCTGGCACATATGAAAAGCATGTAAACATGACCTATGGTCATTTTAAGTGTGATAAATTGTTAACTGAATTAATTTTAAAGCAGTATCCCCCAGACTAACAACTGACTATTCCCTGTCGTCTCCTGGTAGTGTAGTCACACCTGTGTGGGACACACCTAGCATTAGTCCTCTAGGTCTTAAGTTAATCAGCAGTAGTTATCCCTTCCTCCCTCCCCCCTCTCCCCTTCCCCCTTCCCCTCCTCCCCTCCCCCTTCCCCCTCCCTCCCACTCCCCTTTCGTCTCCTCCTACTCCCTCCTCCTTTGTCACGTGCATTTTTAGATTTAGGTAATCCTTTGTTGTGTTCCACTCCCTGCTGCAGGTGACCATAAGTTAAGCCGCAGGTAAAAATTCAGGTCATCCATTGTTCTGTGTGCCACTACCTGCTCCGGGTGTGTATAAAAGACCTCTACCCTTTATGTTTCTGTCTCACTCTGTCTGAAGGTCTAATATACGAAAGTACTTACTGTCGCTCCTTTCATTTCTCCTGTGGTTAGTTTGTATATATATATATATATATATATATATATATATATATATATATATATATATATATATATATATGCCATTAATGACCAGGGTCTTTGGCCCCAATGGTCGATAGGCCAAAAAACTATATATATATATTGCACTGTTGGAGTAGCAAAAGAGGACCGAGTGTTGCGTCTCTCTCTCTCTCTCTCTCTCTCTCTCTCTCTCTCTCTCTCTCTCTCTCGGTTAATTCAAACTTTCCCAGCAGGGATTCCTTTTTTCTTATATACCTTAGTATATTTATTTTCATTTTTCAGATCCGCGAATACGTGTAGCGCGTTTGTTTTTCACCAGGGCAGTTATGAGGGTATGTTGTACGTAGTTTTTTTTTTTAAACAAAAGCACCGGAATGTCATTTTAAATTTCAATCTTGCAAAATAAGCTTATTCGTTCCCCCAGTCACAGAGTTGGTGTCTCGTCGACGGGTATAATTATACAGTACATATTGTGTGACACTGTTAGTTTCTGTCTTACTGGCCAGGAAACTTATGTTGAGAACGATACAGAATAGTACATTAGCTTAGTGAAGGATTATTCCTCAGTAAAATAAAATCGTGTGGAGTTAATCACAGTAAATTGCCAAAGTGATCAGTCGACAAGTATATGGTTAGGCGTATATTTAAGACTGGTAATCTTCATTATTAGTGCATGGGTAAAATTATGATGGATGATGACTTAATGTGGTAAGGATTTACGTTCTCGTTAAAGGTGGAACAAAGATAGGAGTGTTCAGGAACAGGCGCGTTCGCGGACCATGTACCTGTCATGCCGACATACAGTAGGCTAACCATTGTGCATGTATGAACGTCAGTCTGCGTTATCGGTAGCAGGTATAACTATCAAGTCGTCTACTTTTAATTAATAAACAACAACATCAATGAACTAAGTGTGAGCAAAGTGGCTCATTGATCAGTTCAGGACGTGTCATGCATCCATTCTTCCTCATTGGTGACGTTCAGAGAGTGGCCAAGGTTCTTTTGTCAATGCAGGTTCTGAATGGTCATCTTTGATCCAATGAAGAAGTAAGTGCCATCCAGAAGAAACTGAACCATTTAGGCTATTTAGTATTAATTGATGGCCTTCACACTCAATCTGTTGCCCAATACTCAAAGCATTTGAAGGCACCTGTGCCAAAGACACCTTTGCATGTCACCTTTTCTCGAAAGGCTCTCACTCAGAAGCCCCACTGGCCGTGGCCATCTTTGAAAAGTCAACTTTAGTGCCTTTGAGGAAAGATGGGTCGGAGCTGCCCTAGCGGTGGAATGGCGCCTTTGATGCACAACAACAACTCGTGGATAATATGCGTGTTGCTCCTTGCTCGTATTTATATGAATTACTGCCTCACTACTGTGTCGGTTTGCGTCAAAAGTAGTTATTGGGTAGCATGATATCATATACTAGTAATAATGAAGTAAATGGGGAAATATGTATGGCATCTGGAAGTAGCCAACTCAGCAGTAGAGGCACTCGCTGTTGATTTCTGCTTCTTGAATACATGTAGCTTTAATATGGTAATTCATTCCTCACCGATGTGTGTCTAACGATACAGTTGTTTGTTCAATACATATAGTTAATATATTCAGCGATATATGAACAAATCAATGTAATTTTTGTTGGATCAGTCACTCTTATTCTAAGTCGAATCCACCACTTTAAGCTAGAGGTATACTGCAGTAGAGATGGTCCAAATGTATGTTTTTCAACATTCACGATTGCGAATGCGAATATGAATTTTCAATATTAGCGAATACAAATGCGAATAATCTGTTTGATGATATAGAAACTTGAGATATTCATATTTTTGGTACCCATTAATTTCACTGTAAGAGTTTCAGCCTCAGAAAATTGAATGTATAAATTTCTATCAACTTCCTATGTTACCAGGATGCGGGATGAGGCCCCCGGGAGTATCAGACGCGTCTTCGACGAACTTCAAACGGACCCAGAACAGAACACGTCAGATAAGCGTTCTCACTCTCTCTCTCTCTTTCTCTGAAATTTTTGAGATTTAGAGTATTTTTCTTGTTATAAGCTAAAAATCTGGAGATTACCCACTTTTTAATGAGAGATTCTGAAAATTTAGCAACATTGCATGATGCCGCAAGCAGCCCTAGCTAGCTTGGCATAGCTGCTTGGTTAGCAACACTAGCCTGGAACACTCACTCAACTCATGCTTTTAACTCTTTTATTTGATTTTCTACCCACTTTATAAATAAAGTTACATTATTAATATTCTCAAAATATTTGCATGACAACATGCGAATGCAAATATCGAAATAATATGCAAATATTTGCGAATGCAAAGGCGAATATTCAGATCATCACTATTGTACAGTACTTAAGTTAATTGTAGATGCAATCGTTTTTACCCTTATACTTACTGATATCTTGAAGTAAGTTGGATTGCCCATTCAGAAGTATAATTTAACATCACAGGGAACCTGTCAAATCTGTCATTTTATGAAATCCCTACTCGATTTGTGAAATGGATTTAATTTAACTTCCGTTGCGTTGATCTCGGTTATAGCATAAATGAAGGTGGCAGTAGGTGAGGTTAATAAACAGTATTATTTATATAAACAGGGTTGGGCCAGGTACTGTTAGAATAATGATTGGTCTAGCTGGTATAGGTTTGTTTAATAACGGTTATGACTAATTTGTGATAACTTAGACAGAGCATAATCTAGATTATTCGGGTCTAATCAAACAGCCGCAATTAATCAGACCTAACGCGAGTTTTAGGAAAATCTAACCCAAATCATCCCGATCTAAATAAAATTCATTTCGCAGACCGACTAGAGATTTCACAAAATTACTATTTTCACAGATTTCCTGTAACATTACAGGTTGCTACGTGAGTATTGTAAAGTATGTGGTCAGGAATGAAGATTATGGCTGTCTAACTTTGGTGTCGTTAGCATATATGATTTTTTAGATGGTCAGTCACTTTTTCCCATTATTATCCATTCAACTTTAAGCTAAGGGCGTGGCACCTTACCTGCATGTACAAAGGCCACCTACACTAACATGCAGCAGCGGAAAATCCGTCCATGAAGGCCTTCCTAACAATATGCTTTGATAACGATAGGTTAGATCTGGATAGCCAAGGTTATGATAGGTTAGGTCAGTTTAGGATACTGGCAGGTTAAGTTAGGATAGGTTATGTTAGGATTTGTCCAAAAGTACAAATTTACTCTCCAAATTCCTCCTTGGTTATACCAACTGAACCCAACCTAAACTAACAACCTAATTATTGTAAATCATCTATGACAGTATTATGAAAATATTATGCATACAATGTGACAGACCTGATGTTGTAGATGGGCCCATAAACTACACGACAAACAAAGTCAAGGAAAATTTGGACTGAAAACTGAAATGCTCGAGCCAGCCCTTGATAATTATGACGACTCAAATGCTTGATATATGACGTCACTATACAAGGCGTAATACAGCATTATATATCAAATATTAACTCCTTTGTATTATGCCCTGAATGAAAGAAAATAGGCAAATAATGTCATCACCACTTTGCATTTCATTCTCCCTCCCTCTCCTCCCTCACACCACCCCCGCACCATCGCTCGTCCCCCCACCCAATTCCCTTCTCTTGCTGGTCCCTTCCTCTCAGCCCCTCTCACTCCACTGTGTCTAGCCACGCATAAAGGAGCCAGCCTGTGGCACGGGGTACCGGAGGACAGGTGATTATTTATGACCATGACTGTACTCACATGGATACACAGTATCCTTTTATCCAATGAGTTATGGGTCTCGCATAGAGGTTTCAAGTCAGTGAGATCGAATCCAAGCTAATGTGTATTCGCCAGTCCCACGAAATATCACTACGAAAGCGGAAATTAGTCAGGACTACTGCGTTGCACCCTCAATTGATGTTTTGCTTACCTCCGGCAGCTAATACCAAATGCAGTTTCGTGACTGGCAGACACTTCCTAAGTGTATTTTCATAAAGCTGCTGTGATTGGCTGAGGTATCCGAAAGAGCTATATTGATCCTAATGTATAAAACCCATTTCTTATGCAAATATTCATTCTTAATAATTATGCGTATAGTAAATGTTCATAACAGTGCATTATTTCATCATACATTATGGCAAACCTGTGTACTGACTTCACTAATAACCAACCTGCTAAATATTAGTGGAAAGCTCGTGGGATTCGTAACAAGGAATCGCAGCATTCTTCTAGAAATCACACATTTTGCACCTGAGACATTGCCTGTTCCTGTTGTACAACAAGACAGTGTTTAGTGTGATAACTGCTTTTGTATTGCTGTGCTGAGGACTTCTGTCTCTGGATTCTACTAACATCACCTGTATTCCTGTATTTATCGTCATCCCTCCTCAGGAACACCAGGGTCTGATAGACCTGGTCAACTTGTCCATGCTCTAGTTCAGAGGTGGGGAACATCCGGCCTCCGGGCCGTATAAGGCCCGCAAGACCATTTGATCAGGCTCGCGAGGCAATTCATAAATGCAGTTTCATAAACTCATGAACGAATATATATATATATATATATATATATATATATATATATATATATATATATATATATATATATATATATATATCCATCCATCATCCAATCCTACATTGCCCCATGAGAAGCGTAGGAGCCCGGGGCTAGGCACTTGGTCCCGACATTTAAGATGAGAGTGACCAGCCTCACTCATCCCTGAGTGGCATTACATGAGCAGTCAACCCCAACCAACCCTTGGATATAAACTTTCACCGGCTCAATCCGATTGGAACGCAATAATTACCCACTAAACCACCAGGCGCCTATATATATATATATATATATATATATATATATATATATATATATATATATATATATATATATAGTCAATGGTTTTCCAAAGAAATAACAAAAATATGTAGAGTTAAGTGAATCTAAACTTTAGGGGGAGAGAGAGAGAGAGAGAGAGAGAGAGGCAATGGTTTTCCAAAGAAATAACGTAAAAATATGTAAAGTAAATCTAAACTTATTTGCTTAATTTTGTAATTGATAAGACCTTATAAATGATAAGATATTCAAGAATTCATTAAATGAAACGTGTGTGCAAAAACAGCATTTTTATATGCCTGGGTCTGACAGACCCATGTGTTCCTGAGGTGTACACAGACCTTAGGTGTTCCTGAGGTGTACACAGACCTTAGGTGTTCCTGAGGAGGGTTGGTGACAACTTCATCAGTCTCCTGATGTGTGAATTCTAACAAGGATTTTGTGTGTGTGTGTGTGTGTGTGATTTTTTTTTTTTTCCTGGTGGTGATATGGTAGTGCTGTATCTATAGAGACCCTATCGCATGGCCATTCAACTGGCGGCCAGCAGGCCAAATCCGGCCCCTGAGCCGTTTTCGTTAGGTCCTTTGACCGACTCAGAAGAATGAAAATAAACACATAAACAAGTATCAAACAGAAAGTTTTGCGGTTTTCATTTTATTTGTGTACTTACCGGAAAATGTAAACGCAAATAATAAATGAATTTCTCATTTCTTTCTGTGTGCAAGTGTTTAGACAGAGGGAAAAAATACAAGTAAAATAATGTATGGCTCTTTTGTTAATAAGAGTTTCATAATTCGGCCCTACTTCAGTAGTTGAATAGCCCTGCCCTATAGGTCTATAGAGAAGAGTAGTGAGCACATCAAGAAATTCAAGATTCAACCCGACATATTCTGGTTAGTTACTCCAACATTCTTTAGCTTATACTCGTACTACACTTGTACCTGGCACCCACATACGTTTAATGTTAGTTTAAATTCGTGGTTCAGGCCCGTAGCCAGACTTTTCGAGAGGGTAGAGGTCGTATTCTGCTTAATCTGGACTTGCATAGCAGCCGGCTGGTCAAAGGTCTCCTGCATGTTTGCCATGGGGATCTGAATGTATGCATAAGCGACACTGAGAAGCAACACAAAACTTCTGAACAATGGAGAGTGACCCTTTTGGCTCTGATATTTAAACACACACACACACACACACACACACACACACACACACACACATCCTGAGAAAATGAACCTTTCCTCAGGTTGGGGTGTGGGGTCGTCCGACCGCCTCGACTCACCCCCCCAGTTGGCTACGGACCTATGGTCTGGAAGCAAATTTGATTGGGAATTAAAAAGATAATTATTTTTGTTTAGGTTCTTTATTTACCATTCAGTACAAGCCCCAACACTCTGGGTAACATTGTCCCTGAGGGCTAAACAGGGAAGAGTGCATGAAAAAATATAAATAAATAAATAAATACATCTGTACTTTAGGGCAGTAGGAAATCAGGTATAATTATTCCTTTGTACAAAGGGAAAGGGGAAAAAGAAGTGTGTGGTAATCATAGGGGCATTTGTCTTCTTAGTGTAACAGGAAAAGTATACGATAGGTTACTTACTGACAGAGTTAGGGAAATAACAGAGGAATTAGTTGGAGAAGAACAGGGAGGCTTTACGAAGGGAAGAGGTTGTGTAGATCAGATATTCATTCTTAGATCTTTAGTGGAAAAGTTTCTAGAGAAGGGAAAGAAGTTGTATGCGGCCTTCATGGATTTGGAGAAAGCATATGACAGGGTGGATAGACAAGGATTGAGGAAAGTATTAAGAATATATGGAGTAGATGGGAAGTTGCTGAATGCTGTGAAGAGTATGTATGATGGTGTTAAGGCTGCAGTGCGTGTGGATAGTGAAGTGAGCGAATTTTTCTACTTGAAGGTTGAGTTGAAACAGGGATGAGTCATCTCCATGGTTGTTCAATCTGTACATGGATGGGGTTATAAAAAGGATACAAGGTATGGCAGTGGATGTTGGAGTGGCCCTAGTGAGAGAGGGCAGTGTTTGGAAACTCCCTGTACTGTTGTCTTCAGATGATACTGTGTTGTTAAGAGATGACGAAGGGGAGCTGCAAGGCTTGGTGAATGAGTTTGGGAGCGTGTGTAGGAAACGGAATCTAAAGGTGAATGTAGGGAAAAGTAAAGTTATGGTCTTCGAGAGGAATGAAGTCACTGAATGTACAGTGAGGTTGGATGATGAAGAAATGGAAAATGTGAGTACATTTAAGTACCTGGATAGTGTGATGAGTAAGGATGGAAGTTTGGAGGATGAAGTGCTTGAAAGGGTACAACAAGGAAGAAAGGTTGCTGGTTCCTTGAAGGCAGTGATAAGAAACATGGAAGTGAGCATGGAAGTGAAAAAGTTACTACATGACAGTATTGTGATATCAACTCTAACGTATGGAAGTGAAGCTTGGACCTTGTTGGAGGGATACAGGTCAAGAGTGGGAGCAGTGGGAATGAGTTATTTGAGAGGAGCTTGTGGAGTCACATGGAGAGACAGACTGACAAATGAGAATGTAAAGGAGCGTTGTGGTGTGGATGTGGATGTGATAGGAAGCGTTAGGAGAAACACACTGAGGTGATTTGGCCATGTGGAGAGGATGGAGAGTGAAGAGACTGACAAGGAGAGTGTATGTGAGCGAGGTGGAGGGGGAGACAGGGAGAGAGAGTCCAAGGATGAGATGGAGGGATGGAGTAGAGAGGTAGATGAGAGAGGGGGGGGTGTGAGCTGGGAGCAGGGCAGTGAAATGACGGGGTACAGGGCGACGTGGAGGCGATTTGTTTGTGCCCACCCCGTATAGGATTAAGGCGTCTGGCAATAGATAGATAGATAGGTAGACCTTAGGGCATGGAAGTTATAGAAGTGATTATCGTTACAAGCACAATAATGAACAAAGACATACAATGACACATACATGGTACAAAGTTGTTGCAGAAATTATCATTACAAGTTTAGGGATGGGAAAAGTGATACACTGATACACACATATGGACATACTTTGGAGAGACATACATTACATGCGTGTGTACAACCATTTTTTACTCTCCTGACCACTACACCACGGCGTGATAAAAGCTGAGCTACCTGAATTTTTTGACGAACCAGGATAATCCATTATGGGAGGATATATTTCAGTCACAAACTATTGCTCAACCCCACGCAACTCCGTAAGTGACAGAGCAGTTTTTAATCTCTATCAGCCACAACACGAGCGTCTTTATATGTTGGAGAGACACACATTACACGCGTGTTTACAAAATAATGTTTTTTACACTCCTGACCGAGAATGGAACCCGAGACTTCTTTATGAAAGTCAGGCACTGTTCCCACTACACCTTGGTGTAATAAAGGCTGAGTTATCTGAATTTTTTGACAAACTAGGTAAATCCATTATGGGAGGATATATTTCAATCACAACACATTAGGATTCTTGCTCGCCCCGAGCAACTCGGCAAGTGACAGGCAGTTTTTAATCTATCCCAGCAAGAACACGAGCGACGTATGCAGAGAGGGACACATATGCACACATACATATACGTATATATCTATGCATATATGTATATATTCACGCACATGTAACCAAAGACATACTTTATGTACACGATAGGTAAGCATGTATAACGATATGTGTATGTGTACAGACATGCATACATACTGTATACAGTACATATGCTACATGCACAGATATACTGTATGATATACAGGCTACATAGACAGGGAAGTATATATACACATATACACCCTAAATAGATATATATACATAGTCACATACAGGTAGATAGATAGACAAAAAGATATGCATTATGAAATTACCTATTGATTATAAATCCCAGCACAAGGACAGTACATGCACATGCACCTGATGGGTACGTGTGTGGATACACACAAACACACACACACAGAAGGAGAGAGGGGCTTGTTAATTTTCTCATTTACTATAGTTAGCCCACAAAAATTTGTTTTCTCTAACGAAGCTTAATCCATGCGCCGTGCATTTTATCCCAAACTATTTTATTTTCAGATTAAGGCTTTTGAATCAGGAGGTTATTTTATAATGCATATCGTGTTTTTTTTTTCTCTCTCTCTCTCTCTCTCTCTCTCTCTCTCTCTCTCTCTCTCTACCCACCTGTGTATGTGACTATGTATATGTATCTACTTAGGGTGTATATATATATATATATATATATATATCTATATATATATATATATATATATATATATATCTATATATATATATATATATATCTCTGTCTCTATATAAATATTGTTGCGTCCCAGTCCCCACACTGCCACAGGCTCCAACAGCAGTGGTACAGTACAGGAAGGACGTTGCCCAGTGAGTTGTTCTTCATATAGTCAGCCTTTAGGTGTGCAGTACACAAGATCAGCTGAGGCGAAAATAAACACTGGCTCCTTAAAGTTCACTGTCTTTATTTTCCAAATAATTCCACTTGATGCTTTTCAACTTCACTGTTCTCACAAGCATTGGAGCTACAGTATACACACTTTACTAACTGCTATTACACTTAATGCTTAACAACACTTCACAGTTAGTACACTTAATGCTTGATAACACTTCACTTATTACACAAGTACTGAAAATAATCTTCACTGACAGTAATTACACTTAATACACTTCACTGTCTTCTCAAGTTCCACTGATATACAAACTTCAATAACCCGTCACTGTTTGCCACTGTTTTCACAAGTACCAAAAATATACAATCTTCACTGACACCGACTGCACTTCACAAAAACTGACCTGAAACCCGACTAAACTCCAAACTGACTGACTAACTAAGCTCTTCCCCATCCTTATATAAGCTTGCATTGTTCTAGAAACGTCCACTTCTCCAACATTCTAGGACATACTGTCTTGCATCAGCCCCTAGCAACAACAGTTACCAACTACGAGACATCAAAACATGCTAGAGTTGTCTTACATTACATAACACTCTAAATCATTTACCATACGAACTTGAATTACATAATTTAACAAGCAAGCACTTAAATAAAACATTATAAAGAAAAAGAGCACAAAAATCAATGTACGACCTGCGAAATAACTACGCTCACAAACAGCAGGCAAACTGGCAACTCTGACGATTCGTACCGAAACTTACGGTACCAGAAACGTCTCGAAGGTACGAGACTACCTAACTGGCAAATCCCCCTTCATAACACTACCCCCTCCCTAGTTCTTTGTCGTCCCGACAAAACTACACAGTATACACAAACATAAACATAAACCCTAATTCTAATGAAACATTTAACAATACACAAGATAATCTTTCAACTTATCAGGTCTTCTATGCCGTTTCTGACGATGTCCTTGCTCTTCTGCACAGTCCACTCCTCCAGGAAGGTCTTGGTCCTCTTTTTGACACAGCACACATCACAGGTCCGACACCACTCTTCAACATCCTGACGCATGCCAATCCAGTAGAACTTGTGTCACAGCCGGCTTCCCAGGTGTCCACTAGTGATCTGGTTATGGAACTTATCCAAGATCTCAGGCCTCATCTTCTTCGGAACCACCAGTTGCCAACACTCGCTGAGGCCACTGGGCTTCTCCCACTGATGCTCCAGTAGTCCGTTGCAACGAAGAAGGTCCCACTGACTCCAGCAGCTTCTGGTCGCAGGGCCTAACTCGGAAACTCCTCCCCATGATGGTCGCACTGCACTCCGCTGCAGCCACTCCAGCACCGGTTGCAAATCTGCACCCTCCATCTGCATCCTACCCAGGTCTTCTTCGTCTGACGCCAGCCCCGTCACTACAGTACAGCTGCATTTCTTCCTATGATTCCCATTCCTGCTACACTGCATGTCATCTGTCCTGTCTTCTCGCACACTATTCATCAAGGTTCTCTCGCATTTCTTCAATGGTGGGTCTTCTGCACCCTTCTTCTTATCATCCCAACCATTCTGATCTGCAAGTAACTCAAACTGTGCACAGTAAGCTTCCCAAGATACACTACCATCACTTTCTTGAGGTTTCTTCTTAACTGGATCCCCATTATAGCCATGCACTTCACTGATTTGGGGCCTAATAACTGAGGCATAATAATTAAGTCCAGGACTTGAACTCCAACATTCTGATTATTCAACCCTGCAATGCCATCATCAGATGCCTGGGATTCGCCAAGATTCACCATACACTATCCACTCCTTTCATATGCTCTCTGTACACTAAACTGAGGCTCAGCAGTGAAAGATTTCTCTGCAGCCTCCATATTTTTACTAATTATCTTCTCATGATCGACTACATGCTTCAACTGGTTATCTTCATGCCGTCTGCGCTCCGTCACTATTTCCTCACTAATTGACTTCAACTGGTCGTCTACATGCTGTCTGCACTCCGCCACTATTCCCTCACTAACCTTCAGCTGGTTGTCCACATCCTGTCTGCACTCTGTCGCTATTCCCTCACTAATTTTCAGCTGGTTTTCCACATGCTGTTTGCACTCCGTCACTATTTCCTCATTAACTGTCTTCAGTTGTTCATCTACATGCTGTTTACACTCTGTCACATTATTGCTTACCTCATACTTCTACTGCTCTAGCTCGGAATCTACTTCCTCCTCAAGCTGCTGCTGTTCTTCTTTGATTTCCCCCATGAATGCATCTAGCTGCTCTTGCATCCTTGGTTGTACTTTCTTCTGTTGTTCTTCTGATGCCTCTTGAAGTTGTTCATATCGTTCTTTTTGTTCTTCACATTGTGCCTCTAGTTGTTCCCTTTGTGCCTTCACTAGTAGAGTTCGTGCCTCTATTAGTTCTTTGAGTTCTTTCTCTCCTTCAATCATTGCCAGTAGTTGGACACTTCGTGCTTCCAATAGCTTCATGATTGCAACTAATGTCTGCTTGTCTTCCTGCCCTGCTCGGCCTCTTGTCTGGACACCTTCTTGCTCCATGTTAAAGATTAGACTCACTGCAGCCCTAAATAATAATCACACTCCTGACACCAGTGTTACGTCCCAGTCCCCACACTGCCACAGGCTCCAACAGCAGTAGTACAGTATAGGAAGGACGTTGCCCAGTGAGTTGTTCTTATGGTCAGCCTTTAGGTGTGCAGTACACAAGATCAGCTGAGGCGAAAATAAACACTGGCTCCTTAAAGTTCACTGTCTTTATTTTCCAAATAATTCCACTTAATGCTTTTCAACTTCACTGTTCTCACAAGCACTGGAGCTACAGTATACACACTTTACTAACTGCTATTATACTTATTGCTTAACAACACTTCACAGTTAGTACACTTAACGCTTGCTAACACTTCACTTATTACACAAGTACTGAAAATAATCTTCATTGACGGTAATTACACTTAATACACTTCACTGTCTTCTCAAGTTCCACTGATATACAAACTTCAATAACCCATCACTGTTTGCCACTGTTTTCACAAGTACCAAAATATACAATCTTCACTGACACTGACTGCACTTCACACAAACTGACCTGAAACCCGACTAAACTCCAAACTGACTGACTAACTAAGCTCTTCCCCATCCTTATATAAGCTTGCATTGTTCTAGAAACGTCCACTTCTCCAACATTCTAGGACATACTGTCTTGCATCAGCCCCTAGCAACAACAGTTACCAACTACGAGACATCAAAACATGCTAGAGTTGTCTTACATAACATAACACTCTAAATCATTTACCATACGAACTTGAATTACATAATTTAACAAGCAAGCATTTAAATAAAACATTATAAAGAAAAAGAGCACAGAAATTAATGTACAACCTGCGAAATAACTACGCTCACAAACAGCAGGCTAACTGGCAACTCTGACGACTCGTACCGAAACTTACGGTACCAGAAACGTCTCGAAGGTACGAGACTACCTAACTGGCAAATCCCCCTTCATAACAATATGAATATATCATATACATGTCCATGTTGCATATGTATATATATGCATGCCTGTACACATACCCATATCTTTATATATACGTACCTATCCCATACATGCAGTATGTCTTTTGCTACATGTGCATGAATATATACATATATGTATAGATATATACGTATATGTATGTGTGCATATGTGCCTCTCTCTGCGTACTGTATGTATGTACATACGTGTGTATCTATGTACCACTTCACTCATATCAAAACATGTAATGATAATTACTGTGCCAACTTTGTACCATGTATGTATCATTGTATGCCTTTGTTCATTATTGTGCTTGTAATGATAATTCCTTCTGTACCTTCTATGCCCTGTGATACCGATTTTGTTTTCCTCATGCACCCCTCCCTGCTTGGCCTTCAGGGACAGTGTTCCCCAGAGTGTTGGGGCTTGTACTGAATGGTAAATAAAGAACCTAAATAAAAAGATAAAAAAAATGACATGCCATCCGCCTCCCAGTGTCCACGACAATTGTCCGGAGAATCCTTCTCGAGGAGTCCATGGAGGACCTAGCCCTGCGTACCGATGCTAAACGTCCCACTAGTGTCACCATCCAGCACTATGACACCCACCGTAGCGTGAGACACACCTTCGGCAAGCATCCCACCCTCACCCGCCGCTGTGATGTGGCCGTCGCCCGCATTAGCCTGGGGTATCTCTCCCCAGGAAATCACAGGACGACCGATCGCCAACCCGCCATGTAAACTGTCACAGTCCAATGGATGAAGCATTATCACATCATATCGTTAACTTCCCAGTTATTGCCCCCTTCAGACCCTCTGGACTCTTGTTTTCTGCTTTGTGTACCTACTTCATCACATATCTTGATGTACTCGAAAACATTCTCACTCTTCACCCCGACTTCCTTTCATTGTAATGGTCTGGCACTAGGACAATGATCGGACTTTTGGTGTGTGTGTGTGTGTGTGTGTGTGTGTGTGTGTGTTGTCCACGCACACGCGCACACGCACACATCAGGTCATGTGCTTGTATCGTCCTAGTCCTGGGATTTTGAATCAAGAAGTAATTTTCTAATGCATATCGTGTGTGTGTGTGTGTGTGTGTGTGTGTGTGTGTGTGTGTGTGTGTGTGTGTGTGTGTGTGTGTGTGTGTGTGTTTCTATCTACCTACCTGTGTATGTGACTATGTATATGTATCTACTTAGGGTGTATATGTATATATATGTCTCCCTGTCTATATATATATATATATATATATATATATATATATATATATATATATATATATATATATATATATATATATATATATATATATACACCCTAAGTAGATACATATACAGTCACATATATATATATATATATATATATATATATATATATATATATATATATATATATATATGTGTGTGTGTGTGTGTGTGTGTGTGTGTGTTGCATATGCATATGTATGCACACCTGTACACATACCCATATTTCTATACATGTGTACCTATCCTGTACATGCAGTATGTCTATGGCTACATGTGCGTGAATATTGTTACGGAACAGAGAAAGATAATGTACACTTTAAGTGGGAATACTAAAAAAAATCACTACTGTCCCGTAAAGTTCCAGGTTCAAAACAAAAGAGTTAGGTAAAATTACAAATTAAAGTTTAATGCTCAAACTAACAACAAAACATTCAGGACTCATAAGGATAATGTAATGGCAAAAACAGGTTAAATATATGGTTAACTGCAATAGCCTCTATTAACACGAAATTAGCATGAGTAAATTTATCTAAGTCAGCCCTGATGAAATGAAAAACACTGGGTAATGCTCAGTTAATGCAAGATAAATAATTACAGATACAAACTATTATTACCACTGGCTGACAAAATGAATTCTACACAATTTACAAAAAACTTTCCAGGCCTAAGAATTAACCTTATGCTATACAGTACAAGAACAAAATGCAATAACACTTATACTCAAATCACACAGCTGCTAGATGGTTGGAGACTTCCTGAGAAATTCACAATAATAATAACTGTACAGAGGAGGACAGAGATGTGAACAAAATGAGGAGCAGATCTAAGTGGCAATGATGCAGAGACTGAGCTCATTATATAGGGGCCAGCAGAGCTTGATACAACTTGTAAGAAGGACGCGCAAATGAAGCCATGGGGACAAAGAGATGAAAATCCCGCACTGAACAACAGAAAGGACGACTTACTCTACTATAACGGTAGAAGGGGGGGACTGAGGCAGAACACGCTCGTGATCAAACATGCAGCATACTGTGCGTTAAAATTACACAAAGGATGATGAAATCATAGGCTATGTAACACCTCTCCTCACAAAGAAAAAGAAATTTACAAAGGAAATTTCTTATTACTCTAAAACAATCTGTCTAAAGTCTAGATAAACAATCTGCAATAACATTTTCTTTCCCCTTGACATGTTGTATGTCTAATGAATACTCCTGAAGAAGTAGACTCCATCTTGTCAATCTCTGATTTTTATCTTTAAACTTACTAAGGAATTTCAGTGGGTTATGATCGGTATAAATGACTATGGGGTCAAAACCAGAACACAAATAAAATGAAAAATGCTGTAAACCCAAAATCAAGGCCAAAAGCTCTTTCTCAATAGTTGAGTAGTTCTTTTGAGGTGGAGTGAACTTCTTACTGTAATAAGATACAGGATGTTCAATACCCTGATCATCCTCTTGCAACAAAACAGCCCCAGCTCCTGTATCACTTGCATCAACAGCCATCTTAAAAGGCTTAGCAAAATTTGGAGTAGTGAGCACTGGCTGACTTAATAGAATAGCTTTAAGTTTGTTGAAAGAGGATTCACAGTTATCGGTCCAGACAAATTTAACTCCCTTTTTCAGTAGGTCTGTAAGTGGTGATACAAGAATAGAAAAGTTAAGAACAAATCTCCTGTAATAACCTACCATTCCCAAAATCTTTGTAGCTCTTTCCTACTTTTAGGTCTGGGAAGATCACTTATAACCTGAACCTTAGCTGCTGGTGGTGCAACATGTCCATCACCAATTACGTACCCAAGGTACTGAACTTTAGCTTGACCAAACTCACACTTTGATAAATTAGCTACAAGATTAGCATGAACCAAACGCTCAAGAAATTTACTGACATGGCATAGGTGATCTTTCCAGTTGTCACTGAAGATTAATACATCATCAATATAAACAACACACCCTGCCAAACCCTCTGTTACAACATTCATGAGCTTCTGAAATGTGGCTGGTGCATTCTTCATGCCATATGGCATTACAGAACATGCAAAAGTCTTTCCTAGTGTTACAAAACATGAGATCTCCCTAGCACGTTCAGTCATAGGTACTTGCCAGTATCCCTTTAACAAATCAAACTTACTTATGTACCTAGCCTTTCCGATCTTGTCTATGCAATCTTCCACGCGAGGGAGAGGGTAAGTGTCTGTTTTGGTTATCTGATTAACACGTCTGTAGTCAATGCAAAGACGCTGTTACCCACCTGGCTTAGGGACTAGAGTGACAGGAGAACTCCACTCGCTCTGACAGGGCTCAATCATCTTGTGGTCCAACAGGTAGCCAAGCTCCTTCTGGATGAGAGGAACTTTCACTGGGTTCACACGGTAAGGAGGCAGTTTAATTGGCTTTGCGTCTCCAACATCGACATCATGCATCAACACAATGGTTCTTCCTGGAGTGGCACGGAACACTTGTGGGTACTTCTGCAGTAATGCCGAAAACTCCTGCCTTTCCTCGGGAGGTAGATGAGAAAGCTTAGTCTGGAGATCATTCATGATATCAGGATTCTTCCCCAAACTATCACTCAGGCTCATGCTGCATGGGAGAGCTTCACTTGCAGACTCGGGTGGAACAGCTACAGTGCAGACTGGATTATTTTCGTCCCGCCTGTGATATAACTTTAGCATGTTGATGTGACATAGTTGCTTGTTCTTTCTACGATCTGGTGTGGCGATGACATAGTTGACATCACTGAGTTTCTTCTCCACGAAATAAGGACCACTAAACTTGGCTTGAAGAGGTTGCCCATGTACTGGTAGCAGAATGAAAACTTGATCTCCTGGCTGAAAGTGGCGTAACCTGGACTTCTTATCATACCAAGTCTTCATCTTCTCCTGAGCAGCTCCTAAATTCTCTCTCGCCAGCTGTAAAGCAGTGGACAGCCATTCTTTGAACTTCATCACATACTCCAGCAGGTTGACGTCATCTTCCTCCGACAGCCAGCATTCCTTGAGTAACTTAAGGGGTCCTCTTACTTCATGGCCAAACAGTAGTTCAAAAGGTGAGAAGCCCAGTGATTCATTTGGAGATTCTCTTGCGGCAAATACAACAAATGGAAGACCTTTATCCCAGTCTTTCTGATGTTCCAAACAGTATTTCTTGAGCATCGATTTGAGTGTTTGATGATATCTCTCCAACGCTCCTTGGGTCTGGGGATGGTAAGCTGAAGACGTGATCTGGGAGATGCCCAACTCTTTCAGAGACTGCTTGAAAACATTTGACATGAAATTACTTCCCCGGTCTGACTGTACCTCCTTGGGCAGACCAAACTTTGTGAAGAACCCTAACATTTCCTTAACCACGTTCTTTGCTGAGATATTTCTAAGTGGAATGGCTTCAGGATAACGAGTAGCCATATTAATCAGGGTCAACACAAGAAAATCCTGAAGAAGTCTTAGGAAGAGGGCCCACAATATCCACCAACACACGGGTGAAAGGCGCCTCAAAAGGAGGAATGGGAACTAGAGGTGCAACCTTTTCGGTCTGATTACACTTCCCCACAACTTGACAGGTGTGACAAGACTTACAATACCAGGAAACATCCCTGAAGATACCTGGCCAGTAGAAGTGTTTCAAAATGCGTGCCACAGTCTTCCTCACTCCAAGGTGTCCTGCCAAACTGGAATCATGAGCCACTCTAATGATATCCTGCCTACAAACACGAGGGATGACAACTTGATGTACAACCTCCCATTCACAGTCGGCTGATGCTGTTGGGGGTCTCCACTTCCTCATAAGTACTCCTGACTTTACATAATAACAAGTAGAAGCACCGGCTGACTCTTCTTCACTGTAAGCAGAGTTAGCTAGACCTTTCAACTCAGGGTCAGCAACCTGCAACTCAACCAACTCTTGACGAGACAAATTATCAACACTACGGGGTACTGCCTCATCTGGTGAGTGGTCCAAATTAGCAAGAAAAGTGTCAGCTAGGATAACATCATCATCATCATTATCCTCTAAATCACCAGTAACTTTAGACTTAGCCCTAGTGACAGCACATGCAGGAACACATCAGGGACATCACAATCCTGGGACGCAGCCACTGGCTCACTAGACAACTGAGGAGCTGGACACACTTGACTTCCACCAATATCATTTCCAAGTAAGAAAGTTACACCTGACATTGGGAGTGTCTCAACCAACCCAACCATAACGGAACCATTAACAAAACCAGACTCTAAATTCACTCTGCACAGAGGGACAGAGAAGTAATTATTCCCTACACCTTGTAAGATTACAGTTTCATCAGAGGAGTTAACATTAGAGCCTAGAACACTGGTCAGCATAAGGGATTGGCAAGCACCTGTATCACGATATATTTTTACTGATTTCCTGTCATTACTGCCCAGAGGACTGACAAAACCATCAGACAGGAAATTAGCACATGAACTCTTGAGAGTGTCACCCACGTTACTGCTCAAAAGAGGAGCTCCATCATGAGAATTTAAGTTACCCCTCAAAGCAGGTTCAGTTAACTCAGTTAAAGAATTCTGGGAACTCTCAAGGGTGGACACTAGACCAATTGACTGAATATTTAAAGACTCCTTTTTGTTCACATCACGCTGTCTCCTGAAACATTTCTCCGTAGTATGACCAAGCTTACTACAATAAGTACATTTACTTTTCTGAAATCTAGAGGTGAAGCTGGTATTTACTTCCTGAGAAACATCATCTTTATTCTCTTTCCTGTTACCTGTACTCTGAGTAGAGGCAACGTACTTACTCTCAGCTTTCCTTTTTCCTCTAGAATATCTCTTGTGAGTAAGAACATATTCATCAGCTAAAACTGCAGTATCAGACAAATTATCTATTCTTTTCTCATCAAGATATAGGCTTACATCTTTATAAATACACCTCTTGAAGTCCTCCAGCAAAATCATCTGCTTAAATTTACCAAAATCAGAATCCACATTCTTAGAATTTAACCACTGCTCTAACAGATCTTCTTTGATTTTTGCATACTCAACATGGGATTGCTTATCTTGCTTGTAAGTTGTCCTATATTTTACCCTATAGGCTTCAGGAACAAGCTCATAGGCCTTAAGAATCAAGCTCTTAACTACATCATAATTATCAGATTGATCCTGAGGCAAAGATGCATAAGTTACTTGAGCTTTACCGGTGAGAACAGTTTGAAGGAGTACCGGCCAATACTCCTTGGGCCAATTAAAACCTGTAGCTACCCTCTCAAACAACTGAAAATACTTAGTTAAATCAGATTCATTAAAAGGAGGGACAAGTTTAACATTTTTAGCCACATCAAAATCATCAGAGCTAGATGATCCAGTTCCACCTTGTTTCATGCGATACTCATGGTCTGCCTGAATCCTAGCAAGTTCAATTTGTACCTGAGCCTGTACCTGTGCCTCTTGAATACGAGCATTTGCCTCCTTAACATCAGCCTCCTTAGCACGTGCTTGAAATTCAGCTTCCTTCACACGAGCCTCCTGCAGGGCTAGCTGTAACTTAGCTAATTCAATCTGCGTTTGCTCATTTGGAGGAGTTACATTAAACAAGCTTTCATTAATCATGTCAACAATTTGATCTTTAGAATGATGAGAGCGAACAGCAATTTCCAACTGTTGAGCAACGAGCTTAAGTTCATTCTTTGTTCTGTTTTCTATATCACACACTGTTTGCACATTTGACAAAAAATCTTTGGCTTCATCAAGTGTAGTAATAGTAGACACCATGAATAAGTAACAGTCACAAAATATCAAGCAATATCCTTATGAAAATATCCTGAATATCCTGATATGAGGTCGCCAAATTTATGTTACGGAACAGAGAAAGATAATGTACACTTTAAGTGAGAATACTAAAAAAATCACTACTGTCCCGTAAAGTTCCAGGTTCAAAACAAAAGAGTTAGGTAAAATTACAAGTTAAAGTTTAATGCTCAAACTAACAACAAAACATTCAGGACTCATAAGGATGATGTAATGGCAAAAACAGGTTAAATATATGGTTAACTGCAATAGCCTCTATTAACACGAAATTAGCATGAGTAAATTTATCTAAGTCAGCCCTGATGAAATGAAAAACACTGGGTAATGCTCAGTTAATGCAAGATAAATAATTACAGATACAAACTATTATTACCACTGGCTGACAAAATGAATTCTACACAATTTACAAAAAACTTTCCAGGCCTAAGAATTAACCTTATGCTATACAGTACAAGAACAAAATGCAATAACACTTATACTCAAATCACACAGCTGCTAGATGGTTGGAGACTTCCTGAGAAATTCACAATAATAATAACTGTACAGGGGAGGACAGAGATGTGAACAAAATGAGGAGCAGATCTAAGTGGCAATGATGCAGAGACTGAGCTCATTATATAGGGGCCAGCAGAGCTTGATACAACTTGTAAGAAGGACGCGCAAATGAAGCCATGGGGACAAAGAGATGAAAATCCCGCACTGAACAACAGAAAGGACGACTTACTCTACTATAACGGTAGAAGGGGGGGACTGAGGCAGAACACGCTCGTGATCAAACATGCAGCATACTGTGCGTTAAAATTACACAAAGGATGATGAAATCATAGGCTATGTAACAATATATATATATGTAAAGATATATACGTATGTGTCCATATGTGCCTCTCAGTCAGCACATGAATGTACATACGTGTGTATCTATATACCACCTTGCTCATATTAAAAACATGCAATGATAATTACCGTGACAACCTTGTACCATGTATGTATCACTGTCTTTGTTCATTATTGTGCTTGTAATGATAATTCCTTCTGTACCTTCTATGCCCTGTGATACCGATTTTGTTTTCCTCATGCACCCCTCCCTGCTTGGCCTTCAGGGACAGTGTTCCCCAGAGTGCTGGGGCTTGTACTGAATGGTAAATAAATAACCTAAATAAAAAAATAAATAAATAAATAAAAAAGGAATGCCCTAAAGATACCGATTTCTCTCTTTCTTCCCCCCCCCCCTCCCTGCTCTCATGCACCCTTCCCTTTTTGGCGTTCAGTGACAGTGTTCCCCATAGTGTTGGGGCTTGTACTGAATGGTAAATAAAGAACCTTAATAAAAAAATATGAATGGTGTGTGCAGTCTTTGCCCTGCTTTGGTGGCGCGCAGACGTGTGTGCCCCCTACCACGGACATTAATGTGGCATTCTTGGCTATCCTCCCTACTCGTTGTGCATTGTTAGTAATATTAATACCCGGTAAGGCCAGGGTTATGCGTAAGGGGAAACGCAAAGCAAAAACTTAAGTGGGGTGCCAACCCCCGCCCCCCCAGTTCCACAACACAAACTGCTACTACAACCAGTGTTGCTCCCCTGAGTTCAGTACACGGTCGCACACACTCCCCTCGAAACACTGATGCCCTCGCACACTTCAGCCCCGGCTGTTGGTGATCCTGTTCCATCCAACGAACCTACTACTGGAACAATTAAACGCATCGGCGGCCATTATCAATTCGCACCAAATCACCACTGAATCGGCACTTTTAATTGGAAAAAAAATCAACATTTTTACGACCTCATAGGTTCATACACACCTAATTATTGGAAATCCGGTAAAAGTTTTGTTTCATTTAATTATTTAAAAACAACAGGATTTTGAGCGTAACCGTGCTAAAGTTAGCGGAAATGTTTTACATTCAGCTCGCCAACTCCCTTTTGACAGACTTCTATTTTGCATAGAAATTGATTGTGTTATGCTAGGTGTTTAAGGGTCAGCTTCCAGTTCCTTGAACGCCAAGTGTGCAGCTGGGTTCTCTTTCTAGACCGGAGCTTAGACAAATAAGAGAGAGGCAGGACACAAAAACTCAAGGCAACAACATTACGCATGTATTGACTAATTCTATATGTGGAACAGGTAGATGTCACAACAACAGGAATCTGGGTAATTATAAGTCATGTATTAGTATCGAAGTATCACACAGGATACTATTTAGAAAATGTTCAGGATAGCAGGTGAATGGCACAATAAATAGTGTTTGTAATATTTCGGGCAGGGGAAGAGATCACTGTCACTTGGAGGGGAATATAAACGGTATTTAGGCTGGGCAAGTATTTCACTGGTCTTGCAGTGCAGAGGAATTACACTATGAAGGCCGAGTCTGTTGTTCACTGAAATCATTGCACTCTTATTAGATCTCTCTTCTTACTCTCCTATGTCACTGTTTGCCCAAATCACAATTATCACACATTACTAGGCCTTGTACTTATGTTCTCTTGGATAATACACTGCCCGTTATTCCGGTCACTATTACACTGTCATTGCACTCTTCACTGTCACTCACGGTCGGTGGGACGGCAGCTTGGTCAGTGGGGGGCGGCGAGAGGACTCACAGCCCGACTCCTGATGGAGGCTGAGTCCCGCCTGTGGCCTCTGTATCCAGCAGACACGGGATCACTCGTAGGGGTGTCCTCTCTCGTCCGGGGCTGGGGGCGGCAAAGGGCCCTGCACTGTCAGCGCTGGGAGTCGGAGTGCGCCCTCAGGGCTGGGGCTGAACAGCCTCCTGAAACGCGCACTTAGGCTCCTGATGGAGGACGAGGGTCGCCTGCATCAGGCTGGGGAAAGGCCTCGCCTGGGGGTCCTGGAGGCAGCCTCAGGGGCCCTGTGGGTGCGGCCTCCTACCGTCGGGGACGCCACCAGGAGTGAGCTGCAGCATCGGTCACCGTCGGAGTCCATCAGGTAGGGTCCCTCTGGAGCCGGCTGGACAGACTACAACCCTGTGGATATCACAGGTCCTCGGGACTGGGACCCTCCTCCTGGAGGATGTCACGTCGTGGAGGTGTGGCAGCACCTGACAGAGTGGCTGCTGGCCATCTCCTGCTGTAGGGCCCAGCTACTGGTCGTGGCCTTTTAGGGGCGCGGCTTCCGGCCATCACTGGGGCCCGGCTACTGGCTGTGGCCCGTGTGAGGGAGCAGCTACCAATCGTCTCCTGAAGGAGGGGTGAGCGGCTACTGGGCGTCTCAGGGGCATTTTCAGAGTGGCTGCCGGCCGTCTCCTGACGAAGGTGGGAGCTGCTACCAGCTGTCTCCTGAGGGAGAGGTGAGCAGCTACCAGTCGTCTCAGGGGCACCTTCGGAGTGGCTACCGGCCATCTGATGAAGATGGGAGCGGCTACTGGCCGTCTCCTGAGGGAGGGGTGAGCGGCTACCAGCCGTCTCAGGGGCACCTTCAGAGTTACTACCAGCCATCTCCTGATGAAGGCAGGAGCGGCTACCGGCAGTCTCCTGAGGGAAGGGTGAGCAGCTACCGGCCGTCTCAGGGGCACCTTCGGAGCGGCTACCAGCCGTCTCCTGATGAAGGCGGGAGCGGCTACTGGCCGTCTCCTGAGGGAGGGGTGAGCGGCTACTGGCTGTCTCAAGGGCACCTTCAGAGCGGCTACCGGCCGTCACCTGAAAGGGGTGAGCGGCTACCGGCCATCTCTAGGGCACCTTCGGAGTGGCTACCGGCCATCTCCTGACAAAGACGGGAGCGGCTACTGGCCATCTCCTGAAGAAGGGGTGAGCAGCTGCAGGCCATCTCAAAAGGGCGCGGCTACAGGCCGTCGGTGGGGTGCTGCCTGGAGCTAGAGTAGTAGCTCCACCCTGATCCTGTCGAGGGTCAGGTCACCTGCAAAGTAGCCTCCTTTTCCTGTTATGGTGGCAGCGGGAGAGTTCCAGGTCGTAGGGGCAAACGGCCTGGGCGGACTTATGTCCCTGCCACCCGTGGCCGGGTAGCACTCTGCCTGCCCCTCCGTAGGCTCCTCCTGGGGGTGTTGAGTTGCCCTCTGTCACTATACCCTGCATTTTACCACCATTGTCAGGGAGAAAGTCACGTCCCCGTGACTGGAGGTGATAGATTTTGGTGGTGTTGGTGTGGTGCACGGGTTGGAGGTGTTGAAGAAGGGCTTTCCATGCTGTGGTGGCTGGGTTTTCATCCATCTGGGTGTCACAGGTGATGAAAAGGGTGGACGTGTCGGTGGTGGTGCGGAGGAGTCGCAGGAGGTGGAGGGGGCCACGGATGCGATGGTTGTGTCCAGAGGGCGGCACCCATGTGGCTCGTCAGATTCTCTTGTTGGTAGGTCTTGTCTCCTGTAGCGAGCTGCACTGAATGCTGGAGATTGCCGTGGAGCATGGGGTTTTATGACAGGGCAATGCGGGGGGTTTTCTCTGGGGAGTGGTGGTGGCTGGGATTTGGGCCTGGTGTAGCATGACTGTGTTAGGAGGGGGAGTGTGGTGTTGTGGTGAGGTGGGTGGTGTAGGGGTGGGGGCATATCGGACGGGTGGGCGGGAAAGGTGACCGAATCGTGTGATGGTGGTTTTTAGGGTGGGTGTGGGTGGTGAGTTGGGTATGTGCGGGCAGTGTGGTGGAGTTGAGGGTGGTGGGGCGGTGGGCATTTTGTGTGATGGCGGTGGTGCAGTGGCGGAGCTGGGAGTGGTGATGGGCAGTGGGTGGGGTGCACTGTGGGCAGGTGGAGGAGAGGTTGGTCCATGGGTGGGACATGTGGTGATGGGCGTGGGGGATGGGGAGGCAGCTGGGGAACGTTAGCGTGGAGGGACGGCGACAGGGCTGGTGGTGGGAATGGGTGGTGGGTGGGGTGAAGGCTGGGTGGACAGACAGGCACATGGGTGGGACAGGTGGTAGCAGGTGTGGGGGATGGGGAGGACAGCGGGGAAGGGGTGGGGGAGAGGTCGGGAATTTGCGGCATTGGTGAGTCTGCAGGTGAGGTGTGATGCAGCGTGATGGGGGGAGGGGTAGTAGAGGACGGGGAGGGGGTGGCTGAGAGGGAGGGCGAGGGGAATATGTAGCATTTGTAGGGGGTAGGGGAAGGTAGGGTGGGCTTGGAGGGTGGCGTGGGGCACGGGGTGGGGTTTGGGGGAGCATGGGCACGGAATGGGTCCACATGGCAATTCCTGAGTGTGCAGGGTGTGTTATGATAATCAACCGTCATTTGGTAGGGGTTGGGGATGTTGGTGATGGTGTAGGGTCCTGTGAAGTGAGGTGCAAGCTTGTGGGGTGTAGGAAGCTGTGCTATCATGACTGTGTCACCCGGCTTGTACGGGCTGAAGGCAGTGTCAGGTTGGAGGTCCAAGCTACTATGCAGGTGAGAAAGCCGCCTTTTAAGATGGTTGAAGGGGGTCAGATGTGGGGGAGGTTGCGGGGGGTTGTAGGTGTCGCTGTATTGGTAGGAGGAGAGGCGCTTCCCCAAATGCTCGTTCATAGGGTGATATGCCATCTTCTTGTAGGCAAGAGTTTATGCCCCATTGCACGATCTTGACGTGTGCAGGCCAGTTGTCATACTTTGTTTCTTCTATCTGGGTGCGGAGCTGGTTCATTAATGTGCGATGGCTTAGTTCGCAAATGGCATTGCCCTGTGGCCAGTAGGGGGACGAGTGGGAGATGTGATAACCAAAGAGTTGAGCTAACTCCTGGCAGATTTTATTTGTGAACTCCGGGGCGTTGTCGGAGTGGATAGCCTAGGGGATGCCAAAATATTGGAAAACATGACGGATCATTGCGTCAGCAACTGCAATAGCATGATGTTCCTTTGCTGGGCAGGTGACGAGGAATTTTGAGTATGTATCGACAGAAGTGATGACATACAGATATCCTGATTTTGGTGGCAGGGGCCCCACTATATCTATGTATAGTAACTGCCAGGGCTTGTGGGCAGTGATGTGGCCTGACGGGCAGGCAGTGAGGGTGATGTCTTTTCCTAGGGCAAACGCCTGGCAGGACTGGACAATATCCTTGGCAAGGGTGAATGGGTTGGGGGTCCATTATGCATCAGTGAAAGGCTGCAGGAGCTTCTTCGTGCCCAGGTGGATCCCGCTGTGGGTATGTAGGTGTCGGAGGGCATCGAGGGCGGTGTCAGGGGCAAGGACTATGTGCCCCAACCGGATGAACAGGTGGTCGCCCTGGTGGTGTAATTTTTGGAAGAGGTGCTGGGGGATCCAAGGGGGGTCTTTCCTTATACTGCCACTGTCGGAGGAGATCGGGCTTGGGCTGTACAGCATCGATGGGAAGCCGGGAGAGAGCATCCGTTTTTGTGTGAAGTTTCCCGGAGCAGTAGGAGATCTCGTAGGAAAACTCCTCCAGTGTTTTGCGCCATCTGATGAGCTGGGAGTTGTGGGTGTTGGACTGCTGCAGCCATTGGAGGGATTGGTGGTTGGTAATGATGGTAACTTGGGTCCCCGACAGGTATGCCCGGAAGTGGTCCAAAGCCCAGACAATGCCCAGGTATTCCCTCTTCGTGGTGGCATAGTTCTTCTTCGCCTGGTTGAGGGTGTGGCTGACACAGGCGATGATGTGTTCACAGCCCTCTTGGACTTGGGCTAGCACAGCGCCTATTGCTATCAGGGAGATGTCGGTGTAGAAATGGAATGGAAAGGAGTTGTCGGGGAAGGCCACAATTGAGGCAGAGACGAGTTTGCCCTTTAGTTGTTGAAAGGCGGCTCGTTTCTCATCCGTCCAGAGGAAAGGTTCTCCCTTCCGGGTAAGGTCATGGAATGGCTTGGCAATGTGGGCGAATCCCTTCACGAAGCGTAGGTAATAGGAGGTCAGGCAGAGGAAGGCTCGGACTCCGTGGACGTCTTGTGGAGAGGGGATGTCCACAATGACACGGAGCTTGTCTGGGTCGGGGGAGTTGCCATCCTGGGAGATGACGTGCCCTAGGAAGGAGATGGTTCTGGTGGCTAGGATGCACTTAGAGGGCCGTAATTTGAGGCCAGCTTGTCGGATGGGGGAAAAGACTTTTCGGAGGCACTGGAGGTAGTTGGCCCAGGTCCTGCTGAACACAATAATGTCATCTAAGTAGGTCAAACAGATCTCCTAGGTGAGGCCACTGAGGACAGACTCCATCAATCACGAGAAGGTGGCAGGGGCATTACAGAGGCCGAAGGGCAGGACGTTAAAACTCATAGTGCTTTCCATTGCTGGTAGAGAAAGCAGTTTCGCCTCTGTCTTCTGGCCGCACTGGTACCTGCCAGTACCCCAATTGGAGATCAAGGGTGGAGAACCAAGAGGTGCCATATAAGGAGTCAAGGGAGTCGTCTATCCTGGGGAATGGGGTGGCGTCCTTGATGGTGGCGTCTTTGAGCCGGCGATAATCGACGCTGAACTGCATGGTGCCATCCTTCCTCTTCATGAGCACGACGGGGTAGGACCAGGGGCTGGTGGAAGGGGAAACGACTCTGGCCTCAATCATTTCCTGGACCTGGCAGTCTTCTTCCTCCCATTGCTTGGGATTCTTTCGCCGGGATGGCTGACGGATCAGTGGACCTGTCATGTGAATTTCGTGAGCGAGATAGGTGGTATGCCCAATGTCGGTGTGTCACACCACGAACAGGTCCTGGAAGTCCAGGAGAAGGCGGCAGAGGGTGTCGGATTGGTGGGGGGAGAGATGGTCGGGGATGGGGGGAGGGGGAGCTGGGGAGGGAGGAGCAAGGCTCGGCTTCTTCCATTTCTCCTATTACAAGCCCTTTGGGTAGTGTTAGGGGGGAGGGAGCAAGGTTAGCAATCCGGACTGCTGCGACATGAGGAGGGAGAAAAGTGGGAGACAAAAGGCAGGCCGAAAGGGTCCCGATTGGCGGATGGGGGGAGAACAGGATGGACATACCCGTGGGCCTGTTCAGGGGCAACCAGATTTCGTGGTGGGGGGAAATTGTTGTTGTTGTTGTTGTTGTTTTTTTATGTGACTGACTCTGGGCATAGGCTTCACAGCCTGCTTTCAGGACCCAGTAGTCCTCCTATGTACCGCACACCTCTACATGTCACCACTTCAGCGCTAACACACACCATCCATACTGAATACATGCAAGGGCTGTCTCATACAGGACTGGTGTATTAGTATTAGCGGGGGTATTTTTACGACATGTCGGCGGGTCTTTTGGTAGATCAGTAAAGTCTGATATTTATGATTTTCAAATCCTTAAACTGTTCCCTGCCCCAGCAGGATTTGAACTCACTGTGGAGGAGGTGATGGCGGGGAACGTTGGAGGGAAGGGGGAGAGAGAGAGAGAAGGGGGGTTTCGGCTGGGGTCGGGGCATGCAAGTGCACACTGCTGGGGGGGAAGGGTCAGGGGACTTCCGGAACTGGAGCTGTCTGTTGTGGCAATTGATGGTAGTTTTTAATTTCTGTAACAGGTTCAGCCCAGACATCCATCATAGTTGCGACAGGTGGAGTCGAATATGATGAATTTGTGTTGTGTCAATGCAGGTTGGTGGGTGTTGACACGAAGGGCCCGACTTTCCCCACAGATAGGCAGGGGGCTATCCCCTGCGAATACAAGATGAGTTGATGTCGGGAAAAGAGGGCCAAAGGTTGACTTGTGACGGGAGTAAAAATGACTGTACAAGCAGGATCTGGCCACTCCTGTGTCGACCAGAAGTCAGGCTTTCATCCTGTTCAGCCTCATATTGTTGTAGACTGGGAGCGATAGTTGGGGGAAGTGGACCCCACCACCGTGGGGAGGTGCGGGGACAATCCTAAAAATCCAACTGTCGAAGACCGCCTTCTTCCTCTTCTGGTTCCATATTCGGCTTCCTCCGTGGGTGCAGGTTGGTCAGCTGACTCCTTGTTTTCTAAGGAGGAGACTTTACGTCAACCTGGGGTGGTTGGCTTGCATCTAGCAGCCTTAAGTTGGTCCCTGATGTCGTGGAGTGGGCACCTGGAGCTGTACACCAAGAACTCCCAGGGATTAATCAGGATGAGGTTAGGGTTCTCCGTGTGGCTGGGGCGTCTGTGTGTGGGGTGCGCAATGGGAGTTGGGGTGGGGCTGGTGTGCGGCATAGGTGGACTAGGCTTGACTGGAGGTGTAAGTTTGTTGGTGGGGAACTTATTCACCAAGATGACTTGTTGGGGGTAGGGCGGGAGGTCAGAAGGCATTGTATAAGTTGGATGTCCCTGTCCAGGTCTCCTGTTGGGTAGTGGATTGTGAAGTGTTCCTTGACCATGCTGGGAAGGTCTCTGAGGAGGGTGTTGAAGATGTGTTGTTCCCGGGTTTTGTCATCCACCTCTGGGTAGGCAGCAGTAACCAGGCGTCTGGCCTGGATTGAAGTATCATCAAGATTGCCATTGTATGTCAAGCTGTCCAACTGGGATAGTGCCATTACTTTTCCTAGTGAGGGTGTGATGGCTTGGATCATGAGCTTCATCAAGATTTGCCATGTGAGCCCCAGGACATTTTTGGTGTGATATTTGCTGCCGCTTTGCCCAGTAGTGGGAGTGTTACTGCTATTTTTTGTTTGTCATCCTCAAACCCAATATCTAGCAATGGCTTAATAATCGCCAGATACGTGTGGAGATCATACTGTTCTGGGTCAAATTTAGGCAGTTGCACGTGTGGTTTGGTTGCCATTTTGCCGGTATTTCCTGAATGCCTCTCTCGTATGTCTGGGTCAAGAACCACCGCTCTCCACCAGTGTTATGCTAGGTGTTTAAGGGTCAGCTTCCTGTCCCTTGAATGCCAAGTGTGCAGCTGGGTTCTCTTTCTAGACCGGAGCTTAGACAAATAAGAGAGAGGCAGGACACAAAAACTCAAGGCGACAACCTTACGCGTGTATTGACTAATTCTATATGTGGAACAGGTAGATGTCACAACAACAGGAATCTGGGTAATTATAAGTCATGTATTAGTATCGAAGTATCACACAGGATACTATTTAGAAAATGTTCAGGATAGCAGGTGAATGGCACAATAAATAGTGTTTGTAATATTTCGGCCAGGGGAAGAGATCACTGTCACTTGGAGGGGAATATAAACGGTATTTAGGCTGGGCAAGTATTTCACTGGTCTTGCAGTGCAGAGGAATTACACTATGAAGGCCGAGTCTGTTGTTCACTGAAATCACAGCGCTGTTATTAGTTCTCTCCTTACTCTCCTATGTCACTGTTTGCCCAAATCACAATTATCACACATTACTAGGCCTTGTACTTATGTTCCCTTGGATAATATACTGCCCGATATTCCGGTCACTATTACACTGTCATTGCACTCTTCACTATCACTCATGGTCAGTGGGACGGCGGGGTGATCAGTGGGGGGCGGCGAGAGGACTCACAGCCCGACTCCTGATGGGGGCTGAGTCCCGCCTGTGGCCTCTGTATCCAGCGGCCACGGAATCACTCGTAGGGGCGTCCTCTCTCGTCCGGGGCTGGGGGCAGCAGGACTGGGAGTCGGAGAGCAGCCCTCAGGGCTGGGGCCAAACAGCCTCCTGAAGCGCGAACTTAGGCGCCTGATGGAGGACAAGGGTCGTCTGTGTCGAGGTAGGAGGAGACCTCACTTGGGGGTCCTGGGGGCAGCCTCGAGGGCCCTGTGGGTGCAGCCTCCTGCTGTCGGGGATGCTGTCAGGAGTGAGCTGCAGCGTCGGTCGTCGTCGGAGTCTGTCAGATAGGGTCCCTCTGGAGCCGGCTGGGCAGAGTACAACCCTGGGGATAGGACAGGGCCTCTTCACAGGTCCTCGGGGCTGGGACCCTCCTCCTGGAGGATGTCACGTCGTTAGGGTGTGGCAGAACCTGATGGAGGAGCGGCTGCTGGCCGTCTCCTGCCGTAGGGCCTGGCTACTGGCCGTGGCCTTTTAGGGGCACGGCTTCCAACCATCACTAGGGTCCGGCTACTGGCCGTGGCCCGTGCGGGGGATTGGCTACTGGCCGTCTCCTGAAGGAGGGGTGAGTGGCTACCGGCCCTCTCAGGGGCACCTTCGGAGTGGCTACTGGCCGTCTCCTGACGAAGGCAGAAGCAGCTACCAGCCATCCCCTGAGGGAGGGGTGAACGACTATCAGCCATCTCAGGGGCACCTTAGGAGCGGCTACCGGCCGTCTCTTGAGGGCGGGGTGAGCAGCTACTGGCCATCTCCTGACGAAGACGGGAGCAGCTACCAGCCGTCTCCTGAGGGAGGGGTGAGCAGCTACTGGCCATCTCAGGGGCACCTTCGAACCGGCTACCAGCCGTCTCATGAAAGAGGGGTGAGTGGCTACCGGCTGTCTCTAGGGCACCTTTGGAGCGGCTACCAGCTGTCTCCTGGTGAAGGCGGAAGCGGCTACTGGCCGTCTCCTGAAGAAGGGTTGAGCGGCTGCAGGCCATCTCAAAAAGGGAACGGCTACAGGCCGTCGCTGGGGTGCTGCCTGGAGCTAGAGTAATAGCTCCATCCCGATCCTGTCGAGGGTCAGCTCGCCCACAAGGTAGTCTCCTATTCCTGCTATGATGGTGGCGGGCGAGTTCCGGGTCGTAGGGGTTCGCAGCACGGGCAGACATATGTCCCAGTAGCCCAGGGTCGGGTCGTGCTCTGTCTGCCCCTCCGTAGGCTCCTCCTGGGGGTGTTGAGTTGCTCTCAGTCGCTGTTCCCGGCATTTTAATTTGAAATGAAAAGTAATTTATCTGGGGGCATATTTTAACACAATTGTCATCCAATGTAAATTTTTTTTAGAATTTCCATGGGGAGGTTTGGGCTATATTTAGAGCAGTAGTGCGATCTCTGGCCTATTTTTTTGTGTCTAGACAATATTGTGGCATGCAAGCAGATGATGTTCTTTGAACTATTTAGATAGTTCATTTTACTAAAACTGGGTGTAGAGCAGGTAACGAGAGTACATTTAATGGTGGTTGTGAGACGGGTAGAGGTGAAACTAAAAAGTTGTCCTTTGGAGTCTCCAAAGACTTGTCTTACACCTAACGTCCTCTCTCTCTCTCTCTCTCTCTCTCTCTCTCTGAAAATATAACCTACTACGTGATGATGCATCCATCAATATTTTTTGCAATTTATATGATCCTAAGTAAATCACACTCCAGTCAGTGCTGCACTATTTTTCCTGGTGGCTATCACTGTGGCAAAGACACTTTCACTTGGACATTTGCAACTTGCAGTCAGACATTTCGAGCCAAATCTGACAAGCATAGAAGGCCAGCACGAGGATATGTATAGATATATATATATATATATATATATATATATATATAGATATATATATATATATATATATATATATATATATATATATATATATATATATATATATATACAGTATATATATATATATATATATATATATATATATATATATATATATATATATATACTCATCAGAGTGTCCACTGCAGGACCGGCCTATCCCGACCGAAGTTGGGACGATAATCCCTATGTATCTCTTCCAAGTGGTATAGGCTGTCTGGTAGATATTGTATGTAGGGTGAGAAGTGCCTGTAAGTGTAATTGTAGTGTTGGAGTGGCTCTGGATGTGTGTAGTCTGTGAACCAAGTGTAATCGGCTCGTGCAAGCCGACTGGGTGCAAGCATACTTTATAGTATGTGACACTGGGTCAACCACCCTTATGTCCACCCCTTATGTCCACCAAAGCAGTACGTGGCCAGAAGAACACTCCCAAAGTTTACTACCCTAGCGGGGCGTGAACCCTAGTTTATCCGTGTATGAAAATGCACACTTTACCACTGTACCACAGAGGCTCCATACATATATATATATATATATATATATATATATATATATAATATATATATATATATATATATATATATATATATATATATATATATATATATATATATATATATATATATAAAACCCATTGGAGCCCAGTGTCCGGGATATTGGACAGAACTGGGATTCTTCAAGTCTTTATAAAGTAGGGAACCCCCTGGTAGGGACCTATGAGCTTCGCGACTATGAGCCCATAGGCGGAGGGCGGTACACTTAGCACCCTCCCAGTGCAATGCCTCGCCCAGCACCCCTGGGATCCAATAGGATATATATATATATATATATATATATATATATATATATATATATATATATATATATATATATATATATATATATTGAGCCACCGCCTGGTGGTTATCGTGTGTGTGTGTGTGTGTGTGTGTGTGTGTGTGAAACCCATTCCTTCATTCCTTACTGGCCAGCATCATTAACACCAATGTGCTGGGATTTACACCCTTCAGTAAGCACACCTGTTCCACCCAGTGATACCATATTTATCCTTGATCCTATAATTACAAAAGGTGCACTCCGCTCTCTCTCTCTCTCTCTCTCTCTCTCTCTCTCTCTCTCTCTCTCTCTCTCTCTCTCTCTCTCTCTCTCTCTCTCTCTCTCTCTCTCTCGTGTTGGACAAAGATCAATAGGACAAAAGCCCCGTAGGGCAAAAGTCCTTAAAGCAAACCCACCAAAACACACACACACACACACACACACACACACAGATGCGCGTTCAATGACACTATAGATCTTTCCCACGTGACGTCATGAGTCATGCGACTTTTGTTTACAACGCCACATTGAACAGCAAATTGTCGGACGTTTTGAGAGAGAGAATTGCAGATTCCACAGTGGTATTCCATTGTTGTGCATTCGGTTGTAAGATAAGGCAGAAACTAGAAGTGCGGTACACTCCTACCGGTTTCCAGCCAACAAGGAAAGGCGACAGAAGTGCATAGCTGCCGTGGAGAGGGAATATTGGCAGCTGACGGCCTACACCCGGGTCTGTGGCAAGCATTTTATATCAAGTGAGCCGATGATTTGTGAGTAGATACGGGCACATTTATAATTCTTGGCAGTTGCAGATGTATTGGGATATCTTATGTTAATGTCACAGAGTACAAGACCCACATGGCCATAAGTGTGAGTAGGAAAAGAGGGGGAGGGTCCATGTCACAGGCAGGGCCGTAATTTCCCGGGGGCTAGGGGGGCTATAGCCTCCCCAGTGTTTTTTTGTATATTAATTAGTCAAAACTTCAACTAAGATTGAAGGTTGAATAACAACTCGTGAAAATGATCAAGTTCGTAAGTAAAATATGATACTATATGTCGAATATTATCTTAAATCTTGCTGGCACAACTATTGGAGACGCACCTTGGTAGTGTTATATGCTTTTCAATGTTTACGTAGCGTGGCAATGCTGTTCTTGTCCTTCGCCAAGCGTTGTCAATAGCTCTCTGTCGCCTTCTGGCCTGTGAATTTATTTTCTCTCTAATGTGTTTAATTATACTTCTATGTTTTGTTATCGTAACTCTATCTAGAGACTGAGATACTTGCTTGAGGAGCACAATGACCCACAACCTGCTAAACCACATGCTGTGTTCACTCTACGAGACATGACAGACTTGATCTGGAGGCGGTTCTGAACGAAATTATTGACACGACTGAGAGAAGAACAGCATGTTTGCTCCTGTCTAACATGTTGAACAAATGTTTATATTTTGTGCACACCGTATGCTGGAATCTGTATATTTTAAGATCAAGGTTTTTATGATGGAATGCAAATGTGTGTGTGTAGGATGGAGGGGGACAAATACATGTTATGTTATGGACGCTGAGTGACCTTTAATATGACAGAAAACAACGTTGGGCTTTTAAGGCTGAACATAAAAATAAAAAGATAGAAAAACTTGGAGTGGTTTTGTTGAAAATGCAAACAATTCTACGTGTGTTTGATCGAATATTTCCAAATTTGATCCAAACTGATCATAAGCTAAATCATAATAGTACTTAGTTTTGGATTATCTTACCGTTTCGAAAAGAATATAGGCAGGGCGGTATTTTTCAGCCTGAATCCTACCGCACGCGTGTAGGAACAATATTGATAAGGGTGCAGCATACTACACCAAAAATGTACAATGGCCAAATTATTAAACTTAGTCACAGTCTGAGCTGAAAGTTCAGACTGGCAGAAAGTGAAGCCTTTTATTTACACACCCAGCTCCATCACTAAACATACAAGCATCATTAATCATCAACTTTTAGGCAGAATCAAACTGAAAAATATCGGATGGTCTGCAAACTTAAGCATTTCGATTTAATTATAAGTTTCTAGTACGGAGGTATATAAATTTTGACTAGCCCTATACATTTTGTCTAGCCTCCCCAGAAATGTGTTGAAAATTACTTGCCTGCGCAGGCTTTGTCTTGGCATTATTCCCGAGTTTCACCCAAACGAAGTCGGACATAAATTACGGCATATTCTCCAAATCAGTGATGATCAAGAATGTTAGGTGTATAAATAAAATTGATTAAATTACAGGTTAGGTCATACCGTACTTATTGTTAGGTTAGGTTAGGTAAGGTTAGACTGGGTTAGGTTAGGTCAAAGCTGAAATTTATACTTGTTCAATGTTTTTCTGTGTTATTTTATTGAAACTGATATTTGTGTCATGGTGGATTATTTTGATAGTACTGCAGTAGAGAATACTATTCAACACTTCAGTATAACACTGTGAAACTGTGTGCTAAACTATGTTTCAAGTACAGTAGCTACAACTGAAGCATAATATTACTAGTGCTGGTCTGTATAACTTTGTGTTTTATTTAAAAACAAATGTTACTCAACTAAAAGCCAAACTGTCAATACATGCTCCAGTTAAAAATAAATTTTTCACTGGGCACAAAAATACTTTAATTACAAATGAAGGGATAAATACTGTACTTAAATTAACTGCCCTTTACATTTACCCATTACTAGGTATGTGATAAGACTTTTGTTAATTTAAAATGTAAAATCATTAAAACTATATTGTTTAAGTCTAAGTTTTATGTTGTGTATTCAACAGCATGAAATAAATGACCTTGATTTATATTTGTGCCAATGTTATGTTCCAGTTGTAAAAGTTAACTTCAACAGTAATACTGTCAAGTATGCATTTTAGTAAAAGTACTTTATATATAGGCTGTGTGTATGTATTTAGACCTATAATTACTGATAATATCCAAATTATGTAAATTCTGTGGTAATTTTCCAGAATTACACTCAACTAACATTGAACTTTAAAATTTTCATTTTTCAGTGTTTCAAACGGTACTGTGATTAACGTGACTCTGATATTAATTTCTGTAGCAAATTATTTATACTAAACCAAGTTAACCCAACTAACCTAACCTAACCTAACATAGGACCTAACTTGAAGGTTAAGAAGAGAGGATAACTGAAGTAGGCCAATAGGCCCATGTTAGACAGCACCCACAAGAGTGTGACTAATTCACCCTGCGTACAATAGTCCATGCAGGCTTATGCTAGGCAGCTCTTCACAGGAGTGTGACTACAAGAAAGACAAATATTACGTGGAACCCATTACCTAGCCTATGCTTGAAACTTTTCAAAGAGAGGGCAGCAACTACGTCAGTGGTAGGCCATTCCATTCATCAGCTACTCGATTCCCAGTCAGTGCATACAATCCCTTCCCCCTTGGCCTCACGGCAATAATTTACTGAGTAGTAAGACGACTTACATGTACTGTATGTCAATTCCAGCTAGCTACATTACACATATACAGTATGACATGTCTATTTACCTTGATGGATGTCACGGTGAACTTTGACGGAGTGTTCACCAAATAGTGATAAATATCGCCATATCTGAGATCATGTTTTGGTCCCTAATTTTTTAAAATGGTGAATTTCTTTCTAGATGTCGTGTAAAGATAAAGCCCCAGACACTTTATATCTTGTTCCTGTACAGATCTTAGTGGCATTGATCCAGATTTCTGCATATATCTGACATTTCCATCTCTGACATCCCTGTCTGGACAGCCATTACCGCGAAGAGTTTGACATCCAGTATGGAGTCATAAACAAAATCACTTACTCCAAAACCACGTGATTTCTGTGACGTCACTGGAAAAGGTCTATTAGCAGACACACACACACACATCACAAAGCTATATATGTGTATATATACAGATAGATAGATAGATATAGACATATATATCATCATCATCATCAGCCATTTGAGGTCCACTGCAGGACCGGCCTATCCCTACCGAAGCAGGGACGATACAGCCAATGTATCTTTTCCCAGTGGCTTAGGCTGTCTGGTAGAGACTGTATGAAGGGTGAGAAGTGCTTGTGAGTGTGATTGTAGTGTTGTAGTGGCTTTGGATGTGTGTGTAGTCTGTGAACCAAGTGTAATCAGTCCGCCTTAAGCCGATTGGGTGCAAGCATACTAGTATGCGACACTGGTTCAACCACAGCACCCCTGGTGTCCGCCAAAGTAGCAAGTGGCTTGGTGAACGTTTCCCAAAATGTTTACAACTCTGGCGGGAGGCGAACCCGCGCTCACCAGCGTGCGAAACGCACACTGTACCACTGAGGCTCCATATATATATATATATATATATATATATATATATATATATATATATATGTATATATATATATATATATATATCATCGTTCTGGCCTCCTATGCTTCCAATGCTTTCGTATACTTGTTGTAATGTCCAAATGAAAGTGCCTTTACCACAGAGATATCCACGAGGAAAAATAGTGCAGCATTGATTGGAGTGTGATTTACTTAGGATCATAAAAACTGCAACAAATACTGATGAAATGAAATGTTTTTTGTTGTAAAGGATACAGACTGCATTAACACATACTGTAGTATATTTTCTGAGAGAGAGAGAGAGAGAGAGAGAGAGAGAGAGAGAGAGAGAGACGTGAGGTGTCGTGAGACAAATCTCAGGAGACTCCAATTAAAGGACAAATTTTTAGTTTCACCTCGGCCCGTCTCCCAACCACCACTAAATGTACTCTCTTTACCTGCTCTACGCCCAGTTTAAGTAAAAGAAACTCTCTAAATGGTTCAAAGAACATCATCTACACTAATGCCGGAGTATATTCCGGACACCAAAAAATAGCCCAGAGATCGCACTACTCCTCTAAATATAGCCCAAACCTCCCCACGGAAATTCCGAAAAATTTATATTGGATAATATGTGTGGATAATTACAAAAATATTTATAAATGTTTTAAAATACGCTCACAAATACATTGATTTTCATTTCAAAGCAGTATTTATGCAAAATAGAAGTCTGCCACAGCAAGTAGGTGAGCTGAAGGTGAAACTTCTGCTAACTTTAGCACGGTTACGCTCTAAATCCTGATTTTTAAAAATTAATAGTTAAATGAAACACAAAGTTTTTACCGGATTTCCAGTAATTAGGTGTGTTTGAACCTATTTGGTCATAAAAATGGTAATATTTTCCAATTAAGAATACCGATTCGTTGCCGATTCGGTATTTCGTCGCACCCTCAAGCTCGATGGTGCTCGTGGTAATGATGATGATGATAGTGCCTCATGCTTCCCAACAAGGGAGCGTGCTGAACTGGCGGTCACCAACCCCAACATCCTGGCGCCGAGTGCCAACCACCCAGAATGACTCTCCACCATAAATTTACACCCCTCCAGCCCTGATGACCCTGCCTCTGCCCTCATCACCAGCACCCCTCCTGTGGCCCCGTATCCCCCTCCCCGGCCCCGGCTCCCTCTCGTCATACCACAAGACCAGTTTGCGTGCCTGGCAATACCCTCCACATGCACACTTGCTGTTCACCGTGCCTGGCGCCAGCGTGCATCCGCCCACCACCTCATCACTCAACACCCTGAAGCTGTTCGCCTTAGGTCTCCTGCACCTACTAACATCCACGTCGACAGAAAGTATCCCGATCTTATCTAAATCCTAACAACTGAGGGGCTTTATGGAGTCAGATTTGTGCTTCATGATGCTCTTCTTCGCCCCAAAAAAAACTACCAGAGTACCTACTCAGATGCCTGGCAGCTGACTGTTCTGTAACTGTCATATACAACATATCTGGTACCAGGTGTCGAGCGGGCACGGAGCCTGTACAACTCTGGGCGAATCCATCAACCGTGCCATTGTTGTATGGGAAGGAGAGGCCCCCCCCCCTTCCCGACCTCTGGTATGATCTTACCCCCCTGTACCTTCGTAAATGCCACGCCTTCACAACCCTCATGTTATCGCTGTTATTCCATTAATCAATTGCTCTGTTTGGGAAACTGAATTTCCTTACGTCTTTATCATTTCTCTTTCTTTCTACAGTTTTTTTGCAGTGTCCTCTTGATGTTGCGTCCCCATAGGTTATGTAGTTATTTACGTCTATTTGCTCTTTTCCTGTAATGCATTTATATAATATAATCATGTCTCCTCTTTTCCTTCTCTCCTGTAATGTTGGCAGGTTTAATTTTTCGAGTCTTTCTTTATAGCTAGATCCCTTAAGCTTGGCGCCCATCTTGTAGCGGCCCTTTTTTTATTTTTTCAGTCTTATCTATGTGTTTTTTGAGATGTGGATTCCAGGCTACTGATGCATACTCCAGAGTTGGTCTGATGAATGATGTAATGATCTTTCTTAGCATGTCTTCATTTGTAAACGTGAATGCTACCCTCATATTAGCAAGCAGTGTATACAGTACATGCTACTTACTTTTTCATTTATGTGGTCAGCCGGTGATTGTCTCTTATTGATAATCACTCTTTAATCCATTTCTTTTTCTGAAGTGTGTTGGGTTGAACTTCCTAACTTAGAGTCCCAGTCTGGTCTTTTTTCACTTTTACCAAATTTTATTTCATGACATTTGTCCACACTGAATTCCATTTGCTATCTGTTGCTCCATTCATGAAGCTTATTTAGTTCCTCTTGTAGCTCTATGCAAGAGCCTGTGTTTGTAATTTTCCTTTGTATTTCTGCATCATCAGTAAACATATTTAGATAGCTTCCATTTCCAGTGTTGCTGTCTATGTCATTAATATATACCAAATCCAAAATTGGTGCCAGCACCGAGCCGTGTAGTCATTTCTCTCCATGATGAGTAATTTCCTCCTAGCACTGTTCTTATTTCTCTTTTACTGAGAAAATATTGCATCCAGCATACAGATTACCTTGGATTCCTCCTTGATGGTACAGTTTCCATAAAAGTCTTTCGTGTGATACTCTGCCAAATGCCCTCTTGAAATCCAAATATATGCTGTCTACCCAGCCATCTCTTTTCTGTAGCATATCTGCAACTCTATCATGTAGCTTAATAGGTTAGTAACATGATTTTCCCTTTCTAAAACCAAATTGTCTTTCTGCTATCATATTGTGTTTTTCAAGGTGATTTACCTAAATTATTCGTATCAGTTTTTCGAAAATCTTGCTTACGATGCTGGTCAGTGATACTGGTCGGTATTTAGGTGACCTTTTGTCTATTTCCTTCCTTGAAAAGGGGCACAATGTTTACTTTCCTCCATATACCAGATAGAGTACCTTGTCTTAGGGATTCCCTGAATATTAAATGTAATGGACTGCTTGGCCCTTTTGCACATCCCTATAATATCCAACACAAAATCTCGTCAGGGCCATTAGCTTTTCCTCTGTTTGATTTCCTCATCTCTTCCTGGACCTCTTGTTTCGGTATAAGTATATTTGTTAATATGTGTGGGTTTCTTCCTTGTTTTTCTCTCTCGCAAAATACTTTCTTCAGTAAAAACTGGCTGGAAATTTTTGTTTAGTACTTCACAAATATCTTCTTCATTAATATAGATTTTCCCCTCATCCATGATGGACTGTATTTTATATTTGATTTTTGTTTTGCTTCGTATGCAGCTGTAAAATAAGCTGCTCAGTACTTTTATTTATAATGACTTCCTCAATTTGCCTTTGAGCTCCTCCTCTTATTTTCATTCATTCATTGCCAGACGCCATGTATCCCAAACGGGGTGGCCAAGGGCTTAGAGTTAATTGTTTTACAGGGAGGCACTAATCCTCCACCAACCCCACTCGACACGTAGGGAGAACGTTATGCCAACAGCATCTGGTGTTCCCAGGCGGTCACTCATCGAAGTACTAACCAGACCCAACGTTGCTGATACTCTAAAAATGGCCAATACCACCAATAAGAGAGGTGGGGTAGGCGGCTGACAGAGAATTTTCAACAGAATAAGAAAATGTTTTGGAAGGAGGTGAAAAGGGTGCGAAAGGGAGAGTCTGGGAAGGAAGAACGAGTAAAAGCAGAGGATGGAAGGATGTTAATTGAGATGGATGCAGTAAGGAAGAGATGGGCAGAGTATTTTGAAAGATTGTTAAATTTATCCTTGTTTAATAATTTCTTGCCTGTTTGTAGTTGTTATATGCTCTTTTACTTTTATGTCGTCTGTATCTGATCCACAGCAAATCTCTTTTCTCTTTTGCTTTTTTACAGACAGTATTAAACCAATTCTTTATCTTTATTTCCATTTTTTTTTTTTTTGTGCTGTGAGAAAACATTCTGGACTCCTGTTTTATTATATTCACAGAATTTTTTATATACAACATTAGATCTTGTCCTCTTAGCTCCTTTTCCCAATTAATATCCTTAAAGTACTTCTTAAGGTCATCATCTCTATATCATATGCTATCCTGAAATTGTAATCTAATACTACATGGTTGCTTTTGCCAAATGGGGCGGTGGCAGCAGATTATACTGTATTGCCAATTTCATTTTTAGCCTTGTAAATAAGAGATCTAATAATGAGGGGAAATCTGGTCCTCTTTTTCTGGTGTTCTCTATTACACGTTGTGTTTGAAAAAAACTCCTTTATAAGATCCAGGGGCTTTTGATCCCAACAACTTATATAGTTTCTTACATCTAAAGCATTCCAGTTTATATTTGTGTTAAAATCTCCCATTGCTATAATTCAGATTTTTCTTCCATTCTGTACAGTATAGTAGGATTATTGAACTCTAAACTGTCTCTTCTGCCAGGTCTTCAAATTCGCCTCAATCCCATGTGTTTGTCTTGGGTGACATATTATAAATAAATTTGCCACAGTTATATTCCCTTCTGATGTACTCTGATCTCTACTGCAATTAATTCTATTTGTGAAGGTATGTCTATTTCTATCTCTTTTACTTGGAATCTTTTCTCTGTTAGGATCAGAACTCCTCCTCCTTTCTTCTAATTTCTGTCTCTGCGCCAAATATTGAACTCATCCAAATTTAAAGGGTCACTTGATATCCTTGGGGTTATTTTGTTTCTGTTAGATAAATAATATGAGGCTCATGCAGTATTTTATCTCTAATAATTTGGATACCATTCCAACTACATTTGAATACATCAACTTTGCCTTATTGTTCACATATTTGACATTGATTGAGTCTGCTATCTTACTTTTAATTAGTCCTTGCTGTTTAGGTGCCATTTTGTTACGTGCAGTCCTACTACTTTGTAAAAAAAAAAAAAAAAAAAAAAAAAATCTCCCTTCATCTGACCTTGCATCATTCTTCCGTTTTGCTTCTTCCCATTTTTCCTTTAGCAGTCCCCATTCTTCTTGAGATAGGTACCTTTTTATCCACACTTCTTTGTATTCCTCTGATTCCATAAGTTTGTCGGCATTTGTGAATACCTCTTCCACAGTGTTCACACTTTCGAAGGTTACTTTTAGGGGCCTTGACTTCTTTCTTTCATATTTCCCTAATCTCTTAAATTCCTCGACATCTTTCTCATAGATTTCCTCTGATACTGCTTTCAATATGTTCATTATATTTACCATCTCATTGTTATCTATGGTGATTCTATTTCTTATTTCTCCTTCATCTTTACCATTGATGGCTATAGATTTGTTAATCCCAGCTGTTTCCTTTATCAGCCTTGGGTTTTTTTCTTATGAAGTCTTTCACTTTTCTTGTCATGTCTTTTACTTCAGCCTTGTTTTTTAGATCTTGACTTTCTTTTGCCACTTCTGCCCATGTATTTTGTACTTCTGTGTAATTTCTCATCGTTTCATTTACCTGAGTTGTCTTCTCATCGATGTCTCTGCTTTGTTCCATCAGATTGCCTGCTTGTGTGTTTATGTCTTTATCATTATTGAATTCCTTCAAAATTCTCTCGTGGGTGGTGTCTATATTTCCCATTTCGTTCATTTTCTTCAGAATATCTACCTCAGCTTGTAGCTCATCTATTGTTGCATCTTTTCTGTTTAATTCCTTTACCAGTTCCTCATTTTTTTTCCTTTCCTTGGGGGAAGCAGCCTAGGTATAAAGATAGATAGATAGATGGTACAGTTCCTTCCTTATTTCATCCAATTCCAGATTGAAAGTTTCCTCCAGTTTATTAACTTTCTCTGCTAATTTATATTAAATGTGTCTATTTCCACCAGGTCTGTATAGTGCTCATTTGGTTTCTTACTGTTTCCCTTCCTCCTACCTAGATGCACTTCTTGAAAGTACGCCATCTTATAGAAATACAGTATACTTTCTACTTAGTTTAGCTTCTCCATTATGTCAGTGTTGGCATTTACCCGGCACCTGTCTGTTGTGATACCCTGCACGGCGCCTATCTGCTAAGACCGCAAATTCCTTAGGGCTACTGTTGAGAAGCGGGATTTGCTAGTTTGGAAGTAGGGGAAGGTTCTCAGTATTCCTCATATTTTTTCAGTTACGAGTCAGAGTTGCCATTAGCCTGCTGTTCGTGAGCGAGGGTATTTTGTAAAGTTATGCATTAATTTTTATGATTTTTTTTTTTTCTCAATGATTTTATTTTTGTGATTGTTAAATTATGTAAGTTTATTTCAGTTTGTATGCTAATGCATTTAGTGTGTCTCACAAAAGCAGTACTGAGGTGAGAGCAGTTTTATGATTGCTAACTCCGTGCACTCGTTCCTGCCTCTCCTAACCGTCACACTTCTCTCGCCTAACCCCTTCTGCCCTGTCTCTCCCATTTCCCCTGTATATGACTGGTTGTGTCACGTGTAAGGGCACGGGTGTGTGGAACTTTCCAAGCCTGGGGAGTTTCCATCAGGCATCACACTGTGCTGTGTGCTAAATTCCTAACTAGAGAATACGCAAACATTATTTCCTCTAACCCTCTCGCTTAGGCACGACTTTCTTCTAACCTCTGTCTTAAATATATACGTTGCTAGCTATTATGTAGTGTGTTATGATATTTTAGAGTCCTGACAATGCTCGGTCAAGCCTAGCTGGCGTACTTACGACGGCGTGTAGTAACATACTACATATCTGTTATAACCTACTAATACATGGTATTTATCTCAATATTGTAGACGCAATAATATTGTAGGAGCATAACACATTGTAGTAATATATTGTATGTATATGTAATGGAGTAAATACGTGGTTGTAAAATTGAATTTAGAATATTGTATAACATATGTAGTAATACAGTGGCGCATATGTAGTAATACAGTGGCGCAAATGTGTGCTAAGCCGACTCCGTTCCTTCTTTGCCCCTGCACAATTGTTGACTCTATGCAGGGGTTTTATCCGCCCCTGTGTGGAATACAACTCTCATGTGTGGGGAGGCTCCCCACATACAGCTCTTCTCAATAGGGTGGAGTCAAAGGCTTTTCGTCTCATCAACTCTCCCCCTCTTACTGACTCCCTTCAACCTCTGTCTCTTCGGCGCAATTTGCATCTTTATCTCTTTTCTATCGCTACTTCAATGGTCACTGTTCCTCTGAACTGTCTGCATGCATTCCTCCACTTCTACGACGGGCGCGTAGCACCCGTCTAGCAGCAAACTCTCACCCCTTTTCTGTCCAACTCTCTAATGCAAGAATTAACCGTTACTCCCAGTCCTTCATTTATGCAACAGGTCAACTCTGGAACTGTCTCCCTCTGTCTGTATTTCCTGCTTCCTATGATCTCCAGTCTTTCAAACGCAGTGTGTCCAGGCATCTCGAAATGAATGGATCTTGAATTTGTCTCTCTCTTGTATTTTGTTTTTCTTTTGGAAGGAACAGTTTTGCGGGCTCATTGCCTTTGGTTCCTTCTTCCCCACATGAATTAATAAATGTAGACATATATAGATAGATAGATAAATTGATTGATTGATATATATATATATATATATATATATATATATATATATATATATATATATATATAAATTATATATATATATATTTATATATATATTGTTATATGAAATTAATAAACTGTATATATATATATATATATATATATATATATATATATATATATATATATATCTGTATATAAATTAATATTGTTTTATGAAATGGATACATGTACCATATATCAGTTTACCATTCATGCATGATTAGATTATTATTATTTAATACGTTACCCCAGATTTCCTTCATTTTTCTATTTTTTCTTTGTATATATAATTTACTCTATTTACATATTGTACACATTTCACTCAGCGGGTCTCACTTGAATGTTTAGTCTTCCTCCCCTAAATACTGACTCTAAGTTTGCAATCCATGCTTGAATTCTTTGCACAGCCAGTACTAATATACTAAATACAACGGAGAAGATTATAAAGACAACTGGAGCTGGGCTATACACATAACATGGATTGAACATACTTATACTCAGTTTTTCCCAGGGTTTCATTGTTTGATTGATAAATTGCTTAGTTTCAAACTTAGGTGAAGTCAACTTAATATTTGTGCTCATGTTTAAATCCATCTCAGGAAGTGGTTGGATGTATTTGTGTGTGTGATTAACGATGGCCTAGTGATTGTTTGTAGCTAAGGTGGACAAAGGTGGTGTAAGAACAGCACAACAGTCAGGTACTATGTATAGTTCTGATGCTGAAGTATGAGATGGTGGAGTATCTGGACAAATTACGAAAACTGATGTGCTATGAGTAAAGTACAAAAACTGTGAATGCCCGATGCGTTGATGGAGGGTAAGTTTATCTGGAGCAAATGTGAAGTTGCAGTGCTGATGAATGTCATGATTTCTTATGATAGCCATTTCACAAGGGACTGTTCCAGTTGGCTGAAACGTGAAAATGTAAGCAGGACAAAGGTGAACAGCATGTAAGGATGTACGGCACTCTCGTTCAATCGTTGATTCACTAGCAAAACCAAGTGTCCTGTCTCTTGGAGATCATGAGGAGTTCGGTGTTGGTGATGATGTTGATGATGACCATGTTGTCATTATTCTTAGAAGGAAAAGGGTATATTTGATAGACTGTGAACAGATTATCTGTTGTGAATGGTACATGAACTATTACTGATGTTGGTGTTAGAGTCGCTTCTAAGTTTGGATGGTATAGAATGAGATTCCTGTCCTGAAACAAAGGCTTAAAACCATGTTTATGTATGCCTTGACTGATTATTTGACGTAGATCGTGAACTGGAAGTAAGTTAATGGTAATCTTGCCATTACCAGCATTCGCAATACTTTTCATCAAAGCTTGATAACGAGCTCTAGTGTTGTCTAACTGGAGTATTTTTATGTCGATATGTTCATTGATTATTGAGAAGTGTTAAAAAAGTGTCATATTTCCTTTCATTCCATTTATTTTGTCAACACTCTGGTGACTTATCCTTTCTGCCTTTCTGAGATTATTCACAATCATCATCATTGTCATGTTTTGATTGTCAACTAGCTTCTGTTGATATAATACCTGAGCTATCTTATTAAATTTGTTGTTTATTTCTTGAAGATTTTCTGTAGCCAATCCAAAAACATTCACTGGAATTGCACCACCCAGGTCTAACAAACCGCGCCTCTCACGTGTACAGTATGTGTGATGTTCATGTCCCTAAATGCCTCCGTTCCACGAGATGGGATATCTTGGATCATGATGAGCATGGTAGCTTTTGCTTGATCTAATTTCCATTTTGCCAAGTTCATGAATTCAGTCACTTCCTTTGTGTTATGAGCTTCTAAAGCAGAACTTATTATCATTGTTTCCAGTGTCCTCAGTGGTTTAGCAATGTTCTCCAACAGTACCGGTAATTCATAAGATGTCTAAACTACAGTAATTTCAGTACTCATGATATCTTTCACGATTGTTGTCGAGGCTGCTGGGGCTATGAGGCATCCTTGCTTTATTACATGTTGAGGGTCTAAGTGAGCTCATCCTTTTGCTATACAGATGAGAATCCATGGTATAAGTCTCCTCATCGTTACCTACCGAAAAAAAAAAAAAAATCTATTAGTTAACTAATCCAGTCATGCTGAGGTCGATGATAGTGATGATGCACATTAAATTAATAACAGGCTTTTGGAGAACAATAACTTTGCTCGTTGTTTCACTTATAGAGGGAATTTAGATCGATACCTAAATCATGTAAATGCTGTATAGACCTTTTCCAGTGACGTCACAGAAATCACATGGTTTTGTTTACGACTCCACATTGGACAGCAAACTCCTCGCAGTAGTGGCTGTCCAGACAGGGCTGTCAGACATTGAACTGTCAGATATATGCAGAAATCTGGTACAGGAACAAGATACAGTGTTTGGAGCTGGATCCTTACACCATATGTAGTGAGAAATTCACCAGTTTCAAGGACTGGGGACCGAAACCAGATCTCAGATATGGCGATCTTTATCACTATTTGGTGAACACCCCGTCAAAGTTCACCGGGGCATCCCTCAAGGTAAATAGACATGTCACACTGCATATGTGTAATATAGCTAGCTGCAATTGACATAGAGTACATACATGTAAATTATCTTGGTAATCAGTACATTTTGGGGGCCAAGGGGGAAGGGATTGTATACATTGACTGTGAATCGGGTGGTTGGTGAATGGAATAGGTTATCCAGTGACGTAGTTGCTGCCCCTTCTCTAGAAAGTTTCAAGCATAGGCTAGATAAGCATATGGCAGGTATAGGTTGCATATAAAATTTGTGGTCACACTCCTGTGAGAGCTGCCTGGCATGGGCCTGCATGGGCTATTGTAGGAAGGGTAGATAAGTCACACTTTTCTGGGAGATGTCTAGCATAGGCCTATTGGCGTAATGCAGTTATTCTCTCTTCTTATCTTCAAGTTAGGTCCAATGTTGGGTTAGGTTAGGTTAGGTTGGTTGGGTTAGCTTGGTTTGGTGTAAAAAAAAAAAAAAAAAAAGTAATTTCCGACAGAAATGAATATTAGATTGATATTGATCACACTATAAAACACTGAAGAATGAAAATTTTAAGCTTCAGTGTGAGTTGGGTATAATTCTCGAAATCTGCCAAAAAATTGCCTGTTTTGGAAATTTCAGCATTTAAAGGCCTAGATACACACACACGCCTATATATATATATATATATATATATATATATATATATATATATATATATATATATATATATATATATATATATATATATGTTTAAAATAGTGTAACATAAAATGCACAACTGACAGTATATGTCAAAACTGTCGTTAACTTTTACATTGCACCTGAAACATAACACTGGCGCAAATTTGAATTAAGGTCATATATTTCATGATGATGAATACAACATAAAACTTTAAGACTTCAACAATATAATTTTTATGATTTTACATTTTACATTCACAAGAAAGTCATAGTACATACCTGGTAAAGATAAATATAAAGGGCTGTAGATATAAGTACAGTATTTATCCTCTCAATTGTCTCTATCTATCTATCTATTGCAAGACGCCTTAATCCCGTAAGGGGTGGCCACAAATAAATGGCCTCCATGTTCCTCGCCATTTCATTGTCCTGCTTCCAACTCACACACCCCTTTCTCATATACTTCTCCACTCCATCCCTCCATCTCATCCTTGGTCTCCCCCTCCCTCTCCCCCCCTCCACCTCACTCGCATACGCTCTCCTCGTCAGTCTTTCACTCTCCATTCTCTCCACATGGCCAAACCAACTCAATGTGTTTCTCCTAACGCATCCTATCACATCCACATCCACACCATAACACTCCTTCACTTCCTCATTTGTCTATCTCTCCATGCGACTCCACAGGCTCCTCTCAAATAACTCATTTCCACTGCTCTCTTGACTTGTGTCCCTCCAACAAGGTCCAAGCTTCACTTCCATACGTTAGAGTTGGTATCACAATACTGTCATGTAGTAGCTTTTTCACCTCCATGCTCACTTCCCTGTTTCTTACCACTGCTTTCAAGGAACCAGCAATCTTTCTTCCCTGTTGCACCCTTTCATGCACTTCACCCTCCAAACTTCCATCCTTACTCATCACACTACCCAAGTACTTAAATGCACTCACATTTTCCATTTCCTCCTCATCCAGCCTCACTGTACATTCACTGACTTCACTTCTGTCTTATTTGTGATTAAAGTATTTTTGTACTGTGAAAAATGTATATTTAACTGGAGCTTGTATTGGCAGTTTGGCATTCAGTGGAGCAATAAAACTGAAAATCGTACATAGTAGTACTAGTATTTATGCTTTAGTTGTAGGTGGGGGCTCCTATCATCCACTCACTCAGTGTAGAGTGATGCCATATGAGCTCTACACGAGTGACAAGCCAAATGGTTTCCTGTACCAGGAAACCATTTACTACGCTGGGTGGTAACCATATAACCGGGGTTTCTGGCAGGGTTAAGTGTCCACCAGATTCCTCTTTCCAAAGTCACTTAATCATGGCAGTCGCTTCAGAGAGCCTCGGAGGGCCCAATACCTGCCCAGGGCCCCAACCAAATGGGCAGACCCGCGTGGCCATGTGGAATGTGAGAGGTGTGAATGAGAAGACCAAGAGGGTGGAAGTGGTGAATGCGTTCAAGAGTGCGAGATATGCTGTGATGACATTGTGTGAAACGAAGATGAAAGGGTGCGAAGTGGAGAAGTGGGAGGGTGTGAAATGTGTAAGATCGGGAATGAATGGGAGAGGAAAATGTAAGGAAGGAGTTGCTTTGTTGATGAATGAGGTGTGGCAGAGTAGAATGAGAGACTACAAATGTGTCAGCTCGAGGTGTATGTATGTCAAGTTCAAGTTTTAGGAGGTGAAAGTGGCAGTCATTGTAGCGTATGCACCGTGTGAGGATAGGAGTGAGAGAGAGAAAGACAGGTTTTGGGATGAGCTGGGTGAAGTTGTGGGAGAAATGCCCAGGAGCTATGAAGTGTTCGTGATGGGGGATATGAATGGACGAGTAGGCACTGGTCCTGAGGATGACATAATGGGTTGTTATGGAGTACCAGGAGAAAATGATAATGGGAAGCGACTAAAGGAGATGTGTCAAGAGAGGAGGTTGTGCATTTGTAATTCGTATATCAAATACAAAGATGCATATAAATATGCATGGTATAGAGGGAACGGGGATCGTGTTGAAAGAAGCCTGATTGATTACGTACTTGTAGAGGGGTCGATGATGGGAATGGTTGCTGATACGAGGGCCATGAGAGGACGATGTGGAGGTCTGTCGGATCATATGATTGTGGTATGCAAGATCAAGCTGAGAGGAGTGAGGTGGACCAAGAGAGAGAGGAGCAATCAAGGAGAAAGACTGAAAGTTGAGAAGCTGAGGATCAAAGAAATGGCAGATGATTACAGGACCAAAGTAGAGGACGAGTTAGAATCAGTGAACTGGAATGAATTGGATCTGGACAGCCTGTGGAATGCACATAGGGATTGCTTAGTTCGGAATGCTAAAGCGGTGTGTGGTGTGGCAAGAGTATCAACAAAAAAGAAAGGTACGGCATGGTGGGGTGAGGAGGTTAAGAGAGCGGTGAAGGAAAAGAGGAAGAAGTGGCTAAAGTGGTTATAGGATAGGGGTTCAGTTGAAATAAGAACTGAGTATGTTGAGAGCAAGAAGCACGTAAAGAGACTAGTGAAGAGGAAAAAGAAGGAGGTAAATGATGATCTGGGAAGAAAAATGAATGTGAACTACTCTGAAAATAGGAAGTTGTTCTGGAAAGATGTGCAGAAATGTAGATGTGAAAGTGGAAAGATATGTGATGTTGTGAAGGATGCAGATGAAAGATTATTAGCCAATGGATATGAAGTAAGGACCAGATGGAAAGAATATTTTGAAAGCCTGATGAATGGGAATAGAGAGAGCATAGTAACTGTAAACATGATTGGTTTTGGGGCTGTGCAGAGAAGAAATGCAGTGCCAGGAGACGTGACACTCGCACAGGTGAAGAGTGCTTTGAAGCGGCTGAAAAATGGGAAAGCGGCTGGGGTTGATGAGGTGTATGCAATGATGCTTAATTTAAGTGTAGTGGAGAGAGTGGAATGAAGTGCTTGTTGGAGATATGTAAGAAGGCATGGATGAGTGAAACTGTGCCTGCAGAGTGGAAAAAGGCTGTGATTGTACCCCTGTACAAAAATAAAGGTGAGCGAAATGAGTGCAAGAATTTTCGTGGCGTAAGTTTGTTGAGTGCGGTAGGGAAGGTATATGGAAGAATTATTATAGAGAAAGTAAGAGAGATATCAGAGGTCCTAGTGAGTGATGAACAGGGTGGCTTTAGGAGTGGCAGAGGATGTGTTGATCAAGTATTTGCAGTGAGACAGATAGCAGAGAAGGCTTGTGAGAAAGACCATAAGGTGTTTATGGCATTCATGGATCTGGAAAAAGTATACGACAAAGTAGACAGAGAGGGATTGTGGAAAGTTTTGCGCATGTAAGGTGTAGATGGTAAGCTGCTAGGTGATGTCAAGAGTTTTTATGATGGTAGCGAAGCTTGTGTAAGGGTTAATGGGCACCTAAGTGAATGGTTCACGATCGGTGTGAGCGTGCGACAAGGTTGTATGATGTCCCCATGGTTGTTTAATATGTATATGGATGGGGTGATGAGAGAAGTAAAAACACGAGTAATGGGGAGAGGGATGGCGTTGGTAATGAATGGTGATGGATGGAATATCTCGAATTTGTTGTATGCTGATGATGCAGTACTGCATGCAAGTACCGGACAAGAACTTGGTAGGCTAGTGCAGAGTTTTGCTGATGTCTGTGAGCGTCGTGCGTTGACAGTAAATGTAGAGAGCAGTAAAGTGATGGTTACTGAGAGAGAAGGTGACTCCCAGTGTGATGTCACAGTGAATGGAGAGAAACTGGAAATGGTGAGAGAGTTCAAATACTTGGGTACAGTGATGGAAGAGGGAGGAAAATGTGCAAAAGTTGAAATTAGAGTGACATAAGGAAGAAAAGTAGTTGGTGCAATGAAGGCCTTGATAAAAAACTGAGGCTTGAGTGTTGCACCTGCACGAAGCTTACATGACGGAGTTTTAGTGCCAGCTTTAACATATGGGTGTGAGACTATGGCGTGGCATGAAAATGAAGAGTCAAGAGTAACAGCAGTGGACATGGGACTGCTGAGGAATGTATGTGGAGTACAGAGGGTGGATAGGATACGAAATAATGTGATTCGTGAAAGGTGTGGAGTGAGGAAATCGGTGGACACCAGAATCAAAGAGAGTGTCATGATGTGGTACGGTCATGTGGAAAGAATGGATAACAATAGAGTGGTGAAAAAGGTATATCTGAGCGGATTTGAAGGAGGGAGGAGGTGAGGTAGGCCAAGGAGAAGGTGGAGAGCTATGATGGATGAGTGTTTGAGGAAGAGAGGTTTGGAAGTCGGTGAGGCTAGGGAACTGAGAAGAGATTGAGCTGACTGGATGAATGTTGTGAGGAGAAGTGCATGATCAGGGATTTTGGCACCCCTTGTGAGCGTGGCAACGTCCGGATTGACTCAATCGGATACGTTGTGTGAAGCTACACAATGTGGTGAATGTTTTTTGGCGTATCCGGTAGAGCCAGGATTCCGGGGGCTTGAATGATGAGTGAATGGAAGCGTGGCCTATTGTTCTGGGCAAGTTTGTGTTACCTGGACATTGCTGCTCCTCACCCTGCCCTTGGGTGGGAAAGGAGGTCCGGATGATGATGATGATGATCATGTAACTGAAACATACTGTAGTGTAGCATACAGACCCACAGTGGTATATTACAGGTTTACACTGACGTTTTCAATAGTGTTCTGTACTGCACTACTGTTAAAGTGATCCACCATGACACAAATATCAGTTTCAAATGAATCACACTGAAAAACATTGAAAAAATAAAAATTTAAGTTTTAACCTAATCTAACCTAACCTAATCTTACCTAACCTAACCTAACCTTCAGTGTGACCTAACCTGTAAGTTAATCAGTTTTACTTACGCATCTAACATTCTTGATCATCACTATGGAGAATATATATTAGGTCCGATTTCGTTTGGGTGAAACTCGGGAATAATACCAAAACAAGGCCTGTGACATGGACCCTCCCTCTCTTTTCCCCCCCACAACACATGGCCATGTGGGTCTTGCACTCTGTGATATTAACATAGTTAGGATATCCCATTACAACTGCAGCTGCAAAGCATGATAAATATGCCCGTATCTACTTACAAATCATCAGCTCACTACATATAAAATGCTTGCTACAGAGCCGGGTGTAGGCCGTCGGCTGCCAATTCTCCCTCTTCACAGCACCTATCCACTTATGTCGCCTATACCCAATGGCTGGAAACCGGTAGGAGTGTATCCCACTTCCAGTTTTCTGCCTTGTCTTACAGCCGAAGTCACAGCAGTGGAATACCATTGTGGAATCTGCAGTTCTCTCCCTCTCTAGACTTCCGATAATTTGCTGTCCAATGTGGCGCTGTAAACAAGTCATATGACTCGTGACGTCACATGGAAAAGATCTATTGTGGCATTTGTAGCAACAGTTGCACCTACTTTTGTTTGTTTGTTGTACGATTTTAATTTATTTTTGTATGTATTGATTTCTTCTAGTTTATTTTCATCGTTTGTGTTCATTTTTCGGTGGCATCCGAGGTTGCATAATTGCTGACAAAATTCCTTGAGACCCTTTTTAAATTATCAACATGAATTTGCTTTTCTTCATCACTCGACAGTGACTTAATTACTACCTTGTTGGCTGTATTCTTAATTACTCTGTATGGGCCTTCAAATTTCGGTGATAGTCTTTTGTCTCCAGTGTGAACGATAATATAGACAATGTCTCCTAAGCAGGTAGTTGACTCTTTTGCCTTTTTATTGAATGACTCCGTCATTTCTTCATTGCACATCGATAACTGTTTCTTCACCCTTTTGTGTATCTCCTGGAATTCACGCAAACGGAGTTTAGGATAATCGTCATAATTCTATATAGGCAAATTTTCACCTTCCAGAATTTCATACGGTAATTCTTTGTCTGTCCCGTAGACAATGAAATGTGGTGTGTCTCCTACAGACTTGTAAGTCAACCAGGACAACGTCCCACAGTTGGTTAAGTACAGGATATTTCCCTATAGGTGCAGGTATTAACGTGTAGCCTTTGTGTCTTGCACATGACTCGCATCTGTCTATATGATTGTATATATATCTTTTCGTAATGATGGCCAGTAAAATAACATCCTGGCTTGTCTGACCGTCCTGTCTATGTCAGGATGCCCTGCATGTGGACTATCGTGTATCATCCCTCATACGTGCGGTATCATTTCATTAGGTGCCAGTATACTCAGTTTTTTTTTATTGAGGCGAAGATGCTCTTGATACGTTGGTGACGATTGGCTGAATGCAACATGTCCGAATAACATTTACTAACCCAAATTTCCCCATCAGATATATGTTCTCAAATAACAATAAAGAGATTATGAAGTAGTTTTGCATTCAGCCAGTCATCACCAATCTGTCAAGTGCATCTTCGCTTCGATTTAAAAAAAAAAAAAAATGAGTATAGTTGTTCGTTATATCTTCTATGATTTGGTTGTCCCGGGTTGATCCTATACAAGGCATTGTTGATTATTGTGGAATGTTCGAGTGGTATATGAAATACAGCATAGTGTCCCTTGGAACGCCCAACCACCTCCACCAGGGATTCAGCATAGTGCCCCCGTAAACTCCCAGACACCCCCACAAGGACCCCACGGAGGAGCAGCAGCGGTGCACCGAGACTCGGCGCGACAACGGCACAAGTCAGCCCGGGCCGTACGCCCCTATGACTCGGAGCCCTCCCGCCGTCGCCATAGCAGGAATCCTGCACTACCTTCTGGGCGAGTTTCCACCAACCAATCTCGGGGTGGAGCTGTCTCTCCAGCTCCTACCAGCACCCCTAAGGAGTTGGCCTGTAGCCACTCCCACCTTCTTCAGGAGTCGGCCAGTAGCCTCTCCAAAGGTGTCTTTCCTCTTGGGACGGCTGGTAGCCGCCCGCCCCTCGCTAAGGAATCGGCCAGTAGCCGACCTGCGGGTAATAAGGAGACAGCCTGTAGTCGCCCCCGCCTTCGTCAGAAGGTGTCCTTCCGGAGACGGCCTGTAGTCGCTCCACACCCACTCCTGAAGGAGTTGGCCTGTAGCCGCTCCCACTTTCGTCAGACGGCCGGTAGCCGCTCCAAAGGCATTGCCCCTGAGTCGGCCTGTAGCCGCTCCTCGTTCCTGCTGAAGGAGTCAGCCTGCAGCCGCTCCCGCCTTTGTTAGACGGCAGGTAGCCACTCCGAAGGTGTTGCCCTCAAGTCGGTCTGTAGCTGCACCAAACCGCTCCTGCAGGAGTCTGCCTGTAGCCGCTCCTGCCTTCGTCAGACGGCCGGTAGCTGCTCCGAAGGTGTCCCTGGGTTCGTTGGTAGCCATTCACCCTCTCCGGCCATGGCCAGTAGCCGGGCCTTGGCGCCTTGTGGTCGCGCCCTTGGGAAGCCACGGCCAGTAGCCGGGCCTTGGTGCCTTGTGGTCACGCCCTTGGGAAGCCACGGCCAGTAGCCGGGCCCCGCAGCTGGAAGCAGCAGACAGCAGCCCCACCGCCCCAGCATGAGACGAGTTTCCTGACCCCCGACGCAGAGGACGTAGAGGAGTACTGGAGAGGCCCTATAGCCTCCCCTGGTCTCTGCTCCCTACGACTGGCCCTGGAGAAGACCCACCTGACGGACCCTGATGCAGACCGGTGCCGCAGCCCCTCCCTGATGGTGGCGCCAAGCTCCGGGGGCCGCAGCCCTCAGGAACCCCAGGCCCTCCCCAGAACGCCTGGGCTGGACCTCTCTACGCCCCGATGGCGGAGGACCTCTACCTCTGAAAGGAACCTGAACGAGAGGTTCAGGCAATTGTTTGGCCCCAGTCCTGAGGGCCACACTCCTGTCCCCAGCCCGGAAAGTACGGGCCCCTTCGCCACCTGTAGCCCCGGACGAGAGAAGACACCCCTGCTCGTGATCCCATGCCCTCTCGACACGGCCTCCCCTGGTGGTGCCCCTCCCCCAGCAGAGCTGTAGCTGGCGTGTCTCCCTGCCGCACCCGCCACCCAGTGACCCATAAGACAGTGACTGCACCCCTAGTGTAGTAAAACAGTGGCGAGGCGATAAAGTGCATTCGTAGTACCAAACCAAGTGTTTAAGTGAAATTGGAATAATAATGGTCTAATATACAACAAGGCGGAACAGTGAATAACCCATGCAGAATCAAGGTGATACTGAATAAGACCCATGTGCAAGACCCTTCATATTATAGTAAGAGAAACACCCAAGCCATGGAGTTTGTATTAATAATTAACCAAAAGTCCCTTGCTCTCAGAAAATAGTAAAGTGAACACACTATCAGTAAACTCCGCCTCATACTACCATAATCACAATTAGACCCCAGTGCCTTACACCCTCCTCTAGTGAGCCTCATCTCTAACTCCTCCACGCACTCAGAGACCTTGGACTGTACTAATTCTGCATACTCCGCCTCGAGTGTTATTTTAAGTGCATTCTCCCATCGTATCCTGTGAGATACTGATTATCTAGATATAAGTGTTTGTGATTAACCAAATATTGTGTTGTAATATCTGCTGTTGTCCCTTGTCTGACTGAGTAACACACGTGTAAAGGTTATTGCCTGGAGTTTTTGTGTCCTGCCTCTCTCTTATTTGTTCTAAGCCCCGGTCTTGAAAGAGGACCCCGCTACACGTTAGGTGTTTTAGGAACGGGAAGTCGAGCCTTAAACACCTAGCATTACAGTATAATGTAGCTTGGGTAATTGCATGTTCTCGCCACATTCCAACTTGTAGGTATATAACTTTAGACCAAGTTGGAACAAGTCTCTGTGCTTTCGAGATTTCATCATGATTTGGTATGCTTTCTTTTAGACCTGTCGCAATCTGAACTGTCGTCGGGTTCCTAGATAGTGCATCAGCGGCTAAATTTATTTTGCCCTGGATGTAGTGAATATTTACATCACAATTTTCAACCGTACATTTCCATCTTGCTCTCCTCCCAGAGAGGAGATATTCTTGGAACATGTCCACATGTGGTTTATGGTCGGTGAATTGGTGCATTTTGCAACCACGTACTTAATCTCGAAACTTTGTATTGCAAAGACCACTGCAAGTGCCTTTTGGTCTTTAGTGCAATAATTTTTCTCAGCACCTTTTATTTGTTTGCTAGCGAATGCAATTGGTTGATTTTTTCCACGCATATCTTCTTGCATCAATACGGCCCCGAATCCTTTAAGAGATGCATCTGTGCAACTTATAAATGATTTTGAGAAATTGGGATAGGCCAAGCAAGGTACACATGTAAGTTTATCTTTTAATTCATTAAATGCTAATTTTTGTTCCTCTTCCCAGTGCAATACAAATTGTTTTTTTCAATAGGTGGAATAATGCTTCTGCTATGTGAGATAATTGTTGTATGAAAGATCTGTAGTAGCCTGCCAGACCTAAAAATTGTCTTACTTCATCCACATTTGTGAGTTCAGGGAAATCCCTTACTGCTTGTATTTTGTCGTGAGATGTGTGGATCCCCTCTGCATCTAGTCTGTGGCCTAAGAATTTTATTTCCTGAAAGCAAGAGATCCATTTAGACAGCTTAATTTTCAAACCAGCATTGGTTAACTTGTGTAGGAGCTGGTCCAGTTTCTGTAGATGTTCATCTATTGTGTGTGTTGCAATTATGATGTTGTCAAGGTATACAAATATACCATTTCCTAACATTACAGATAGCACACAATTCATTAATCGTTGGAATGTGCCTGGTGCTGTCCTTAACCTCATCGGCATTCTTTTATATTGGTAATGTCCTGTATTTGTGGAGAAAGCAGTTTATCTGCATGACTCCTGATCGAGTGAAATTTGATAGCAGCCATTAAGCAAATCGATTGTGGAAAATACATTGTTTTTTGGTCCAATATTTTGCAAGACGTCACTTAACAATGGCATTGGAAACTGGTCTGGGATTGTATGTTGGTTTAATTTACAGGAATCGACTACCGCACACATTTCCCCATTTCATTTGGGCACGAAAAATAATGGGGCATTCCATGGGGAGAGTGATGGCTCATTAAGACCCATTTTTAACATTTCATCGACATATTGATTTGCAAGGGTAAGTTGTGAGTGTGCCGTTCTATAGGCTGGTACACATATTGGTTGTGTGTCCTGGTGTACGTTAATCTTGTGTTTAATCAAGTTAGTACACCCTAATTGTTCTCCAGGTAATGCAACAGTCTGTCAGTGTTTTTATAATAAATCCAGTAGATCATTTTCCACATCAAAATATCCTGAGTGAATCAAATTCTCCTTTATGTACTCTTTGTCGGTCGATTTTATCATACTTGAAGTTCCAGCTAAAGGAGCAGGACAAGTCTCTAAAGTGCATATAGTCCCCCTTTTGATCTGCACTTCTCCATTCATCTGATTTATTAGGAACACATAAGTTTCCCCGTCGTTATTCACCTGACATAAGGCGTTTACCACCGAGAGTCCTTTCACTTTACATGATTCTAAGATAAGAACAGTACCATTTTTCAATTTAATCTTTATGGTGACTTTCATATATGAATTTAGGCGGAATAACTAAATCGTTGGTGAGATGTGTGGGGAATAATGTTGGGAGTTTACTGTCACCTCGGTCCCGGGGCAAAGGGGATGGGGGGGATGGGAGGGATGGTGTGAGTGCATGTGTACCCTCGTCAGACTGAATCATTCTGCTAAGGTGTTTGATCGTTCCAACTCCGTTCGGTCTTCTACCATTGTTGGGTGCCTATTCTGGTGAAATTTCCTCTATGAAATCGTTATCGTATTGTATCCCATTCATGTGTGGAAGTAATAGTTTATTCTCTTTCCTCATAGTTCTCAAACCCAATAACATGTTAGCTCTTATTGCTAAGTTCTTTACTAGGGGAGGGCGGTGATGGTTCGGACACATTAAAAAAATATATATTTATAAAAATTCAGGTTTAAGCATGAGAGTAATCTGGCTTATGTTAAAATGTTGGCACATCATTTCGCTCCTTAGGCTGATAATATGAAGTTCTTAGCTCTCTTCAGCTTTAAGCTATACTTAACGAAACACAAGTGACTAAATCGTACCATCCCTACCAGTGATGATGGTTCGGACAGAAGAGTGGGATGGTTCGGCTATATGTATTACTCGGCATATTCTTAAAATTATGTGAATTGGATTGTTTTCGTTTTAGTTTTTAAAGGCTCCAACATGCTTGCATGTGTCGGCCTTGGTCACCTAATGGCGGCTCTCCATGCTGAACGATCCATTGCAACCTCCCTGTTCAGTCCCTTCACCCTGAGGTCACACTTAATGACCTCGTCCTATGTCTTTCTCGGTCTACCCCTCATATCCCCCACCCCCAATCTTAACACTTCTCACCTTCCTCACCCAATTATCATCCCCCATCCTCTCCACATGTCCAAACCATCTCAATCTACCTCTCCTCATCACAACACCAATACACTCCAGTCCCATCCTACCTGGATAAAAACAAACATTTATTAATTCAAAGACATTTCAGTTTCCTAAAGTACAATATCAAACTTCAGAATCTAAATGAACCACTTGATATTTGAAAAAAAAAAAAAAAAAACTAATATAACTGAAATGATCTTCACCAGATTTATTAATAACTCGCTTAACCTCTTACTTTCTGCTTCAAAATTATGCATAATTGGCCATCTCTCTCTCTCTCTCTCTCTCTCTCTCTCTCTCTCTCTCTCTCTCTCTCTGGACTATTGACTTCACTTTTCACTTTCTAGGAATTATATAAACGAAACTATAAACATATATTCCCTGATAACTATGAAGAATTATGTTTTTCTATGTGTTCGAATATAAATGATCAAAAGTAGCGTTATCATTTGAAAAGGTCATGACCTGGTAGTAGTGGAGGGATAGTTCAGTTGTCCGAACCATCCCCCTTCTCAACCGTCCGAATCATCCCGAACCTGTGTAATTAATTGACGAGTACTCTCAAGTTTCACCCGAGAGAGTTTAACATTCGTTTTTCATAGCAATATGTTCTATGGACCCAGGTTCGAATCCTGGCTGGGGCAGGGAACAGTTTAAGGATTTGAATTTCATAAAAGCAGACTTTCCTGATCTACCAGACGACCCGCCGACATGTCATAGAAGAACCCCCGCTAATACCAATACACCATTCCTGTATGAGGCAGCCCTAGCATGTATTCAATAAGGACGGTGGGTGTTAGCGCCGAAGTGGTGACATGTGGAGGTGTAGGAGGATTACTGGGCCTTGGGATAGGCTACTGCCCCTAAGATATAGGCCCTGAAGCCTTTGCCCAGAGTCGGATTAAAAAAAAAAAAAAAAAAAAAAACATGCAACACAGATTCGCCCTGATAATGCACAGTTCGATGCCTGACATATTCATAAAGGTGGAGCTTACGATATACACTCATATTATTACATAGGAGATGCAAAAAAAACATAAAATCTGACCTGCATCAAAAAGTGAGGGGCTTCTAGCTTGGAGGTTCCGTGTGGTCGAAGTTAACAAACTCTCCCACTTTCACGCAAGACCACGCTGCCCTAGGTCCCATACGTTTCTCAGGGAATGCACAGTCCGAACCATCCCACTTCACCGCCCTCCCCTACATAGAAATAAGCAGGGATTGGTCTCGTAGCCTCTGTAAAATGATGTCTATAACTGTATCATGCCCTTTACGGTTATTTGTTTGCCATCTACAGCACATATGTCTAAATCAGAGTCCTCCACGAAGGTTACTTTCTTCTTATTTCTAAAAATCCTCTCTATTTCCTCTTGTTTTATTAAATTCACTGTAGAACCTGAATCCAAGAATAATGAAATCTTTTGATCTTCGCAGGAAGCGGACACCAAGATACACTCGTTTCCGAGTATGCTTCCTATGTGCACGCCAGGCTTGTTTTTCTCTATGAATGGTCGTTTTTTGTCATGCCATGCCCTTCCCCCAACTTAAAAACAAATACTAACCTTTCAACTGTTTTGCAATGTGACGTCCAGTGTCTTGTGTTTTTATGCTTTCTGCAATATGGTTGCATCCCTTTTTCTTTATCTCTGTCTTCCCAAAGTTTAATATAACATTCAGATCATGTGACCAGGATTCGCACAATAATAACATACAGTAGACCTACCTGTATCTCCCGAATGTGACCCACGAGATGACTTTCCATATTTTGTTTTTTTCTGTTGCACGGTTTCTGTTTGGACTACGTGCAAATTTTTGACGATGCCTTTGGCCTGGTGTTTGCGATCGCTGCCTCGATGTCAGCTGTTGTCTGGTTTGTCTTTCTCGAGGCGTGATCGTTTTTGTTCTGTGTTTGTGCTAGATGTTTTCATGGCTGCCACAGTGACTGTAATTCTCATACTGGTTGTACTGGGTTGTGTTATTCACTCACCCCTGCTTTGCTGCAATTCATCTCTACCTGGTTCATAAAATCTAACAAACACATTCCAGGGGTATAGGCAACTGTTTTTGCTATCTTAAAACCCTATCAGGTAATTTACACAGTGCAACTACATAACCATGGATGTCCACGACATGCACTGGTGACATCTGCCCATCAGCTGTTACCCAAAATGAGTTCTCTATAGTGGCTAAATGTTCTCTTAACTGTGGACATATCTGCTGTTATTTCACCTAAGACAGGGTTTGTGGTATGTTGTCTCATAAGATCCATGATCCTATGTAGCCTAATTCTGGAATTACACCTGACAAAAAATGTATACCTCCAGAAAATTTCTTTAGGAATTCTGTCTTAAACTCATCATATGTCTGAATTCGTAAGAGCTTATCAGATCTAAGCAGATTACCAGCTGCGAATCTTTCTTGGTTAATCCATGATGAAAAAACAGCTATTTTTTCACTCTCATCTGTTAAATGTCTTTTAACAAAAAGTTGCTCACACTGATTTATATGGGACATGATATTGATGCGGTCCTTGTCTGTGCCTGAGAATTTTGTGAGATATTTATCCTCATGGTACACAAACACCTGATGTGGGGAAGTTGAAGCTGTGGTGTTAGATCCGCTAACCATGGTGGTTGTTTGTTTGGTCAGATTCAATTGAAGTCCCTTGTCATTATGGGAAGGAAATATTGAGTATATATTTCCGGACCTATATGCCCTATTGAGTAAGTTTTCATAGGTGTGTATGCCAGATCTATAATCTTCGCTTTCTACATCAGAGAAAACTGTCCAAGAGGCGTCAGTATCCTCAATTCCTCTCACAGATGTGTTTGTTTCTTGACCTTTTGTTCGTGGAGAACTAGGCTATGTTACGTTTTCCTGTCGTTCTACTAACTGTGAATCGTCATTGGGTAATTCAGATGCTGTCTCCTCTGGCAATAAAATTGGAGGTGTTGAGAACATCCCGTATAGCACTAATCACTAATCAAGAGGCACATTTTGCTAAAGAATGTTGTCATGAAACACTTATTTTATGTATGTGTTGACTGTATAGATAACGACAACGATTAGGAATAAATGAATGCTCTCTCTCTCTCTCTCTCTCTCTCTCTCTCTCTCTGTATATATATATATATATATATATATATATATATATATATATATATATATATATATACCAGGAAACCATTTACTACGCTGGGTGGTAACCATATAACCAAATATTGGCGCCTGGTGGTTTAGTTGGTAATTATTGTGCTCCAATCGGATTGAGCCGGTGAAGGTTTATATCTAAGGGGTGGTTGGGGTTTATTGCTCACGTAATGCCACTCAGGGATGAGTGAGGCTGGTCACTCTCATCTTAAATGTCAGGGACCAACTGCCTAGCCCCGGGCTCCTACGCTTCTCATGGGGCAACGTAGGATTGGATGATGGATATATATATATATATATATATATATATATATATATATATATATATATATATATATATATATATATAATCGTTACTGTTGGTATTAGTAATTAGTATTAGACTTAATATAGATAACTGAAGAAGGTCTGTGTACATAAGTCTGTGTATAGATGAAGTGGTGTTTCTTACTAAAAATAGTAAAATGTGGTAAGAAAAAATAAAGAATTAAATGGCGTGTGAAAGGCTACCTCAGGTCGTAACGTCACTCACTGTTTGTCTTTTTTTTTTCCTTTTTTTTTTTTTTGTCCTACCCCTGTTATCCTCAATAACTCTATGTTAACTGTTACTTAGTTTGATTGTTGTAAATACGATAATTGTATTGCATATCTTGTGCAAAGTGTTTACTTATCACTCTTGTATTAGCAATACTATGAATATCACTACTATAGGACAGTAGTGATATTCATTTGTGAAGTTGTAAACAAAAAAAGGGATTGTATGCTTAAGCTCTCTGGTAAAAATAAAGTCAAAGTATATACACCCACTTAGCAAATGTAGAATGATGTGACCCTCGGAGACTCAGTGCCGTAGTGATGGATCAGCGGTGAGCAATGGTGAGTGAGGTGAGTGGTGGGTCAGGGCTGGTTCTGGTAGTTGATGCATTGTGTCTCCCGTCACCACTGAAGCAGCGCCTCCTCACTCTCTCCAGCGTAGGTTGGTTTGCATGATCAACGTTGTTTGTAGAGCTTGTTTCCTGGCAATGGTAGATATTTGTAGTTTACCGTGATTCGTAGAACTGAAGCTCGCAGCTGAACAGAATTGTCGTAGCTGAATGATGAATGTTGATAAAATCGTGAGGCGTAGATTGTAATGTGGTTCTTTGGTTCGCTGCTTGCCCCCCATGTCAATACGCAGTTGCAGGTAGAAAGAGATTGACAGGTTGGTTGTAATTGGACATCGTCAAATCACTGCCAGTATAAAGTTGTGAGGCCTCGTATGGCTCGAACTTGTGGTGTTTTTTTTTTTTTTCCCCGTGTTGATAATGTACAATAGACTCAACTGTAGAATTGTAGACGTAGTTCGTAGGCTTACTGCCACCAAATATAATATCGTGTATAATAAAGTGTTAAATTGAAGGGATTTTAAGAAGTAGAGAATGTTCGTTGTACTTGTAGACGGCAGGAGAAAGATAAAGATGATTCTGGGGGTTGATTTCAGAGAATTTCTTCAGAGGGAGTGTCTCGCAAGAGCAGTACTGAGGTGAGAGTGGTTTTATGCTTGCTAACTTCACACGCTCCTTCCTGCCTCCCCTTACCGTCTCTCTTCTCTCTCCTAACCCCATCTGCCCTGTCTCTCTCATTTCCCCTGTATATGACTGGTTGTGTCACGCGTAAGGGCACGGATGTGTGGAACTTTCCAAGCCTGGGGAGTTTCCATCAGACATCACGCTGTGATGTGTGTTAAACTCCTAACTAGCGAATGTGCGAACGTTATTTCCTCTAACCCTCTCGCTTAGGCACGACTTTCTTCTAACCTCTGTCTTACATATATACGTCACTAGCCACTATGTAGTGTGTTATGACATTTTAGTGTCCTGACATACAGGCTCGAGACGAATCCTTGCGGCAGCTTGCTCATGACCTGGAGAGTATGGAATACAAGGAGCAGCACCTAACCTGCTGGCTATTCTTCTGAGGGACCAGTTCATCAATGCTCTTGTGAGTACAGAGATGCAAGAGCAAGTGAAGCAGGCACAACACAGACACATGCAAGATGCACTAGCCAGGGCTCTGGAATTTGAGTACTACGTCAGATCCAGTACATTCACTTTTCAGGCAGGTTGTAGTGCGGGATTCAAGGCAAGAAAGGGGCAGGAACATGAAGCGGAAAAATATGAAGGATGTTGCTGGTAATGTGAAAAGCCAGGACATAGGAAAGAGGACTGCTACAAGGGCAAGAGGGAACAGAAGACCAGAGGAGGTTTTGGTGCTGTGGGAAGCCAGGACACAAAAAGGAGGATTGTTAAAATGGAAGAAGAGCAACATCAGAGCAGTGCAAGGAAATCTACAACTGTAATAAAAGTGTATTGGACATGTAGTGATGTGGGACACTTCAGTTCTGAGTGTCCTAAGAAGAAAAAGGAGGACAAGAAGAAGGCTGCAGAAGACAGGAAAGAAACAGACAATGCAAGAGAACTGCGATTTGCAGTGTGCGAGTACACAGAAGAATAGACAGCAAGAGGTGTTCCCAGGTGATTGATTCAGCTTCAGAGCAGACTTTTGTGAGGCCTGATGTGTTACCTCATCTGTATCTGCTTGAGTCATCAGAACAACTGGTTGGCCTAACTGGGAACTGTGCAGAACTGAAGGGACCCTTGGAAGTCCGGATTGAAGTGCAGAGCAAGAGGCTATGCTTCCAGTTTACATAGCCGACATGGAGGATCCTTGCCTTCTTGGCCTGGACTGTCTGATTTCCATGGGATGTGAGCTGAATTTCTGCTCCATGAGACTCAAGGTCCGAGGAAAGTCGGTTCCCGTCACAGCAGTGAGACGTACCAGTTCTGGTGATGTGGTGAGGGGGCTGCGCACTACAGTGATACCCTCCAAAATCAGAACTACTTCTCCAGTGTAAGGTGAGTGGCTCTTTTGACAGCTGTCTAGGGGTGGTGAAGCCGGGTGTACAGTGCAAGACGAAGGGCGGAGTGATGGTGGGGAGAACTTTGGTGGAAACAGGTGCAGGTGAAGTGCTGGTTGTGGTGGCCAATTTCTCATGTAAGCCACAGAAGATGAACGAGGGATAACTTGTAGGACTGTGCCAGATGGTGGACCCTATGTTGTATCAGAGAAAAGCCTGTAAACGGAGTGTAGTCAAAGAGGATGGGTATCTGCCAGACCACTTGCAAGACCTGTGTTCAAGGAGTTGCCAATGCCTGGATGACTCACAAGTGCTGAAGTTGAAGCAGCCGCTCACAAAGTTTGCTGATGTCATTCCCACCGAAGACCCAGACCTGGGGTGCACTGATCTGGTGGAGCATTGTATAGATAACAGGGATCAGCCCAATTAAACAGCTAGTGCAGAGGATGATGCCAGTTCAGCGGCAAGAAATGGAGAAGTTGATGGAGTATCTCCAAAGTCAAGGAGTGAAAGAAAAGTCTAGCAGTCCTTGGGCATCAGCATTGGTTCTTGTAAGGAAGAAGGATGGCTCAATAAGGTGTTGTGTAGATTACTGAACCCTGTATGAAGTAACAGTGAAGGATGCATACCCCTTACCAAGGACTGATGACACGCTGGATGTTCTGTCAGGTGCCAAATGGTTCTTCATCCTATATATGAACGAAGGATACCACCAGGTCAAAGTTACAGAGAAGGACAAGGAGAAAACAGCCTTTTTGTATGGGCAGGGTTTATGGCAGTCTAAAGTGATGCCATTTGTCCTACAGTATGCAGTGCCCCAGCTACTTTTGAGCATCGCATTGATTGTGTACTGGAAGGCCTGCACTGGCAGAAAGCTCTCATCTATCTGGACAATGTAATTGTGTTTGGACGGACTTTCGACCAGGAGCCAGAGAGGCTGTCGGAGGTGTTTAACAGAATCCAAGCAGCACACCTCAAGCTGAACCCTAAGAAGTGCTACTTGTTTTAGAAGGAAGTTACGTACCTGGGACACATTGTAGGCGAGGGCGAGTACATACTGATCCAGAGAAGGTGGCAGCTGTGAAAAACTAGTCGGTTCCAACTTGTTTGAAGAACCTACGGGTTTCCCAGGTTTATATACCTACTACCGGTGTTTTGTCAAGGACTTTGCAATGATAGCTGCACCTCTACACAAGTTGTTGGGGAAAAGGCAGAAGTTTACCTCGACTGCAGTGACTCAGAAGGCCTTCGATGAACTGAAGCATGCATTGGCAAGCTCTCTAGTCCTGCCATACTCAGATCAGAGCCAGCCCTTCATCCTGGACTGTGATGCTAGTGACCATGGTATTTGTGGAATCCTGTCACAGAAGGATGAAAAAGAGTATGTGGTGGCGTATTACAGCAAGAAGCTCAGCCCACTGGAGCGGAACCACAGTGTGACCCATAATGAGCTCTTGGCAGCGATGAAGACCTTTGATTTCTTCTATCCCAACTTCTGTGGGTACTACTTCATTATCAGTACAGACCATTCAGCGCTCAAGTGGCTGAAGACATTAAAGAATCCGGAACGACAACTCTCACGCTAGCCTGGGAAGCTAAACCTGCACAACTATGAGGTGCAGCACCGTCCTGCACGGGTACATGGCAATGCTGACAGCCTGAGTCATCAGCCTTGTGACCCAGAGTGCTGGCAGCACAATAAAAAAGAAGATTGTAGCAACATATGCAGCCATACTGCGGTGACAGGGCCAGAGTCAGCTGAAGAAGAACGGAAGAGGATGCAGATGGAGGATGCAGATTTACAACCAGTGCTAGAGTTGCTGCAGCTGAGCACAATGCGACCATCTTGAGAAGAGGTTTCCTGGTTCAGCCCTGTGACTAAGAGCTACTGGAGTCAATGGGACCTTCTTCGTTTGAACAACGGATTGCTGGAGTGTCAGTGGGAGATATCCAATAACTTCAGCAAGTATTGGCAACTGGTGGTTCTGAAGAAAATGAGGGCGGAGATCTTGGACGAGTCTTATAACCAAATCACTAGTAGGCACCTGGGAGTGAAGAAAACTCTAAGTTAGCTGCAACAGAGGTTCTACTGGACTGACAAGCGGCAGGATGTTGAAGAGTGGTGTTGGGCCTGCAATGTATGCTGTGCCAAGAAGAGACCCAAGAAACGTGATTGCACTCCTCTTCAGCAGTACCAAGTGGGTACACCAATGAAAAGAGTCGCAGTGAACATTGCTGGGCCTCTGCCACTCACTGAAAGAAGAAACCAGTACATATGAGTCATCATGGACTACTTCACAAAGTGGCCAGAAGCCCCTGGCATCCCAGATCAAGAGGCTGCAACTGTTGCTTAGATGTTGGTTGACCAGTTCTTCTGTCATTTGGTATGCCACAAGAGCTACATACAGACCAGGGTAGAAACTTTGAGTCTGCTGTATTCCTTGAGTACTGCAAGTTACTGGGGATCAAGAAGACCAGGACAACCCCACTGAAGCCACAGTCAGATGGAATGGTGGAGAAATTCAACTGGACCCTGAGACACGTACTACGTAAAGGGACAGACGGAATGGGACCAGAAACTACTTGCATTGCTGATGGCATATCGGTCTGCATCCCACGGGTTTACTGGCTACACCCCTGCAAGACTGATGGTGGGCCACGAGTTACATTTACCCATCGTCTTGTTAATGGGAAGACCATTTGGTGGAGAGCTGCCTACATCAACTGTAAGAAACTTTGAAGTTATCAGGCGAAGTGATGAAAGTGCAAGAAGTATGATGTCAGGGCAAATGAGTTGAGCTTCAAGGATGGTGACAAAGTTTAGTTATACAATCCTCAGTGGAAGAAGGGACAGTCACCGGAACTGCAGAGCCCGTGGGACGGGTCTTACACTGTGTTGGACCTCCTATCAGATGTAACATACTGGATTCGAGGAGGCAGGAAGTCATGACCAAAGGTGGTACACGTGAATCGTCTGTGGCAGTACTATGGTCCAGGACAGTACAGCTGGGACATCTCCGAGGAATCGTGCTCTCCCACAACCGAGGATATTGAGGACCGAGGACCTGAAGTAGAAGAGGATGGTGACAGTTTCCCAAGAGAAGTGCATCAGGCAGAGGACCAAGACATTCCAGAAGGAGTGGACTGTGTGGAGGAGCAGGGACGTTGTTGGAAGCTGCATAGAAGACTTGATAAGTTGAAGGATTAATTTATGTATAATTAAATGCGTAGTTTGGATAAGGATTACGTTTGTATACATTGTGTAGTTTTGTTGGGACAACAAAGGACAAGGGAGGGGGTAGTGCTGAGAAGCAGGATATGCTGGTTAGGAAGTACTGGAAGGTTCTCAGTATTTCTCGTATTTTTTAGTTACAAGTGAGAGTTGCCAGTTATCCTGCTATTTGTGAGCAGGGGTATTTTATAAATTATGCATTAAATTTTATGCTCTTTTTCTCTATAATGTTTTTATCTATGTGATTGTGAAATAATGTAATTTTATTTCAGTTTGTATGGAAAAGCATTTAGGGTGTTATGTGATTTAAGAAAACTCTGGCATGTTTTGAGTGTCTCTGATTTGGTAACTGTAGGTGCTAGAGTAAACTAGATCCTCCACTGTTTACTTGACTGCCCTTCCACCGCCGCCCTTTGCACCACCTTAGGGTGCAGATTAGTCAGAAGAATCTCTCCCTCCGCAACAGCTGCAGAGATCATTGCCCCTACTTCTACCTCAGCCCTCCTTGACATAGTTTCAGCCTACCCACCACCTCACTAGCGCCACCCACCTCAACAAACAACACTTTCAAACCACACAAGTGGACAGTTCCACTGAACCTTACGTAAACTCATTTTGAGCCCCCCTCAACCGACTAGAAATACTCTGACGGGCCCAAAAACTGGCCCGGTCCTCCCACGGGAAGAGAATCTCAACACCAACGACAACAACTAGAAGATCTGATGAAATGCGAGCTTATATAAGGATCGGGAAGGGACTAGAGGAGCTTCAGTTCAATTTGAGTTTAGTTCAGTGTCAGTCCAGTGCTAGTGTAGATTGTATAGCTCCAGTACCCGTGAAAACAGTGAAGTGAATTTGGCAAGCATTAAGTGTAATTTTTGGAAAAAAAGACAGCGAACTTAAGAAGCCAGTGTTTATTTACAACGCCTGAGCTGATCTCGTTGTTGCACACCGAAAGGTTGACCATAAGAACAACTCACGGGGCAACGTCCCTCCTATACCTAACTATTGCTGTTGGAGCCTGTAGCAGTGTGGGACGGGGATGTAACAGTATACTTTCTTTGGACTTCACTTTTTGACTTTTACTTGCTGTACAATATTAAATTATCTATAATTTAGCTTAGTACAGAGCTTGACTAATTTTTTGATACACTTAGGTATTTGATGCAGCTGAGCAGAGCACAGTGACAGGTCTGCCCTCTCCCACGTTTCACTTTTGCGTGTGTGTGTGTGTGTGTGTGTGTGTGTGTGTGTGTGTGTGTTTTGTCCACACGTATACGTAAGGTGCATGTGCATGTATTGTCCTTGTGCAAGGATTTTGAATCAAAAGATCATATAATAATGTGTATCGTTTCTGTCTATTCATCTACCTGTGTTTGTGACTATGTATATATATCTATTTGGAGTACCATATATATATATATATATATATATATATATATATATATATATATATATATATATCGTCATCATCAGCCGTTGAGGTCCACTGCAGAACCGGCCTATCCCTCCCGAAGCAGGAACGATACTTCGTACAGCCAAAATATGTCTACCCAGTGGCTTAGGCTGTCTGGTAGAGACTGTATGTACAGTAGGATGAGAAGTGCTTGTGAGTGTAATTCTCATGTTGGAGTGGCTTTGGATGTGTGTGTAGTCTGTGAACCAAGTGTAATCGGCCCGCCTTAAGCCGAATGGGCGCAAGCATACTAGTATGTAACATTGGTTCAACCACAGCACCCTTTATGTCCGCCAAAACTGTCAGTGGCTCAGTGAACGCTTCCCAAAGTTTTTACAACTCTGGCGTGAGGCGAACCGGAGTCCACCAGCGTGGAGACACACTCTACCACTGTATGAATATGTCCATCCATCCATCCATTGCCAGACGCCATGTATCCCAAATGGGGTGGCCAACGGCTCAGAGTTAATTGTTTTACAGGGAGGGGCACTAATCCTCCACCAACCCCACGACGTAGAGATGCCAACAGCATCTGGTGTTCCCAGGCGGTCACCCATCCAAGTACTAACCAGACCCAACGTTGCTTAACTTCGCTGATCGGATGGGAAGCGGTGTACTCAACGTGGCATGGCCGTTACAGGCTATAAAAAAAGTTTCGGCACCCTTACGACACGATACATTATGATACACCACACGAAGCATTCTGAATCATCTCCTGAATTTCGGTGTGTGCTTGGTATCCATGGCCCTGTGTTGCTGGTGTGTGTTACTTCGTCCGCTAATGATGAAATCCAGTGGGAGAGTGAGAGAGGTACAGGGGTATCAACCATACCACATATTCTCGCCGTCTGTAACAGTGATCGTTGCGAAAGGTATCAGAGCAAATGGTGCCGAAAAATTTTTTAGAGGGTGTACATGTAGCATATATATATGTATGCACGTCTGTACACATACCCATACCCTTATACATGCATACCAATCCTGTACATAGAGTATGTCTATGGCTACATCTAATGGGATGTATAATAGCCCGCGCTGCTAAGAGACAAAGCGGGGATCCTCTCTTTGGCTCAGTGGTAACGTGCGCGCCTATGAAGCGCAAGGGTCTGAGATCCAATCTCGGCCAGGACAGTGTGATTAATTTAAGTTTCGGTTCGGTCATTACATTGGGTGGCAGTGTAGTGGGGTGTGAGGCGAGGCTTGGAGGGAAAGGATGTTGTTGACAGCGTCTTAAGCCTTACATCCCGGGGGTGAGCTATCCAGTGTGTGTCGGTGTATACATTTGCTCATTCCTAAACCTGTAATGATAATTACTGCAACAAATTTATACCGTGAATGTGTAATGGTATCTCTGTTCATTACTGTGCTTCTAATGATAATACTTCTATAACTTTTATGCCACAACCCTTTGCTCTCACGCGCCCTTCTTTGCTTGGCCTTCAGCAACAATGTTCCCCAGTTGTTGGGGCTTGTACTGAATGGTGATTAAAGAACCTAAAGGCCGAGGATGAGATGGAGGGATGGGGTGGAGAGGTATATGAGAGAGGGGGGTGTGAGTTGGGAGCAGGGCAGTGAAATAGCGGGGGAAAGGGCGACGTGGAGGCGATTTGTTTGTGGCCACCTCGAACGGGATTGAGGCGTCTGGCTATATATATATATATATATATATATATATATATATATATATATATATATATATATATATATATTATATATATATATATATATATATATATATATATATATATATATATATATATATAACACATATTAAAGTCTTGTTTCGTGTCATCTGTGCATATACCTGCAAAAAGTAGTACTGTATACTTAGTATTCATATCACCATGTAATGACGGAATGAAACTTAACAAATTAATCACACTGTCCCGGTTGAGATTCAATCTCAGGCCGTTGCACTTCATAGGCGTGCACGTTATCACTGAGCCAAAGAGAGAATCCCCAGTTTGGCTCTTAGCAACACGGGCTTTTATACACCCTGTTACATCACATCACGCTTTCTTCCCTTGGTGATTAATTTGGGCAATTTCGAACACACGTGGTAGTGCAGCATTGGAGGCCACCATTGGGGGCGCTGCGGACCACACTGGACAGCTCACCCCCGGGATGTAAGGCTTAAGATGCTGTCAACAACATCCTTTCCCTCCAAGCCTCGCCTCACATCCCACTACGCTGCCACCCAATGTAATGACCGAACCGAAACTTAACAAATTTATCACACTGTCCTGGCCGAGATTGGATCTCAGACCCTTGCGCTTCATAGGCGTGCACGTTACCACTGAGCCAAATAGAGGATCCCCGCTTTGTCTCTTAGCAACGCGGGCTTTTATATACCCCCTTACAACCATATTTATATTCCTTTTAATATTTTATAATTTGTATTCCTATTTAATATATATATATATATATATATATATATATATATATATATATATATATATATATATATAGATAGATAGATATAGATAGATAAAGATATAGATAGATAGATAGATATAGATATAGATAGATAGATAGATAGATAGATAGATGGATATAGATATAGATATATAGATACTTAGTTGTCATTTTGTCATTGGGTCCCTCTCCAGCATATATATTGTGTTGTAACCTCAGCTGATTGTGAACTCTATTTTTTTCAATTGTGTACAGGTTGAAAATAAATGCCAGTAATATTTCTACGCCTTACTCTGTAATATACCATTGTTTTATATATTTTTACCATGATGATGTGTGTTCTTTACGTTGATTTAGTATTTTTTTTTTCCAGTTGAACGATGACAACTGAAACTGATATATTACCAGAGTTCCTATTTATTTTGTGATATTTATCCACATTACTGAAAGGAAATGTCATATGTTTACGAGTTTTATCATAGGGTTTCTAAGGGGAGGTTGAGCGCTTTGTGAGGGGAGACGCTCACTCGCACTGGTTTGATTTCTCATGGGCAAGGTCATGTCCACCAGCCTGGAGCTTTTCTTCTCCTAGCCCCATTATGAGTTGGTGCATCGACTTCTAATCCCCTAAAAGGTATTTTGATCGTTTTAGACCTATACTAGTAATGTTTTGAAAGTGATATCTGCTCTGGAAATTGTGAGATATGAGAAGGAACACAGAGCAGCTGTGTGTGGTGGTGAAGAAACAGCTGTGTCAGCAGCTTGCCGCCCTGGTATGAGACTACACAGTCACGAGCACCAGTCTGATGCTTAAAATTGTTTTGTAATTATGAAATAAGGGTGATGAATTCTTACCTTGTACAGTATCACCCTAACAACTAAAGGTTAGGCTGGTCAAAGAGGCAGCTGCATTATCTAACTCCTTGAAATACAGATATGAAAATTTTTATTTTTCACATTTAAAGACTTCGCTGTTCTCTTCCCAGTTTTCGATTTAATACGGTTCAGGGACTTGTTCTGTACACAATATTCTGTGCGGATTTTTTTTTTTTTTTTTTTTTTTTAAATCAAAGTTCACTGCGACTAAACTATCTTATTAGCCTTGTTATTTGCTGTCACCCACTGTGTAAAGAAATAATAATGACTCCTAGATCTCTTTCGTCATTTACCTCAGTCAATGGTGCTGAGGAGGAGCCAAAACGTGTTAGTGCTGTGTACAATGGGTGGAACGAAGCATCAGCGGCGTCCACCCATAAGGCAAACTTCATCATACTTCCCACCACCTCTCCATAGTGAAGGTGACCCTGGGGAGGCGTTGTTTACCACAAGAGGGCGCCGGATATTTAATGTTTGTGTGGATAATTAACATTTGTGTGGATATTTAATGTTTGTGTGGATAATTAACATTTGTGTGGATATTTAATGTCTGCGTGGATATTGAATGTTTGTGTGGATACTTAATGTTTGTGTGGATAATTAAAGTTTGTGTGGATAATTAATATTGTGTGGATAATTAATGTTTGTGAATAATTGTTTTTGTGGATAATTAATATTGTGTGGATATTTAATATTTGTGTGGATATTTAGTGTTTGTGTGGATATTTAATGTCTGCGTGGATATTGAATGTTTGTGTGGATATTTAATGTTTGTGTGGATACTTAACATTTGTGTGGATATTTAATGTCTGTGGATAATTAACATTAGTGTGGATATTTAATGTTTATGTGGATATTTAATGTTTGTGTGGATATTTAATATTTGTGTGGATTTTTAATATTTGTGTGGATAATTAATGTTTGTGTGGATATTTAATGTTTGTGTGGATATTTAATGTTTGTGTGGCTATTTAATGTTTGTGGATATTTAATATTTGTGTGGATAATTAATACTGTGTGGATGTTTAATGTTTGTGTGGGTATTTAATATTTGTGTGGATATTTACTGTTTGTGTGGATATTTAATGTTTGTGTGGATAATTAATGTTTGTGTAATGTTTGTGTGGATATTTAATGTTTGTGTGGATATTTAATATTTGTGTGGATTTTTAATATTTGTGTGGATAATTAATGTTTGTGTGGATATTTAATGTTTGTGTGGATATTTAATGTTTGTGTGGGTATTTAATGTTTGTGTGGATATTTAATATTTGTGTGGATAATTAATACTGTGTGGATGTTTAATGTTTGTGTGGGTTTTTAATATCTGTGTGGATATTTACTGTTTGTGTGGATATTTAATGTTGGTGTGTATAATTAATGTTTGTGTAATGTTTGTGTGGATATTTAATGTTTGTGTGGATAATTAATGTTTGTGTGTGTTTTTTTTTTTATGCGAGGAAGAAGGAACCAAAGGCCATGAGCCCTCAGTAATAGTTCCCTCCAAGAGAAAAACAAAATACAATAGAGAGCCAAATTCAAGATCCGATCATTTTGAGATGCCTGGACACACTGCGTTTGAAAGACTGGAGATCATAGGAAGCAGGAAATACAGACAGAGGGAGACAGTTCCAGAGCTGACCTGTTGCATAAATGAAAGACTGGGAGTAACGGTTAATTCTTGCATTAGAGAGTTGGACAGAAAAGGGATGAGAGTTTGCTGCCAGACGGGTGCTACGCGCCCGTCGTAGAGGTGGAGGAATGCAAGCAGACAGTTCAGAGGAGCAGTGACCATTAATGTAGCGATAGAAAAGAGATAAAGATGCAACAGAGCGGCGAAGAGACAGAGGTTGAAGGGAGTCAGTAAGAGGAGGAGAGTTAATGAGACGAAAAGCCTTTGACTCCACCCTATTGAGAAGAGCTGTATGTGGGGAGCCTCCTCACACATGAGAGTTGTACTCCACACAGGGGCGGATAAAACCCCTGTATAGAGTCAACAATTGTGCAGGGGTGAAGAAAGAGCGGAGTCGGCTTAGCACACCCAATCTCTTGGAAGCAGATTTTACAAGAGATGTAATATGATTTTTCCAAGATAAGTCCCGAGTAAATGAAACCCCAAGCATGTTCAAGGATGATGCAGGATTAAGCTGAATATTATTAAACATTAGTGGGTATACCTGTGGAAGATTTTGTCAGGTTGATAGGTGTAAGAACTGAGTCTTAGATGCATTAAAGACAACCATATTATTTTTACCCCAGTCAGAGATACGAGCCAAGTCAGACATTAGGTGTGCCATAGCCTCATCCCTTGTTTGTTGAAGTAACTGTTGAGATGGGCGTTGCGGGAACCGAATGGAAAGGTGAAGGGTGGAGTCATCAGCATATGAGTGGATAGGGTTAGATGTACACCTTAGAAGATCATTGATGAATAAAAGGAAGAGAGTTGGTGATAGGACAGAGCCCTGAGGAACACCACTGTTGATAGATCTAGGAGAAGAACGATGGCCGTCTACAACAGCGGCTATAGAACGACCAGAAAGGAAACTAGCGATGAAGGCACAGACAGAAGGATAGAAACCGTAGGAGGGCAGTTTGGAAATTAAAGATTTATGCCAGACTCGATCGAAAGTCTTTGAGATGTCAAGTGCAATGGCAAAGCTTTCGCCAAAGTCCCGAAAGGGATATTTAACGTTTGTGTGGATATTTAATGTTTGTGTGGATACTGTGACACAAAAGCTTCTGTGGTGTAGCTAATTTATTCTTGAATGCTCTGTACTTAAAAAAAAAAAAAAAAAAAAAAAAAACTATATGTAACGTCAAGAAACAGCTGTTGTGTTAAAATGCTCTTATATGCTCTCAGTAACGTCACTCAGAAAACGCACACACTTTACATGCCGACTTACTAGGGCTTCAGTATTGCCGAAAATTAGTGATTTAAAATGTTTCCTAGCGTTTTCCTCGCGCGCGCTCGCGCGCGTGCGTGCGTGCGTGCGTGCGTGTGTGTGTGTGTGTGTGTGTGTGTGTGTGTGTGTGTGTGTGTGTGTGTTAAAATGTTTTGCTGTTAGAAAACCTCTCGTCGCCAATTTACTGCTTGTTGCTGTTTTTTTTTTCCCCTTATCGTCAGAAACCACAAGATTTCATGAGTGAGAATGCGGCTTTCGAAATACATCATCATTTACTTAAGTGTCTGAATTCTTGTGGCGTGTATACAGACAAAACATCGTGACCAGAATGCAAAGGTGGACCAATTACTTATTCAAACAGGCCAATTACAGCAAACGAAAGTGCCGTGGACTGTGACATCAAGCAAGACTGAAGGGGTATATATAAGAGGACTCTTGGCGGGAAAATGACAACAGGACGCGGGAACAAGAGACCACCACCATGCGCAAGACGCTGGCAATGCTGCTGCTGTGAGTAAACGTTGCCAACACTTCATCCACTCCTTCCTGCTGGTATGGGGGGGATTTTCCAAGAAGTATTACATAATCCCTCTCGGACCTCGTATTTTTTATTTGTAGGAAGAACTAGCAGCTATAGAAAGTTTCTTTAAGCTTCCCCTCATGTCCTTCCCGCCAAAACAGAAAACTATCTATCTATCTATTGCCAGACGCCTCAATCCCGTTTGGGGTGGCCACAAACAAATCGCCTCCAAGTCGCCCTGTCCCCCGCCATTCCACTGCCCTGCTCCCAACTCACACTCCCCTCTCTCATATACCTCTCCACCCCATCCCTCCATCTCATCCTCGGCCTCCCCCTCCCTCTTCCCCCCTCCACCTCACTCACATACACCCTCTTCGTCAGTCTTTCACCCTCCATCCTCTCCACATGGCCAAACCACCTCAGTGTGTTCCTCATAACGCTTCCTATCACATCCACATCCACAGCACAACGCTCCTTTATATCCTCATTCGTCAGCCTGTCTCTCCATGTGACTCCACAGGCTCCTCTTAAATAACTCATTTCCACTGCTCTCACTCTTGACTTGTGTCCTTCCAACAACGTCCAAGCTTCACGTCCATACGTTAGAGTTGGTATCACAATACTGTCATGTAGTAACTTTTTCACTTCCATGCTCACTTCCCTGTTTCTTATCACTGCTTTCAAAGAACCAGCAGCTTTTCTTCCCTGCTGTACCCTTTCAAGCACTTCACCCTCCAAACCTCCATCCTTACTCATCACACTACCCAAGTACTTAAACGTACTCACATTTTCCAATTCCTCATCATCCAACCTCGCTGTACATTCACTGACTTCACCTCTCTCAAAGACCATCACTTTACTCTTCCCTACATTCACCTTTAGATTCCGTTTCTTACAGACTCTCCCAAACTCATTCACCAAGCCTTGCAGCTCCCCTTCATCTTCACTCAACAACACAGTATCATCTGCAAACAACAGAAAACGACTTTTGATATTTACCTCGCCCGGACGGAGTTCGGCGAGGTATTGTTTTTGGTCGAGTTTGTTTTCTTTGTTAGCAACATTTCGGAAAAAAGACTGAATAAAATTACGTGAAACTTTCAGGATATGTGGGCACTGGTCCCAAAAGGAGCTGATTTAACTTGAGAGGTAATGTCTTCAAGTTTGAAAGGTGAAATGCAATTTCAAGGAGTTTCTGAGGTCGAGGTCTTGAATGTGAAATTAGTTGCGCCATTACCGTAGACTTTAATTACTAGTTTCACAGGGCAAGATGAAACGGAAGTTAGTTGCGACTTTACTGGTTTACTGACACTAAATGGCTGAGCCGAATCAGTATTTAACAGCATTAAAATAACTGCTGTCGGGTGAGGTTTGTTGAGAGAGAGAGAGAGAGAGAGAGATTCTAGTCTCCTTGTCCTTCCTGCAATCAATAATCTGAGTTACGAGAGGAAATTCATCATAAGTTTGTGAATCAGGATACCGTACTGTAAAAAAAAAAAAAAAATCATTTCTCAGGTCTAGTCACGGAAAACCTTTAGCACTTCCTCCATAGTGATTTATTTGTTTATTTATTTATTTATTTATTCTCCACTTCACGTCTCAGTATGTACGTTACCTGTGGAAGTCAAATATCGACACAGTTTTATTCATTAGTAGACTAAATCGCTAAGGGAGAGGATTTACGACATTTCAGTTTTTTATTTCAGACTAGCAGCGTTGGGAGTGATGGAGATGGACGCCAACCCCATAGGTGAGTGAGGGAATGGACTATCTATCTATCTGTCTGTCTGCCTGTATGTCTGTCTATCTGTCTGTCTATTTATCTGTTTATCTATCCGTCTATCTATCTGTCTATCTATTTATCTATCTATTGCCAGACGCCTTAATCCCGGAAAGGGTGGCCACAAATAAATCCTCTCCATGTCATTCTGTCCCCTGCTACTTGGATGTCCTCCCCCCAGCTCACACACCCCTTCCTAATATCTCTTTACTCCATCCCTCCATCTCATCCCCGGTTTCTCCCTCCTCCTTTCCCCCTCCATCTCACACAGATATACTCTTCTAGTTAATCTCTCATTCTTCCTCCATCTCATTCTCGGTCACCCCCTCCGCCTCACCCCCTCCACCTCACACACACATACTCTTCTAGTCAGTCTCTCATTCTCCCTCCATCTCATCCTTGGTCATCCCCTCCTTCTCTCCCCCTCCACCTCACACACACATACTCTTCTGGTCAGTCTTTCATTCTCCCTCCATCTCATCCTTGGTCACTCCCTCCTCCTCTCCCAATCCATCTCAATCACATTTACTCTTCTAGTCAGTCTCTCATTCTCCCTCCATCTCATTCTTGGTCACCCCCTCCTCCTCTCCCCTTCCACCTCACACACACATACTTTTCTAGTCAGTCTCTCACTCTCCCTTGACTCCACATCTTTTAACTCTACTTGCCTTTAACGGGCACATCTTGGGCGCTGTGTGAAAAACTCTCATTATTTACGTATGTAGTATAGTTATATCACCTAACCTCCATTCCTTCATCTCTTATCTGCCTCCCTTCCTTCATCTCTTATCTGCCTCCCTTCATCTCTTATCTACCTCTCTTCCTTCATCTCCTATCTACCTCTCTTCCTTCATCTATCTACCTCTCTTCCTTCATCTCTCATCTGCCTCCCTTCCTTCATCTCCTATCTACCTCTCTTCCTTCATCTCTTATCTACCTCTCTTCCTTCATCTCTTATCTACCTCTCTTCCTTCATCTCCTATCTACCTCTCTTCCTTCATCTCTTATTTACCTCTCTTCCTTCATCTCTTATCTGCCTCCCTTCCTTCATCTCTTATCTACCTTCAAGTATTTCCTCTCAACTTCGTCACTATGGTTACGTCTTACACATCTTAATCTGGCTAATACCAGAAGAATATTATTTAGACGAGGAGAGTGCCCTGGTAACTCTCTCTCTCTCTCTCTTTGTTCCCACCTGAATGGACTGCTTCTGGCTCACATTCTGTCAACCTGGCAGAAGCTAAAATATAATAAAACAGATGTTAATAACGGCAGTATAACACTCCCATATATGCTCTCACTTGGATAAAATTTCTAACAAGACATGTTGGGGTCCCTCCTGTTGTCCTCAAGAACTGTGCTTCTGTGCTTACACCCTGCTAGGTAAACTCTTTCGGCTTTGTCTGTCAACTTGTACCTTTCGTTCTTGCTGAAGTTTGCTCTTATTCAGCCAATTCCAAAGAAGGGTGACCATTCCCAACCCTCTGATAATCGCCCAATTGCTTTAACATCCTGTCTCAAAAGTTTTCGAGTCTACTCTTAACAAAAACAAATTTAAAGCATCTTTCCTATCACAACCTTCTTTCTGATCGTCAGTATGGGTTCCGTCAGGGACGCTCCACTGGCGATCTTCTCACCTACCTTTCAGACTCCTGGTCATCCTCCTTTCGGGACTTTGGCGAAAGCTTTGCCATTGCACTTGACATCTCAAAGGCTTTCGATCGAGGCTGGCATACATCTTAAATTTCCAAACTGTCTTCCTACGCTTTCTATCCATCTGTCTGTGCCTTCATCTATAGCTTCCTTTCTGGTCGTTCTGTAGCTGCTGTGTAGACGGCCATCGTTCTCCTAGAGCTGTCAATAGTGGGTGTTCCTCAGCATTCTGTCCTATCACCAACTCTTCCTTTTATTCATCAATGACCTTCTAAGCTGTACATCTAACCCTATTCACTGATACGCTGATGACTCCACCCTTCACATTTCCGTTCACTTCCCTCAGCGTCCATCTTAGCAGTTACTTCATCAGACAAGGGATGAGGCTATGACACACTTAATATCTGACTTGGCTCGTATCTCTGATTAGGGTAAAAGTAATCTTGTTTTTAATGCATCAAAAATTCAATTCTTAAATCTTTCGACCTGTCAGAATCTTCCACAAGAATATCTTCTAATTTGTAACAAAATCCAGCTCAGTCCTTCATCATCTTTGAACATACTTGGGGTTTCATTCTCCCGGGATTTATCTTGATCATTATTACCTCTCTTGCAATATCTGCTTCTAAGATACTAGGTGTGCTAAGCTGATTCCGTACCTTCTTTACCCCTGCACAGTTATTAACTTTATACACGGGTTTTATTCGCCCCTGTGTAGAGTACAACTCTGATGTGGAAGGCTCCCCACATACAGCTCTTCTTAACAAGTCGGAGTCAAAGGCTTTTTGTCTCATAAACTCTCCTTCTCTTAGCGGTTCCCATCAAACTTTGTCTTTTCGTTGCACTGTTGCATCTTTATCTCTTTTCTCGCTACTTCAATGGTCGCTCCTCCTATGAGCTGTCTGCTTTCATCCCTCCACCACTAAGGCAGACGCATAGCACCTGTCTAGTAGCTAACTCTAGCTTTCTAATGCAAGAGTTAACTGTTACTCCTAGTCCTTCATGTATGCAACAGGTCAGCTTCTGAAACTGCCTTTCTCTGTAAATCCTACTGCCTAGGACCTCCAGTTTTTTTAACGCAGTGTTTCCAGACATTGCAAAATGAACAGATCTTGAATTTGGCTCTGTTATTTTAATTTCTTATTGGAGTGAACAGTCTTGCGGGCCCTTGGTCTTTGGTTCCTTCTTCTTTGTATAAAAAAAAATGTCATGTCTTGAGAGCTTATCCTTGGTACCCCTCACCAGGTAAATGTGCGTGCGTTCGTGCTCCCTGCCCCTGTGATTACCGGTACCCACGTCCGATCATCAAGTGCCTCGTCATCGTCTACTGCATCAGACCACCCTGCCCCTGCATCTACCCCTATCCTGCCACTGTACTGCCTCCATATATAACACGTCGCTGACAAGGATTGAAACCAAGAAACGTTACAGTGCACTACGATGAACGAACTCAACCAGCATTACCCCAAACACACAACCATCTCTTTGGAAATCCAGGTCCCTACGACTGTCAGCTTTACGTGGGAACTGAATCGCTCCTAAAATGTTGACTGTTGTAATTTTTCATTTTTAGCAGTACTACCATTTAAAATATTCATGTCAATATTTTCACTTACAAATCCACAGTCGATGACACACACACACACACACACACACACACACACACACACACAAAGGCTCATGAAGAATTTTATTGGTACGTACAGAGCTGATATATTGGTTGTTCCTAATTAGCTATACATGTTATAAAAAAAAAAATACCACGATATTTTTTAAACGCATCCCTGGTTCCTAATAAAAAAAAAAAAAAAAAATCTGCTCTATTTCATAACTTTTATTTTTTTCATTTCCTTTTTCTTTTTTGTCTTTCATTTTCTTTCATTTTCTTTTCTTCTTTCTTTCGGTTTAGTTTCTCTTCATTCATTTTCTTACTTTTTTTATTTTCTTCTCTCTTTCTTCGTCGTTTGCTTTTCTATTTTCTTCCGTTTCTTTTCTGAAGTTCTTTCTATTTCCTTTCTCTTTCTTTTTTCATCTCTCTCTCTCTCTCTCTCTCTCTCTCTCTCTCTCTCTCTCTTGGACTTACAGGAAGTGTGTAGAGTCCTTCCACGCCTCTCATTGAATTAAAATGTTTACATTGAATTTAAACGTTCACTTAGAAATAAAACGTTTACTTTGAATGACAATAAACGTGGCTTTGAATTAAAAAAAAAAGTTTACTCTCTCTCTCTCTCTCTCTCTCTCTCTCTCTCTCTCTCTCTCTCTCTCAAGCTGAAGATCAGTGTCATCCTTACTGCAGATTCACAACACTAATGAAGAGAGAGAGAGAGAGCGTAGGCAGGGACGAGAATTGCAGTGTTTGGATTCCGCGCCAAGCTTCAGTCGAACGTTTATGAAATACGAACGGAATATTAAAGAGAAATTGTCGGGCTCATAATATGGCAACAAGCGCGATTTCAAAAGTCTTCCTTCGCTGTCTCTTTACCTATCGTTCGTGGGTCGATTTTTACCCGCAATAAAAAAAAAAAAAAATCCAGTCGTGTGCAGATACCATGGATAAAATTGGAAAAAGATGGAAATAAAAATAGCGAATCAGACTTTTGCGATACGTCCATTACAACATCAAGGTACAAGATTATATTGACATCATCCACAGTGTGTGCACGTGTCACTCTTATGTATAGTCACTGTCATAACTAGCTAGGCACGCCTTATGAAATCCTCAGTCGCTCAACAGATAACGCTCGGTTATCAGTTAAAGCTAGAGGAGAAGGGTGGTCACGGACTGGAGAGGGCAAGCGGCAGCGATAACGAGGACTTAGAAATATGAAAGGGAGAGAGAGATTTAAGTCAGATGACTAAACAATTATCTATATTGCAGTTTCCTTCTATCAAGTAACAGTTTTCAGTTAATGACACCCTGCAACAGTTAAATGTAATTTTGCTCCAAAATTATAGCCTTGAATGAACACAGTCAAGAGGAGAAGAGTTAGATATGTTATTTAATTCCTGGGTACAAACATGAAGCATGTGAATACAATCGATCATGTTATGTTTTAACTGGTAAAACAGCAATTGTTCATATTGGTTAGGGGTATGCAATTTATAAGCATAGTATTTCTGACTATTTAATATCACCATGATTAAAATGGCTCCCTTATCCTCTGATCCTTCCACTATCCCTCCCTTATTGCTGAGCCCCCTGCCTCGCCTGAGTCTTTTTTTTTTTTTTTTTTTTTAATAATAGAACAGAGGAAGGAAAAACAAATAAAAAAAAATCCATGCACCAGATTACTGGTGTCCTCTGTTCATAAAATATCTAACAGACTTGAACAGCTGTAGGTTGAAGTTTGAAGGGAAACAACTTTGGGGAAGCGAGTTCCAGAGAGATGCAGTTCGGGGAATAAAAGAATTCAGATAGGCAGAAGTTCTGCAGTATGGCTGAGTGACATTCCAGTCATAAGCGCTGCCAGCTGCCCGTGTAGCATGAGGGAAGGCATGGAGAGGTGTGGCACCATGGACACAACTTCGTCTGAGCATTTGCTATAAAAATATCTAAAATAACGCAAGGAAGGCAACATTCCTTCTTACTTGTAGAGGAGGTAGTTTATTTGTAATGGCAGGGTTATTAATAATTCTAACAGCTTTGTTCTGAATTTTGTCTAGTTGTTTTAATGCAACCTCTCCACATCCATTCCACAAGGGTGAGTAGTATTCAAGCTGAGAGCGCACATGACTCATAAATTACAGCTAACTGCTCATCAGTGAAGAAGTTACGGACTCCGTACAACAATCCAAGTTTCTTTGAGGCGGTTTTAGCATGTGATCTGACATGAGAGGTCCAGCTGAGAGCATTGTTAAGCGAGACGCCGAGATTTTCAATACTTTTGGAAATGGAAATATGATATAGGATGAATATTAAATTGTCAACCATTATTCTACTCACTTATGCATGCATAGTGTTAAGATAGACATGTCAACATAGATGTTAAGAAAAACATATTTAGTAAATGTCGTATTACACTGGATAATCTTATGCCATTCTTGTGAGGAAGCAAATCATACACATAAGCTAGGAGAGAAACCTTCAGATACCAAGACACAAACAAACAAGCACACGCAAAACACATGAGCACACAGAACACACAAACACACACAAGCACGTACAAACACAAACACACACGGGCACACACAAGCACGCAAAAGGACACACATACTGACACAAACACACCCTCATAGGAACACCCAAACACACATAAAATGGCATACGCACAGTCACAATCATGAGAGAGAGAGAGAGAGAGAGAGAGAACGTCGTAGATATTTATTGCTGTTAAGTCGTCGAGTGTCGCGAACCCATTAACGACACTGAATATAGTATTTCTCCATGACCTGTATCACGGTTGAGCAAAAGTAACCATAGAATTTTTAACTACTGAACTAGCCCATAAGTCTGTCTCCAGCTTTACTCCCCGAAGGTCATCCCCCTACCCCCATTTTTTTTTTTTTCCATCGAGTTACTTTCCCCTTATAGACTCAGTTTCCCTCATGGACCTATATTCTTCCATGGACTTATTTCCCCTATGCACTTCTACCCCATGGATTATGTTTTCCCTGTGGACCCATTTTCCCCTCATGGACCTATTCTCCCCATTGAACCTATTCTCAACCTGGCCTCTATCACAGTGGACCTACTTTCCTCAATGGTCCTATCTTTCCCCATGTAATTATTTTCCGCACATGAACTTGTTTTCCCTTTAAACCCATTTACCTCTTGAAGCTACTTTTCCTCATGCTCCTATTTCCCTCTGTGGATCAGTTTGTTCTATAGACCACTTTTCTCCCCATGAACCTACTACTTATTTCTCCTACGGATTTTTTTTTTTTTACCCATGGACCTATTTTCCCTATTTTTACCATGGATCTCCTTTTACAACTCGAGCCTATTTTTAGCCATGGACCTACTTTTTTCTTCATAGAACTTTTTTTTTTTTCTTTTTTACTCAGATGATCTATGTTCTTTATTCGTTTCCTAAATGGACCTCCTCTCCCTCCATGCACCTACTCCCTCCATGGATTTATTTTTCTCATGGACCATTTTTCTCTCCCCTCGCACACACCCAAGTCCCACATTAACTTACTTTTTAACATAGACGGGTTTTCTCGTGTGTGTGTGTGTGTGTGTGTGTGTGTGTGTGTGTGTGTGTGTGTGTGTGTGTGTGTGTGTGTGTGTGTTTTAACTCATTGGTACTGTTTCCATTTGAACACCTTCCCCCATGGACGTATCCCACATGGAACTATTTCTGCGTTTCTACCTGTCTGTCTCTTTTGGTCTGTCTACCTTCCGTTTGTCTGTCTGCCTTGATCCGTCTTTCTGTCTGTCTGTCTTAGCCTTTCTGTCTGACTATTTGTCTTTTTTCCTGTCTGTGTTGTTGCAAGGAGAGTGGAGAGGTTACAAGAGGATGAGAAAAAGGCAGAGTATAAGAGAGAAGTGGAGGAACGATTGGGCAAATATGAATTGGAGCAGATGGGAGACGTGGAAGGTGTGTGTAAGATATTTACAGAAGAAATATGTGCAGCATGTGATGTGGTGTGTGGAAGGAAGAGAAGACGGAAGGGGGTGCAAGGAACAGCGTGGTGGACTGAAGAGGTGAAACAGGCTGTGGCACAAAAGAAGAAAGCATACAATGAATGGATGAGAAATAGGGGCGTGGAAGAAGTTGAGAGGCGGAAGAGAGAGTTATATGTGGAAAGAAAGAGAGAGGTGAAAAGATTAGTAAGAGAGAGTAAGAAGAGAGTGGATGAGGAATTTGGAAGGAATTTGAGTGTAAAGTGGAGGGACTAAGAAAATGTTCTAGAGAGAAGTGAAAAGAGTAAGACAGGGTGGAAGTGAAGTTATCAGGGGAGTGAAAGATAAAAATGGTAGATTACTAGTGGAGAACGGAGAAAAAGTGAGCAGATGGAGAGAACACTTTAAGGAATTGTTGAACGTAGAGGATGGAAGTAATGCGAGTATAAGTGGCTGGGGAATGGCTGGGAGAAGGAGGGAGGTGAGAAGACAGGAAGAAATCAGTAGGATAGAAGTTGTGGAAGCAATGAAGAAAGTTAAATCGGGGAAAGCCCCAGGAATTGATGGAGTGTGTGGTGAAATGCTGAAGCATGGGGGAGAGATAGTAGTAGAATGGATGTGGAAGATGTGCAGATTGGCCTGGGAGGAAGGTAGAGTCCCGGAGGATTGGAAGTCAGGTATAATTATTCCCTTGTACAAAGGAAAAGGGGAAAAAGAAGTGTGTGGTAATCATAGGGGCATTTGTCTTCTTAGTATAATAGGAAAAGTGTATGGTAGGATACTTATAGACAGAGTTAGAGAAAGAACAGAGAAATTAGTTGGAGAAGAACAGGGAGGCTTTAGGAAGGGAAGAGGTTGTGTAGATCAGATATTCATTCTTAGATCTTTAGTGGAAAAGTTTCTAGAGAAGGGAAAGAAGTTGTATGCAGCTTTCATGGATTTGGAGAAAGCATATGACAGGGTGGATAGACAAGGATTGTGGAAAGTGTTAAGAATATATGGAGTAGATGGGAAGTTGCTGAATGCTGTGAAGAGTATGTACGATGGTGCGAAGGCTGCAGTGCGTGTGGATGGTGAACTAAGTGAATTTTTCTCTTTGAAAGTTGGTTTGAAACAGGGATGTGTCATGTCTCCATGGTTGTTCAATCTGTACATGGATGGGGTAATAAAAGAGGTACAAGGTAGGGTAGTGGATGTTGGAGTGGCCCTGGTGAGAGAGGATAGTGTTTGGAAACTCCCTGTACTGTTGTTTGCAGATGATACTGTGTTGTTGAGTGAAGACGAAGGGGAGCTGCAAGGCTTGGTGGATGAGTTTGAGAGAGTGTGTAAGAAACGGAACCTAAAGGTGAATGTAGGGAAGAGTAAAGTGGTCTTTGAAAGAGGTGAAGTTAGTGAATGTACAGCGAGGTTGGATGGTGAGGAATTGGAAAATGTGAGTACGTTTAAGTATTTGGGTAGTGTGATGAGTAAGGATGGAGGTTTGGAGGGTGAAGTGCTTGAAAGGGTACAGCAGGGAAGAAAGGTTGCTGGTTCCTTGAAAGCATTGATAAGAAACAGGGAAGTGAGCATGGAAGTGAAAAAGTTACTACATGACAGTATTATGATACCAACTCTAACGTACGGAAGTGAAGCTTGGACATTGTTGGAAGGACACAAGTCAAGAGTGAGAGCAGTGGAAATGAGTTATTTAAGAGGAGCCTGTGGAGTCACGTGGAGAGACAGGCTGACGGATGAGGATATAAAGAAGCGTTGTGGTGTGGATGTGGATGTGATAGGAAGCGTTATGAGGAACACACTGAGGTGGTTTGGCCATGTGGAGAGGATGGAGGGTGAAAGACTGACGAAGAGGGTGTATGTGAGTGAGGTGGAGGGGGGAAGAGGGAGGGGGAGGCCGAGGATGAGATGGAGGGATGGGGTGGAGAGGTATATGAGAGAGGGGAGTGTGAGTTGGGAGCAGGGCAGTGAAATGGCGGGGGACAGGGCGACTTGGAGGCGATTTGTTTGTGGCCACCCCAAACGGGATTGAGGCGTCTGGCAATAGATAGATAGAGATAGATAGTCTTTCTCTTTGTCCGTCAGACTAGCTGTCTGTCCTTTTGTCTCTGCTTGTGTGATTGTTTGTCAGTGTCTGTCCGCTTTTCTCTCTCTCTCTCTCTCTCTCTCTCTCTCTCTCTCTCTCTCTCTCTCTCTCTCTCTCTCTCTCTCTCGACTATTGGATTTCTCTGTCTGTCTGTCTGTCAGATTGTATGCCTCTGACTGTCTTCCAGTCGGTCTGTATGTCTATCTATCTGTCTGCCCGTCTGTCACAATCTATCCCTATGTGGCCTTGTCTGTTTGTCTTTTCTGTCTGTCTTTTCTGTCTGCATGTCCGCCTGACGTTCTGTCTGATCGTTTGTTTTTGCTTTTATGTCTGTGTGTCTGTCTGTCTTCTTTTGTCTGTCTCCATCTATGTGGACCTTTCTTTCTCTCTTTCCTCTTTTTTATATTCTTTATTATCATGTCAGGTGCGGGTAAGGGGATGGGTCTGTTATGATGTGGCAGGGGTAAACCAGTTCTGCTGTCGGGCCCTGCTGTGGATGTCACTGCTTGCATTGCGCAGTTGACCCTTGTGCGGTGTGATGCGGTGAGGATCTGTCCGTTCTCCCCTTTGGGGCTCAGATGCGAATGAATGTGTTTGAATGGATGAGTAAATGGAGAGTGAGTCGTCCTGTCTCGGCTACCTCCCTTTCCTTGGGGGAAGCAGCCTAGGTATATAGATAGATAGATCATGTTTTAATCTTACAATTATATCTTTAATTTCCATTTCACTGTTCATCCAACTGTAAAACAATTTTGGATCCCCACATACTTATCCCCTCTATTCTCTTCATATTTAGCTGCTTCTTCCCTTCTAATCCTCACATAATCATTTCAAAATACTTATCATTCCCATGCTGATTTACTCTTAATTTTACATACTGTATTCCAGGCTTTGTTTCTCTTTTCCATTGCTACTCTACATCTGTCATTAAACCATTCCTTTTCTTTCTCGAATTTAGCTCCATATTTGGGAACATATGTACTAACGTCCTCAATGTACGCTTCCTTAAACTGAAAGTATTTATTTTCCACACTGTTCACTAAACTCTCTCCATTCATGTACCTTAAAATATTTTCTCAGAACATTAAAATAAGCTTTTCTATAATTATTCCTATTTCCTTTATTTTATTTCATCTTCTTCCCAGTTTATATCCTCAAGTTCAGTTAGTATATGACCAATCTTACTTGTAGGACGACAGTATTTTATATTCTGGACACCATTTGGAACTTTTGCAAAGACAAGATCTAACCTTGATAGTCCATCGTCACCTCTTGTTCATGCACTTGTCTCAATATTTTGGATCAATAAATTTTCTGTTGCCAGTTCATTTTATAATCCCATGTATTGGTGTTATTGCCCGCATCACACTCCTCCCAGTTAACCTCTTTACAATTAAAATCTCCAGTTAATACCAATCTGTTTTTTCTTTGCACCATGTATATCAACACGTCTCTAGTCATTATCTTATATTCTTCATCATTCCATGTTCTTGTTCACGGTATATAAGCTACTCCTGTATCTGTTTTATTACCTATCTCATTGGTGATTTCTCTTGTTATAGCTTCTACATTTTTATTTCGGGTACTTGTTTCTACATGTCTTGCCTTCAGATTATTCTTTGTCATTGATAAAACTCTTCCCCCAAGCTCTTTCTTCTCTATCACTTCTCCGTATATTATATCCATTCCAAACCATCATCTGTACTTCCATGCCCTTTTTTAATTTTATTTCACTTAAATTACTTCTGGCTTCTTTGTTAATGTAATGATCTGATTCAAACGTTTTTAATTAATCCATCTACATTATAATACATTACTGTTATTATACTGTTCTCCTTGTTTATTACTTTCCCATGCATAACGTCTCTTGTTTTGTGATTTTTATTTACTCTCTGTCTCTTCTTTCATATAACATTTCACCATTGTCACATTAAGAACCCTCAAAAATAAAAAAGAAAGAAACGTATTTGCTTCTTCATCTGTTCTCTCACTGTTTATATATATATATATATATATATATATATATATATATATATATATATATATATATATATATATATATATATATTTCCCTTTGCTTCTGATAATAAAATTCTTATGTTCTCTCTTTCCTCCCGATTTAAGTCCCTCCTCACTACTGTCGCCTTATATCTCTCACTCTCCATCAACCTCCATGTAGATTTCAGCACTTCTTCGGCCACTCTTACTGACTTGAACTGCATTATGACTGGCCTTGCCTCACCCTTTCGCTACTGTCCCAACTGCCACACTCCCTCACTGATCCTCCCATCCATTACGTTCTGTATCTAATTCGTTAATCACTTCACTGGCTTTTCCTCTGTCTCTTTTCTGTCAACTTTAATTCTGGTTTCATCTTCTTTATATCCAAACACTTTTTCCTGTCACTCTCACTATCTTCTCTCTCTTTCTTCTATTATCTAGTTCTCCTGCTTCAAAATTCATTTGTTCTTTTTCTTCTCTTCCCGTTTCTTCTTAGGCCTCCTTTGTTCCCCCATATTTTCTTTTCATATGTTTCTATTTATTTCATTTACCGGCCAAGCATTCTACATATTATTCATTTCTATTTCCAACTACTCTGTTTCCATTTGATTTTCCCTCATACTTTTCTTTATTGTTTCGTTCTCTTCCTTTAAGTTCTCAGATTGATTACCGCTTTTGCCTTATGTTCTACCAATTCTTCCTCAGCCTGTATCTTTCCCCCCTTCAATTCGCCCCTTCAGCTAGTCTCCTCTCCAAAGGAGTCAACCTTTCATTGATATCAATACCAAATCCTTAGATTCACAAATTGCCTCTGTTTGAGGTTGGGTGGGGGATATGGTGTGTGTGTGTGTGTGTGTGTGTGTGTGTGTGTGTGTGTGTGAGAGAGAGAGAGAGAGAGAGAGAGAGAGAGAGAGAGAGAGAGAGAGAGAGAATGACTGTCTGCCAGTATATTTGTGTCTGTCACTGTCTTTGTCTGTCTGTCCCGGTCAGTTTGTCTTTCTGTCTGTTGGCCAGATCCATATTGCCCATACTATTAGTTGCGTTTTCTTTCTTGCAGTCTTGTTTAATTGCGTCAGGCAATTCTACCTTTCAGAATTATCCGATTCCGACCAAAATTGGAAACAATATCCAACCTATGACCTAGTTGTGTCTGCAAGGTTTGGGTTGCTAGGCAACTACTCGTTACCTAGCAACGGCTGAAAAACTTCTTTTTCGTACTTTTCACGTTTTGAGCTGTAGAAACATAACTAATTGGCGTAGAAAGCTCTGACTTCTTTAGGTGTAATCTTGAGGTCATTCTCTGTCGGATGTGTTCCATCCATTTTTTTCGCTCTTTCCTCTGGTTTTCGAGTGGCAACCCAGCGAAGATTGGCGTCAGCGTCCCTAGTAGTCTTGTTTAATTGTGGCAGGCACTTCTACCCTTAAGAAATAACCGATTCCGACCAAACCTGGACACAATGACCAACCTACGACCTGGTTGTGTATATATATATATATATATATATATATATATATATATATATATATATATATTCACATTTTGATTGTTTACTGTGTTTCTGCAAGTATCAAGTAATTTCTGTTGTGTGTGTGTGTGTGTGTGTGTGTGTGTGTGTGTGTGTGTGTGTGTGTGTGTGTGTGTGTGTGTGTGTGTGCGTGCGTGCGTGCGTGCGCGCGAGCGTCTGTCTGTCAGTGTCTGTCTGTCTGTGCCTGTTTGTCTGTCTTTCTGTGTTTGTCTGTCCCTTTCTGTCCGTGTGTCTGACTGTCTGTCTGTTTGTCATCATCATCATATACAAATGAGCCTCACCGTCATTCGTATGAAAGGGGAGGGTAGGATCTACAAATAAGATATTGTAGCCACGAAAATAAGACTTTGATCTGTGTGCTAAGTGAAGATGGTGAACACCTCCATTCACGCGTCATTCAAGCCTTCCCTAAATAACAGTTCTGTCTTAATCCTTTGAGAACGAGAAAAATGGAGAAATGAATTTCCTGGGCTAGCCCTTGATCAATCATATATCCCTGCTAGGTGGCGGGAGAGCTCTACCTCTCCCAGCAGGACAGCTACTCGGGCGGGGCTCGAACTCTCTCCACATACACACACACACACTTGTTCAGGACACAATTTTTTCTCTGCGTCCTTGCGCCCACCAGATTAAGAATCGCTGGTTTAGTGTTATCTGAGTCAAAATTTTCTTATAAATCACTCTCCGCCACATCTCCAAAGTGTTCGATATATGCATATATAAACATATTACACACACACACACACACACACACACACACACATATATATATATATATATATATATATATATATATATATATATATATATATATATATATATATATATATATACACAGAGTGGGAATGTGTGTGTGTGTGTGTGTGTGTGTGTGTGTGTGTGCGCATTTGCCGTGAAATGAACTATTTGACACCACTGACAGTAGCTACTGGAAGATGTTCAACATTCTTCCTTCCCTTGATAAACTTGAATACACAAGAAGGCCATAGGCTATATCACTTGTTTGTGACATTTGCTAGTCGGTATTTTTACTACTCTTGTATACATATTCAGATAATTTCGCCGTACTGCGCAAGCCGAACTGATCGTTTCGGATATTATCGTCTCTTTCGCGATACTTTTTTTTTTTAATCATTTGTGCGAAGTTGCATATGATTTTTAACTAAGCAATCGACAGAATGATCTCTATCCCACAAGTGGTAGGAACAACATTTGTGTGGACAGTTTGGCCTGAAAGATAAAGCAAGAATCTGAAGGCCTGACTGAGCGAATGAATGTGTACAATAGTCTGTCAGTGTGCACCCTCAGATGATTCTTCTACTTTTGTTCTTTCATATTCACTTTCAGGATCCATCTCACCTGTCTTGTTAGTGTATAATTGGACGGTGATGATGATGAAATATAGATACTGGATCTTGGCATTCTTTTTTTTTTTTCCGTCGCGGGAATTACCAGGTGTGTTTAGGGAATCACGGGCAAACAGAACCGTTCCATTCTTCTCCCCTTCGACATTCGGGGAATTAGTGAAAGTATTTGCAATCACCATTTTACTGACAAGATTGTTAATAATTACGATAGTCAAATTATGGCAGCATTCTCATGGGGGTTCCCAAGGTGCGCATAGGAGGAAAATCCGCTTCTAGAGACAGAGGTTGGTAACCTCATCATAGAACTAGCCAGATACTTTTCCTGGTTCTCCCAGAAAAATAAATAAATAAATAAAAATAAATAAAAAGTTGTATACCTACACGTACTTTGAGGTAGTGATATACCATTACAAGAAATACGATGGACTCTTGTGAAAATCCATTCGGCAGTATCTGAGCAAGTATTTATAACCTACCCACAGCTCAGGACAAAAGACGCCACGTAGCGGTGGAGTCGTGGTACGGTGTACTGGGTTCAGTGCCTGGGGGGCCAAGGCAGCTGGGACTGGTGTGGTGGGCCGCGGCCGCATGCACGATGATTAGTGTTCAAGCTCAGTATCAACAAACTGCAGTACACGCTGATCTCCGTGGATCGCAGCAGTCAGGTCAGTAGTGTACCTGTTTATATATTCATACATATTTATACATACATACATACATGGTAAGAAAAATATATATCTTCACACAGAAAATCGAAAATCTCACATTCAGCGGTGTTATTAATCATGATTTTTGCTGTAGGCTATTGTTTTTTGTTTTGTTTACTTCATATGTTGCATAAAATTCATTTTTCATGTTATGCTGGTAAAGTTACTAACGTATGCAACTATTAGTATTTACTAGAGATTATTTTCACACGTTTCGTCCACATTTTCAAAATTAAATGATGGAAGGTCGTCAAGACAGTTATTTGATAATGCGTATACAGGAGAGAGAGAGAGAGAGAGAGAGAGAGAGAGAGAGAGAGAGAAATGTGTGTGTGTGTGTGTGTGTGTGTGTGTGTGTGTGTAGTTAGCAATTGATGATCCATTAGGGAACCAGATTGCATAGGGGAGGCGGTGGCTGAATCGGTAGAGAGGCGGCCTGCAGTCCTGATGGACCCAGGTTCGAATCCCGGCTGGGGCAGGGAACAGTTTAAGGATTTGAATTTCATTAAAAGCAGACTTTCCTGATCTACCTGATGACCCGCCGACATGTCGTAAAAATACCCCCGCTAATACCAATACACCAGTCCTGTATGAGACAGCCCTAGCATGTATTCAATATGGTCGGTGGGTGTTAGCGCCGAAGTGGTGACATGTGGAGGTGTAGGAGGACTACTGGGCCTTGGGATGGGCTGCTGCCCCCGAGATATGGGCCCTGAAGCCTTTGCCCAGAGTCGGACACATAAAAAAAAAAAAAAATGCCTGTAACTGAATGCCTGGAGATGAAGATGAGATACTTATTAGTACACCGTATTCTTGACTTACTGATGTCACTTTTCGAGGTAATCCAGTTCTTATCATCAGACATAGCTGAAACAACACCATTAGAAAAACCCATAGTTGCAAAATTATCTACAGTTATGTACAATCTATACTATAATGATCCAATTTCTGTATGTTTGTCGGTCTGTTGCTTTGCTACTGCAACACAGCAAAAACAACGCATGTAGTGCAAATTTTTGTTCGTGCAAGGTACGTTTTAAAATGCTCCAACTTGAAAAAGAAAACAATTTCCAGGCCAGTCGGCCACCGGTTCCCGAGTTATGACTCATTTCTGGCCTTCTGTTTCAAATTTAGTATTTGCTTTTAGTGCAGAGGATGGATTCGTCCTTAGTCCGCCGTTGAAATTACCAGCATGACACGGGAGAGAAGTGACGTGCGATACCGTTAAAATGCTCTAACTTGAAGAATAAAACAATTTCCAGTCCAATCGGGCCACCGGTTCCCGAGTTATGACTCATTTCTGAAGATAGGAAGTGACTTGACATTGAGCGAAGGCCGCCGAAGGCGGCCTCTCAGCTAATAAATGAAGTACCGATACTGGAACTTACCTTATATAGGTGTACACTGGAGGAACATCACAGAGCAACTGAATACGACGAGGCCATCAAGGCGAGTATTAACCTATATGAACTAAAATTAATCTAATTCAAGAGAGATAAGAAACTGAGTGAGTGAAGAGTTTAAAGGAAGAATCATAGGTAATTAATGAAGGCTTTCAATTATGTAATAACAATGGCTTTGCTATTCTAAGGTTGGCCATATAAATACTGTTAACAAAATGTCAAAATCATCGTCAAAATTTTCACCCAAATCAGTGAATGTTTCCTGATTTCAGAAAATGGGGGGTTCGACAAGTGTGAATAGGTTTTAAATGACAAGCCTTTGTGTCTGACCTTCCAATTTTCAGGTCTTGAATAATACTTCCATTGTATCCTGTATTAGAGAAGGAACAGTTAAATTTGTACACAATATTTGATTCTTCCTCTCAGCTGTTCACTCACTAACTCAGTAAGTTAAATATCTCTCTTGGTTTAGACTAGTTTTAGTTCACTCAGAGTACTTCTCACCTTGATGGCCAGTTACATCTCACCTTCATGGCCTCGTCGTAATCAGTTGCTCTGTGCGGTTCCTACAGTGTACACCCGAAGTCTACTTCAGCACGTTGTTTTTCACTATATATTGTACAAAACTGTAGATAATTTTGCAGCTATGGGTTTTTCTTGTGGTGGTGTACATACTTTAATTATGTCTGATGATAAGGATTGGATTACCTCGAAACGTTACATCAATTCATCACGAATATGGTGTAAGTAACTCGT
>NC_137014.1:12454016-12526516 GCF_032717465.1 Coenobita brevimanus
TCAGGTTAGCTGACACTCCAACATCGTATTGTTTCAGGCTGTTGTCTACGCAAACGATGCATCTGATGCCAGCGCCATCAATTATGTTCTACCGGTTATTTGTGTGTGTCTGTGTGTTCAACTAAGTTAGTCTGTTATTTATCTCTTCAATATATTGATCACCGACACCATATATTCAGGCTTTCGTTTCGTTAGTCCTGTTGATTACAACCTTAAGGTTTAAATACCCTGTATATATCAATGGAAACATACTTGTCTATCATGTGGCACAGGAGAAAATAATGATATTCATTACGTAAAGAGATAGAGCAACCAGGGAGTGCAGCACCAGCGCCATACAACTGGCCTGAGGAAAGAGCATTTGACTTGGCCCTATGACCTTAACCTTCGACTGATTCGCAAACTTGAACTGCTGCATCCTCGTCTGACTCTCAGCTGCTTCACCAAGTTTAGTCCAAATTAAATCAAAACTGTGTGAGTTGACATTAGCCTGTGACCTTGATCTTTGCCCTATTGTTCTTAAAAACGAATATCTTCATCTTTGGCTAACTCTCAATAATTTCACAAGTTTCGTCCAAATCGAATTAAATATTTTGACCTTTGAACTTAACCTTGGTCTGACTGATATCAAAATCTACTTCATTTTTACATAACTTTCGTACGTGTGTAGAAAGTCTGAAGTTGATATATGAAAAGGAAAGATGGGAAAATAATTATTTGATAAAATCGTTTGAAATTTTTACCTAAACCTGATTGCCAAAGCTAAGAAATATTCAACAAAATGATCATTTTTAAGCTACCAGTGCTAAATTTTTCATATACAAATAAAATTTATGGTTTCCTTTTTGTGTTGTATTAAATTTTCGTAAAAATTGTTCAGTAATTTTTATACTTACCCAAAACATAGCCCACTGCCCCTTAAGTCTTCCACCAAGTTTGGTCTAAATTAGATCAAAGCTCTTATTCATTTTGTACACACACACACACACAACACAGCTGCATTTATAGCACGAATAGGCACTAGCTGTTGGTATAAGTTTTTGTTGTTGTTGTCTCATTTAATGCTAGTAAAACTAAATATAAGGATTGCTTAGTTAGGAATGCTAAAGCGGTGTGTGGTGTGGCAAGAGTAACAACAAAGAAGAAAGGTACGGCATGGTGGGATGAGGAGGTAAAGAGAGCGGTGGAGGAAAAGAGGAAGAAGTGGCTAAAGTGGTTACAGGATAGGGATTCAGTTGAAATAAGAACTGAATATGTTGAGAGCAAGAAGCACGTAAAGAGATTAGTGAAGAGGAAAAAGAAGGAGGTAAATGGGGATCTAGGAAGAAAAATGAATGCGAACTACTCTGAAAACAGAAAGTTATTCTGGAAAGAGGTGCAGAAATTTAGAAGTGAAAGCGGAAAGAAATGGGATGGTGTGAAGGATGCAGGTGGTAGATTATTAACCCATGGAGATGAAGTAAGGACCAGATGGAAAGAATATTTTGAAAGCCTGATGAATGGGGATAGAGAGAGCAGAGCAGCTGTAAACGTGATTGGTTTTGGGGGTGTGCAGAGAAGGAATGCAGTGCCAGGAGACGTGACACTCACACAGGTGAAGAGTGCTGTGAAGCAGCTGAAAAATGGGAAAGCAGCTAAGGTTGATAAGGTGTATGCAGAGATGCTTAAATGTAGTGGAGAGATTGGAATTAAGTGCTTGTTGGAGATATGTAAGAAGGCATGGATGAGTGAAACTGCCTGCAGAGTGGAAAAAGGCTGTGATTGTACCCCTTTACAAAAATAAAGGTGAATGAAGTGAGTGCAAGAATGATCATGGCATAAGCTTACTGAGCGTGTTAGGGAAGGTATATGAAAGAATTATTATAAAGAAAGTAAGAGAGATATCAGAAGTCCTAGTGAGTGATGAACAGGGTGGCTTTAGGAGTGGCAGAGGATGTGTGGACCAAATATTTGCAGTGAGACAGATAGCAGAGAAGGCTTGTGAGAAGGACCATAAGGTGTTTATGGCATTCATGGATCTGGAAAAAGCATATGACAAAGTGGACAAAGAAGGATTGTGGAAAGTTTTGCGCATGTACAGTGTAGAGGGTAAACTGCTAGGTGCCGTCAAGTTTTTATGATGGTAGTGAAGCATGTGTCAGGGTTAATGGGCATCTAAGTGAATGGTTCGCGATCAGTGTGGGCATGCAACAAGGTTGTGTGATGTGCCCATGGTTGTTCAATGTATATATGGATGGGGTGATGAGAGAAGTGAAAACACGAGTAATGGAGAGAGGGATGGCATTGGTAATGAATGGTGATGGATGGAATATCTCAGATTTGTTGTATGCTGATGACGCAGCACTGCTTGCAAATACCGGACAAGAACTTGGTAGGCTAGTGCAGAGTTTTGCTGATGTCTGTAAGCGTCGTTCCTCGAGAGTATATATAGAAAAGAGTAAAGTGATGGTTATTGAGAGAGAAGGTGACTCCCAGTGCAATGTAACAGTGAATGGAGAGAGACTGGAATTGATGAGAGAGTTCAAATACCTGGGTACAGTGATAGAAAAGAGAGGAAAATGTGCAAAAGAAGTTGAAAATAGAGTGACACAAGGAAGAAAAGTAGCTGGTGCAATGAAGGCCTTGATAAGAAACAGAGGCTTGAGTGTTGCAGCTGCAATAGGCTTACATGAAGGAGGGTTAGTGCCAACTTTAACATATGGATGTGAGACTATGGTGTGGCATGAAAATGAAAAGTCGAGAGTAAGTGCAGTGGAGATGGGACTGCTGAGGAATGTATGTGGTGTACAGAGGGTGGACAGGATACGAAATAATGTGATTCGTGAAAGATGCGGAGTGAGGAAGTCGGTGGACACCAGAACTGATGAGAGTGTACTGAGATGGCATGGTCATGTGGAGAGAATGGATAACAATTGAGTGGTGAAGAAGGTATATCTGAACGAATTCGAAAGAAGGAGGAGGCGAGGTAGGCCAAGGAGAAGGTGGAGAGATATGGTGGATGAATGTGTGAGGAAGAGAGGTTTGGAAGTCGGTGAGGCTAGGGAACTGACAGGAGATCGAGCTGGCTGGATGAATTTTGTGAGAAGTGCATGATCAGGGATTTTTGGCACCCCTTTTTAACATGGCAGCGTCTAGATTGACTCTGTCGGATACGATTATGTGAAGCTACAGAACGTGGTGAATGTTTTTGGCGTATCCGATAGAGCCAGGATTCCGGAGGCTTGAATGATGAGTGAATGGAAGCGTGGCCTATTGGATTGGGCAATTTTGGGCTGTCTGGACACTGCTACTCCTCGCCCTGCCGTTGGGTGGGAAAGGAGATCCGGATGATGATGATGATGATGATGATGAAAACTAAATATATACAATTTACTTATAGACAGATATTGCCAGATTCGTATATTACCTTCAGTACTACTAATATTCCCATCTCCAAAAGTATTGAAATTCTCGGCGTCTCACTTACCAATGCCCTCAGCTGGACCTCTCATGTTAGATCACTTGCTAAAACCGCCTCAAAGAAACTTGGACTAATGTAAAGAGTCCGTAACTTCTTCACTGATGAGCAGTTAGCTATAATTTATAAGAGTCATGTGCGCTTTCAGCTTGAATATTGCTCATGCTTGTGGAATGGATGTGGAGAGGTTGCATTAAAACAACTAGACAAAATTCAGAACAAAGCTGTTAGAATTATTAACAACCCTGCCATTACAAATAAACTACCTCCCCTACAAGTAAGAAGGAATGTTGCCTCCCTTGCATTATTTTACAGATATTTTTATGGCAAATGCTCAGACGAAGTTGCGTCCATGGTGCCACCTCTCCATGCCTTCCCTCGTGCTACACGGGCATCTGGTAGCGCTCATGACTGGAATGTCACTCAGCCATATTGCAGAACTTCTGCCTATCAGAATTCTTTCATTCCCCGAACTGCATCTCTTTGGAACTCGCTTCCCCAGAGTTGTTTCCCTCCAGACTTCAACCTACAGCTGTTCAAGTCTAACTGTTACAGATATTTTATGAACAGAGGACACCAGTAATCTGGTGTATGGATTATTTTTTTATTATTCATTTGTTTTTCCTTCCTCTGTTCTGTTATTAAAAAAAAATTGTGCTGTCAGGTTTTACTGCTGTATACAGAACATAACTGCGCTCTCATTCCCCACTTGTGGTTGCAGAAGTTTAGATATACCTTTTAAAAGTTTCTTCCACTTGTTATCATCCTTCCACTCTCCGTCTTTTACAATTTCTCATTTTTATCCCCACATATAAATGAATTTTTGCAGAGTTTTGTATGCAGTTTTGACCTGGTTTTAACTAAAAAAGCTGCGTTCTGCAGTTATGAAAGCATTAGGACATGTACTTAACATCATGAAATTGCTTATGTTACTAACTAGTTTCAGCATCATATTCTAATCACATCCTTGACTGCTTCACTGCTTAACAGATTCACCAAAGCTGGCGTTGCTTCGGCTCTACATGAGGTGTGTGAGGCAGGGTGTAGTGGGTGTTGTGGTGCGGCAGGTGTGTGTGGTGGGGTTCCTGGTGGTGATGACGGTACCTCCGCTGCTGCTGCTACAGCGGGAATCCCGCCCCCGCCTCACCCTCAGCCTCCGCCGGTATTCGACCCATGCCTCGTCCCAGGACTGGGACCGGTTCGTGCCCTTCCTGGTGTTTCCGGTGGTGGAGGAGCGCCTTACCACTGCTGCCATATTGGTGGAGATTCTATCGCAGACCAGGTGGAGCCACCAGGTGTTGACCCATGACCTCCCTACCAACATGCACCTCACCTACCATCACAGGTACTGTACTGTACATGGTTACACACTCACCTACCATTACAGGTCCTGTACTGTACTGAACATGGTTACACACCCCACCTGCTATAACATTGACTGTACTGTACTGTTCATGGTTACACACCCCACCTGCTATCACATTTACTGTACTGTACTGTTCATGGTTACACACCCCACCTGCTATCACATTTACTGTACTGTACTGTACATGGTTACACACCCCACCTGCTATCACATTTACTGTACTGTACTGTTCATGGTTACACACCCCACCTGCCCACATTTACTGTACTGTACTGTACATGGTTACACACCCCACCTGCTATCACATATACTGTACTGTACTGTTCATGGTTACACACCCCACCTGCCATCACATTTACTGTACTGTACTGTTCATGGTTACACACCCCACCTGCCATCACATTTACTGTGCTGTACTGTACATGGTTACACACCCCACCTGCCATCACATTTACTGTGCTGTACTGTACATGGTTACACACCCCACCTGCCATCACATTTACTCTACTGTACTGTACATGGTTACACACCCCACCTGCTATCACATTTACTGTACTGTACTGTTCATGGTTACACACTCACCTACCTACAATCAGCTCTGTGGAGTAGACTGTAGCACCAGTCGAGCAAGGCAGTACTCCCAAGGTGGATGGAAAGCTGCTGACAGGGAGAGCTGGAGCTCCCATTTCATCAGCCCTCGGGACTAGTTCCTGACCATCCCCCTTTGCTTAACTTTTTCATTGTTTCAGTAACACACTGAGTAGGCCAGCATGCTCTCCAATACAAGCATCTCCATCAACACCAAACTACATGCACAGTACACACTACACTTCCTTTTCAAAATAAAAAAAAAGAAAAATGGCGCACTACAACAATGCCTCAGAGTCCCCGGGGGGGGGGACCATAAATGCCCCCACCATCCGCCCCTCTCCCGATGTCGACTCTTTGAGCTGCCTGGATCCACTGGCTGACTCACTTCTTCTTCATTTTTGCAACATTCGCGGCCTTTCCTCTAACTTTGTCTGTCGAACACCACCTCTCCTCTAAACCTCACCTTCTCTTCCTTACTAAGACTCAGCTGACTGAGGCAACTGACAGCAAACCCTTTTATGTATCCCCCTACTTCCTCTATATTCATTTCAAAGCCAAAGGTGGATGTTGTGTATATGTACAGTCGTGATCATAATCACCTATCCTTCTGTGCCCCCTGCCTCAGACTGACCCCTTTATGCGCGGCAAGTCACACCGGAGTAAGAGGGGCTGAGAGGGAGGGGCCAGAGAGAGAAGGAAAGGCGGGTGGGGGGACGAGCGATGGTGCTGGGGTGAAGTAAGGGAGGGGAGTTAGGGTGTGTAGGGGAGGGAGAATGAAATGCGAAGTTGTGTCCACATAATTTGTCTTTTTTCTTTCATTCAGGGCATCATAGTAAGAAGTTACTATTCGATAGATAAAGCTGCATTACACCTTGTATAGCGGCATCAGAAAACAAGCTTTAGATAGGTGGTGATAACAAGGACTAGCTCGTGAGAGAAATATACTTACGTGCAATATCAGATATTAGTCTGGAGCCAGATACTTGTGTTTATCCGTGTATTTTGACTTCCGACGCAGAATGGAATCTGGATGGCTTTGACTTCCGTAATTTTTGTGTAAGAAACGTCCTCTACCCTTACATGTAACTGATTTTGGAACTTGAATTTATATGCAACCTTTGACATGGCTGTGTCCACAGTAAATATGATCATCCTTGCAGTATACATTCCGTCTATACAGTCACCATCATGTCAGTTCAATAATTATTTAATGACATCTCCATATGAAAGGCTTTCTAAAACAACTGTGCAGAAAAGGTAAATAAATTTGATGTCTGTGCTCATGGGTGGATATGATAACGGTATCTCTCATAATCCGTTAGAGGTAAAATGAAACAAAATCCTACCCAAACTTCCGAAATATGTTTATATCAATGTTTACCGACACTGGTCAAGCCAAAGCAACCAGGAACGCCTTAGTAAGTAGTCCAGTGGCCTCATGCCTTAAAAACCTCATGCAGGCTTCGCGGCACCGGGTAAACAATGTTGTGGATGGTTTGCTGGTTTCGTCTGAACAGCTCCTACTCGTCCTTGGTGTGTGCTGGAGGAGGCGGGCCCGTGTCCTCGTTCTCTGGTTTCCACGTGTTGACAATCTGGGCCCACACAGTCTCGATGGCTCTGCACTAATATTTGATCTGTCACGTCAGTATACTACTCTCACTAGCCAGTCCGTGATATCACCACCTATCTAAATCTGACGACTCTATACAAGGTGTAATGGAGCTTTAGCTGCCGAATAGTAACTCCTTTATATGATGCCCGAAATGAAAGAAAATAGACAAATTATGTGGCCAGAACTTCGCATTTCATTCTCCCTCCCTTACCTACCCTCCCTCCCCTCCCCTCCCTCACTCCCCCCAAGCACAGTAGCTCGTCCCCCCACCTACCCTCCCTTCTCACTCTGGCCCCTCCCTCTCAGCCTCTCTTATTCCCATGTGACTTGCCGCACATTAATAAAGGAGCCTGCCTGAGGCACGGGGTACAGGAGGATAGGTGATTATTTATGGCCACGACTGTACGCAACGACCTATCCTGCTCTCGTGTTTCTGAACTTGATTCTTCTGAATTCTCTACTCTCTGGCTTCGGCTCTCCTGTCATTCTGTGACTAAATATATCTGTGCTGTTTACTTATCTCCTAATTCTACTGACTATCAAAAATTCTTTGACTATCTTACTTCTACGATGGAACACATTCTATCCATTTCTCCTTCCTCTGAAATCTCCATTTTAGGAGATTTCAATGTTCACCACCACCTTTGGCTCTCCTCTCCTTTCACTGATCCACCTGGTGAACCAGCCTTCATCTTTTCTGTCCTTAATGACCTAGAGCAGCTTGTACAGCACCCTACCCGTATCCCTGACTGCCTTGGAGAGAACTCCAACATACTTGGCCTCATCCTTACAACTAATCCTTCTGCTTACACTGTTAATCTTTTCTCTTCATTGGGCTCCTCCGATCATAACCTTGTTACCTTAACCTGTCCTATCGCTCCGGTATGGCCTGTGGATCCTCCAAAGAAACGTCGTCTGTGGCACTTTGGAGCTGCACATTGGGAGGCCCTCAGGCAGTACTTCTTTGATTTTCCCTGGAATGATTATTGCTTCCATGGGCGGGAGCGATCTGAATGTGCCCTGCGCATTACGGAGGTTATTCTCTCAGGCATGGAAGCATACATTCCTTTCTCATATCCATTGACTAATGCAAGAGAGCCTTGGTTTAATCACGCTTGCTTTAATGCTGTCCGCAACAAGGAGAGGACCTATAAAAGGTACCAGAGCCAACCCACCCCTGAATCACATCTTTTTTGTATTTCTGCCCGGAATCGTGCCAAGTCTGTTCTTCGCTCTGCTAAAAATTATTTCATCCGTACAAAATGCTTTCAGCTCTCCAACTCGAATTCTTCCTGCTCCTTCTGGCATCTTGCCATAAACCTTTCTAACAACTTTACGTCATCATCCTTCCCTCCTCTTTTCTACTTTGATGGCTCTGTAGCTGTTTCTTCTACTGATAAAGCAGATCTGTTTGCTCAGACTTTCTCCTCCAATTCCACCTTAGACGATTCCGGTGCTGTTCCTCCATCACTTCCTTCCTCTGACTTCCTCATGGCTGACATTAAAGTTTCTTCAGCTGATGTATTTTCTGCCATCACTGGCCGCAGTACTAACAAGGCATATGGGCCTGATGGAGTCCCTCCTATTGTCCTCAAGAACTGTGCTTCTGTGCTTACACCTTGCCTAGGTAAACTCTTTCGCCTTTGTCTTTCAACTTGTACCTTTCCTTCTTGTTGGAAGTTTGCTCTCATTCAACCACTCCCAAAGAAGGGTGACTATTCCCAACCCTCTATCTATCGTCCAATTGCTTTAAGATTCTGTGTCTTAAAAGTTTAGAGTCTATTCTTAACAGAAAAATGTTAAAGCATCTTTCCTATCACAAGCTTCTTTGTGAACGTCAGTATGGGTTCCGTCAGGGATGCTCCACTGGCGATATTCTCACCTACCTTTCAGACTCCTGGTCATCCTCCTTTCGGGACTTTGGCGAAAGCTTTGCCATTGCACTTGACATCTCGAAGGCTTTCGATCGAGTCTGGCATAAATCTTTAATTTCCAAACTGCCCTCTTATGGCTTCTATCCTGCTATCTGTGCCTTCATCTCTAGCTTCCTTTCTGGTCGTTCTATAGCTGCTGTTGTAGATGGCCATCGTTCTTCTCCTAGATCTAGCAACAGTGGTGTTCCTCAGGGCTCTGTCCTATCACCAACTCTCTTCCTTTTATTCATCAATGATCTTCTAAGCTGTACATCTAATCCTATCCACTTGTATGCTGATGATTCCACCCTTCACCTTTCCATTCGGTTCCCGCAACGTCCATCTCAGCAGTTACTTCAACAAACAAGGGATGAGGCTATGGCACACCTAATGTCTGACTTGGCTTGTATCTCTGACTGGAGTAAAAATAATCTTGTTGTTTTTAATGCATCAAAGACTCAGTTTTTACACCTATCAACCCGTCAAAATCTTCCACAGGAGTACCCACTAATGTTTAATAATATCCAGCTCAATCCTGCATCATCCTTGAACATGCTTGGGGTTTCATTCACACGGGACTTATCTTGGAAAGATCATATTGCATCTCATAAAATCTGCTTCCAAGAGATTAGGTGTGTTAAGCTGACTCTGTACCTTCTTTACCCCTGCACAGTTATTGATTTTATACACTGATTTTATTCGCCCCTGTGTAGAATACAACTCTCATGTGTGGGGAGGCTCCCCACATACAGCTCTTCTCAATAGGGTCTCATCAACTCCTCTTTTTTTTTTTTTTTTTTTTTTTAATGCGAGGAAGAAGGAACCAAAGGCCATGAGCCCGCAGTAACAGTTCCCTCCAAGAGAAAAACAAAATACAATATAGAGCCAAATTCAAGATCCGATCATTTTGAGATGCCTGGACACACTGCGTTTGAAAGACTGGAGATCATAGGCAGCAGGAAATACAGACAGAGGGAGACAGTTCCAGAGCTGACCTGTTGCATAAATGAAAGACTGGGAGTAACGGTTAACTCTTGCATTAGAGAGTTGGACAGAAAAAGGATGAGAGTTTGCTGCCAGACGGGTGCTACGCGCCCGTCGTAGAGGTGGAGGAATGCAAGCAGAGAGTTCAGAGGAGCAGTGACCATTAAAGAAGCGATAGAAAAGAGATAAAGATGCAACAGTGTGGCGAAGAGACAGAGGTTGAAGGGAGTCAGTAAGAGGAGGAGAGTTAATGAGACGAAAAGCCTTTGCCTCCACCCTATTGAGAAGAGCTGTATGTGGGGAGCCTCCCCACACATGAGAGTTGTACTCCACACAGGGGCGGATAAAACCCCTGTATAGAGTCAACAATTGTGCAGGGGTGAAGAAAGTGCGGAGTCGGCTTAGCACACCCAATCTCTTGGAAGCAGATTTTACAAGAGATGTAATATGATATTTCCAAGATAAGTCCCGAGTAAATGAAACCCCAAGCATGTTCAAGGATGATGCAGGATTAAGCTGAATATTATTAAACATTAGTGGGTATACCTGTGGAAGATTTTGTCGGGTTGATAGGTGTAAGAATTGAGTCTTAGATGCATTAAAGACAACCATATTATTTTTACCCCAGTCAGAGATACGAGCCAAATCAGACATTAGGTGTGCCACAGCCTCATCCCTTGCTTGTTGAAGTAACTGTTGAGATGGGCGTTGTGGGAACCGAATGGAAAGGTGAAGGGTGGAGTCGTCAGCGTATGAGTGGATAGGGTTAGATGTACAGCTTAGAAGATCATTGATGAATAAAAGGAAGAGAGTTGGTGATAGGACAGAGCCCTGAGGAACACCACTGTTGATAGATCTAGGAGAAGAACGATGGCCGTCTACAACAGCGGCTATAGAACGACCAGAAAGGAAGCTAGCGATGAAGGCACAGATCGAAGGATAGAAACCGTAGGAGGGCAGTTTGGAAATTAAAGATTTATGCCAGACTCGATCGAAAGCCTTTGAGATGTCAAGTGCAATGGCAAAGCTTTCGCCAAAGTCCCGAAAGGAGGATGACCAGGAGTCTGAAAGGTAGGTGAGAAGATCGCCAGTGGAGCGTCCCTGACGGAACCCATACTGACGATCGGAAAGAAGGTTGTGATAGGAAAGATGCCTTAAAATTTTTCTATTAAGAATTGACTCGAAAACTTTTGAAATACAGGACGTTAAAGCAATTGGACGATAGTTGGAGGGTTGGGAGTGGTCACCCTTCTTTGGGACTGGCTGAATGAGAGCAAACTTCCAGCAAGAAGGAAAGGTACAAGTTGACAGACAAAGGCGAAAGAGTTTGCCTAGGCAGGGTGTAAGCACAGAAGCACAGTTCTTGAGAACAACAGGAGGGACCCCATCAGGCCCATATGCCTTGTTAGTACTGAGGCCAGTGATGGTAGAAAATACATCAACTGAAGAAATTTTAATGTCAGCCATGAGGAAGTCAGAGGGGGGAAGTGATGGAGGAACAGCACCGGAATCGTCTAAGGTAGAATTGGAGGAGAAAGTCTGTGCGAAGAGATCTGCTTTATCAGTAGAAGAAATAGCTACAGAACCATCAGAGTAGAAAAGAGGAGGGAAGGATGATGAGGTAAAGTTGTTAGAAAGATTTTTGGCAAGATGCCAGAAGGAGCGGGAAGAATTCGAGTCGGAGAGTTGAGAGCATTTAGTATGGATGAAATTATTTTTAGTAGAGCGAAGAACAGACTTAGCACGATTCCGGGCAGAAACGTAAAGATGGTGTGATTCAGGGGTGGGTTGGCTCCGGTACCTTTTGTAGGCCCTCTCCTTGTTGCGGACAGCATTAGAACAAGCGTGATTAAACCAAGGCTTTCTTGCATTAGTCAAAGGATATGAGAAAGGAATGTATGCTTCCATGCCCGAGAGAATAACCTCCGTAATGCGCAAGGCACACTCAGATGGCTCACGGCCATGGAAGCAATAATCATTCCAGGGAAAATCAAAGAAGTACTGCCTGAGGGCCTCCCAGTCCGCCGCTCCAAAATGCCACAGACGACGTTTCACTGGAGGGTCCACAGGCCGTACTGGAGTGATAGGACAGGTTAAGGTAATAAGGTTGTGATCGGAGGAGCCCAACGGAGAGAAAAGATTAACAGAGTAAGCAGAAGGATTAGTTGTGAGAAAGAGGTCAAGTATGTTGGAGCTCTCTCCAAGGCAGTCAGGGATACGGGTAGGGTGCTGTACAAGCTGCTCTAGGTCATTAAGGATAGAAAAGATGTAGGCTCTTACTGGCTCCCTTCAACTTCTGTCTCTTCGCCGCACTGTTGCCTCTTTATCTCTTTTCTATCGCTACTTCAATGGTCACTGCTCCTTTAAACTGTCTGCTTGCATCCCTCCACCTCTAAGACAGGCGCGTAGCACCCGTCTAGCAACAAACTCTCATCCCTTTTCTGTCCAACTCTCTAATGCAAGAGTTAACCTTTACTCCCAGTCCTTCATTTATGCGACAGGTCAGCTCTGGAACTGTCTCCCTCTGTCTGTATTTCCTGCTTCCTATGATCTCCAGTCTTTCAAACGCAGTGTGTCCAGGCATCTCGAAATGAACGGATCTTGAATTTGGCTCTCTTTTGTATTTTTTTTTTCTTGGAAGGAACGTTCATGCAGGCTCAGCCTTTAGGTCCTTCTTCCTAGCATAAAAAAAAATACAGGTACTGTACAGTGCGTGGTTACATAGCCACCTACCATCACAGGTACTGTACTGTACATGGTTACACACCCCACTTACCATTACAGGTACTGTACTGTTCATGGTTACATACCCCACCTTGGCCACCTACCATCACAGGTACTGTACTGTACATGGTTACACACCCCACCTACCATTACAAGTACTGTACTGGACATGGTTACACACCCACGTACCATTACAGGTACTGTACTGTACATGGTTACATACCCCACCTTCCATCACAGGCATGTATTGTAAATGGTTACACACCCCACCTACTACTGTATCACATTTAGTGTACTGTACTGTGCATGATTACATACCCACCCACCATCACAGGTACTGTACTGTAGTGTACATGGTTACATACCCACCTACCATCACAGGTACTGTACTGTACATGGTTACATACCTCATCTACCATCACATGTACTGTACATTACTGTACATGGTTACACATCCAACTACCATCACAGGTACTGTATTGTACTGTAAACTGTTATACACCCCACCTACCATTACATGCACTGGTTATACCAACAAAGGTATTAAGGGGTGAGAGAGAGAGAGAGAGAGAGAGAGAGAGAAAGAGAGAGCACCTCTAAGAGCAAGGCCTCGGTGCCGCCTTGCCGCTGCGGTTCTAAAAGGTGTGAGTGCATCACATTAGGTGATTCCCACAACCCGATCCATTGCAGTGGGGGCAGCAGTGATTTTAGGTTTATGGGGCCATGACGGTTGACAAATGTATGAAGAATGACTGCAGTATACCAGCAAGGCAATTAAACTCTTCTAATCCGAAGGAAACATCCCCTAATGTGATGCTCTCACATCTTTTAGACCCCAGCTGCACCGTGGCCTCGCTCCTAGAGGTATTTAACCAGGCTGATGTTGTAATACTATATGTACTTTGTTTTTATTGATTTGGAGAAGGCTTTTGACAGAGTCCCTAGAGAGGTGATGAAGTTGGCAATGGGAAAGCTTGGGATTGAGGAGTGGGTGGTTAGAGTGGTTATGGCTATGTATGTGGGTGCTTGCACCCAGGTGAGAATGAATGGAGATTCAATTGATGAGTTCTCTGTGAATGTTGGCGTGCATCCAGGGTCAGACTTGAGCCCCTTAATGTTTGTCATGGTGCTTAAAGCTGTCTCACATGACCTAAGAAATGGACTCTCATGGGCGATGTTGTATGCCGATAACTTGGTGTTGATTGCAGAAAATGAAAGGGAAGCAGAGGAAAGATTTAGGAAGTGGGAAGACAGAATGGGGCATAAAGGTTTGAGAGTAAATGTGGATAAAACAAAAGTGATGATACCTAGGGCAACTGGCGTTACTGTCATAGCAGATGGAGAGTGGCCATGTACGGTTTGCCATGAGGGTGTGGTAAGTAACTCCAACTTGCGCAGTATTTGTCAAAAGTGGGTGCATAAGAGATGTAGTGGTATTAGAGGTAGATTGCAAGATAATGCTGATTTCGTGTGTGCGGTGTGTCGAGAAGGGCATATAGAGATTGTCAGGTATGGAAGAACTGACCTTGCTAGTGAGTCTCTTGAGTGTGTGGAAGAGTTTTTTTTATTTGGAGGACATGTTATGTGCTGGAGGTGGGGCTGAAGCTAGTTTTGTGTTTAGGGTAAGAAGTGGTTGGAGGAAGTTCAGGGAGCTGTTGCCTCTTTTGACATTGAGAGGGCTCGCCCTCCGTGCTAAGGGATTTTTTTAAACAGCATGTGTTAGGAGTGTAATGCCATATGCTAGTGAGATCTGGGCAGTAAAGGGAGGGGATATTTGTAGACTCAAACACACAGATTAGATGGATGTGTACTATCCTTGAATGTGAGGCCTGGGAGGGCTACAGTAGGTTTACAATTGAAGAGTTGAGAGGAAAGATGGGACTAGAGTGTACTGGTGCTGTGATGAGGGGAAGGGGGGAGCAGATTGAGAAGGTTTAGGCATATAGAGAAGATGGAGGGTGACAGTTAGGTGTGGAAAATGAGGAGTGTGAACGTCGGGGCTAGGGTTGCGAGAGGCAGACCGAAAAAGACATGGGAAGAACCCATATAGCGTGACTTCAGGGATAAGGGACTGAGTAAGGAGGCTGCCAGAGATCGAGCAGCGTGGAGCGCCGCCAGTGGGTGACCAAGGCCAAGGCATGCAAGCATGTTGGGGTCTTTATAAACGATACGATACAAACGACACGTTACAAATTAGCGAATGTACAATCAATAATTTGTAATACATATACATGTATCACTGACCACCAATTTATAATAAATAATCAGCGATTAGAGTCGCTGCTTGTCATATTGCATCAGCCACTCATCCAGTTGCTCTGTGTCACCGGACAGTTCAGTACCTCATCCCTGTGCATCGTAATAAGGGCAAGGGCAAGGTTACGTGACCGTCCACCGTCCTTTTTTTTTTTTTTTTTTTTCAGCCATTGGATGGATGTCGCATCTTCACAGATGACAAAAAAAAAAAAAAAAATTCCTCCAGTCTGATTGATTAACATACGTGGACTGATTGATTAACATACGTGGAATTAAATGTTATTATTCAAGGAATTGTGTTTATGAATATTCCCAAAGACCAGACGACCGAGCTCCCACTTGATGCCAGTCAAGACTACAAGCAAACGATTCCCCCCCACCCCTTTTTTGTTACATTGAAGAAATCGTTCGCGCAGAATTTTTCCCAAGATGTTTTCCTGCTAGTGCAACTATCTGCCCAGAAGTTTTAAACATTTCCTTAAGGCAGTAGCATACAGCCAACGCAAGGCGTGGAATGGCCGGTGGCTGCTTCACCATGATATTGTCCCCAGCCATGTAGCATTCGTTACACAGCAGTTTTTGACCATGAAAAATAATCCGTTAATCCCTCATCCACCGTAACACTTTGTAACTTGGTTTTTCCCTGAACTGAATCACTTGATGAAAGGATACCACTTTGACACGATTGAAGCTATCCGGTCTGAAACGAGAAGCATCCAGAAGAGCATTAAGAAATACAGTAAGAGTTCTGTTGATGCTTCCGTCAGCAGTAAGAACGTTGGAACATGCGTGTAGGTGCCAAATGGAAGTACTGTATTTTGAAGGCGATAACTGAAGTACGAGTATGTGGTTATTATCCAGTTATGAGTTAGCCAACCATTATCAGAACTTCTTTGCCGCACAAAGATGGCGACCAAATACACTGTATGTTCCTCACTGTGTCATTCACTACACACACAGAAATACACAACAGGAGAGTACTAGCTGACCGTAAACCTACGCCGTGCCGTAATAGCCGTAAATACAGATGGGCTGGACAATATATTACATACATACATGCATACATACTTACACACATACACAGAAATACACCCTGCAAGAGTACTAATCCACCGTGTACCTGAATCATGACTGAATAGTTGTAAATATGACACAAAGGAGCAGAGCAAAATACCACATATATATCCATTAGAATACTGCAAGAGTGGGTAAGGCGATCAAAGATGCCCATTGTCTTGTCAATCATGCCTACAAGGTCACACACCCCACGTACTATCGCATGTATTGCACTGTACTGCACATGGGCACGCATCCCAATTATTCCCACCCACCACCCTGAGCACAGAGTGGTCAGTTCATGTAACTAGTTGCGACTCCCAGCTTACTATGGAACTGACTGACGATGTTGTTTAATGTAATTTTTCAAGTTATGTTAATGACTGAAGGCAAATGAAGCAATTGTTAGATAATCTTTTATTTTAAGGATTTTATCACAGCCACATGTGTTTTCCCTACATAATTTACCTTTAGTTAGTTTTGTTTAGTCTTAACCCTAGGAGGGCGTTTTCATTCTTTACTCCTCTTTACATACCACCGATAAAGATAATGTTATGTTTATGATGTTATCAGCTGGGACAGGGAAAGAGAATGCTGTCCATGCATTCCCTACGCGTCGTTAATGGTGATGGAAAAGGGAAGGGCCGACAAAGAGGATAAAGGGTCAATACATTCTCTTATGCTATTTGTGTGGTGAATTAGTGACTTTTTTTTTTTCAGTCCATAATATGGTGCACTACAAAACTAGATTATCTATATAGAGGGCGAGTGACAGCCAGAAGTAACTTTTGCTCATCGTAGTAAAGTGAAAATCGAGAAATGTACACCGTATGTAGTGAAGAAGATGCAAGTGACGATCAAGGTGTGAAACTGTGATGGCTATTTACTGTATGTGTCATATATACAGTATGTACCATAATTACGTCACTGGTTTAACTGACAGGGTAAGAACATATGCAAGCATATGAAAAGACTTACTGCCGGCATCCAATTTAAATAACCATCATGGCTCAGTTCTGAACCCAGGCCCAGGGTATCGTAGATAGGGAAGCGACCACATCACTGGTGGGTCACCATGGGTTCATGGTGACCCCACCAACTCACAGTTTCGTAACCTTTAAGACATAAGACGAAAGAGAGACTGCAACGGTGTCTTTCTTTCTTCCTTGATATATCCTGAGAGATCAGAGAATTGTAACATTTCTTACCTCCCCATGTGACAAGAGACTTGGGTGTAGTGACTCCAGCACCGGGATGCCATTTACTTCAATTGTTTTCCTATCACCTGATTTCTTAGCTTTGGAATGGACTTCTAAACACAGCCTTCTATAACCACTCCACTAACAGGGGTTCTCCTTGGCTTAATAAAACCGTCAATTATATTTTATTTTTGCTGTTCCCAAACGAGTCTGTTCAGCTTAGAAAAGCATGCTAGTAACCTACTGATGAAGTTAATGAAAACTGTCCAGTCCCTCATTTTCGGGCTCATCTGGACGTGAATCCGGTGGACGGCAGGCTGAAGTTGCCCTTTTCCAGCATTCCACCAATCCTCTTTCGAGGTCCACTCAGAGTTGAAGGACGTTTGTAAAACCGAGCAGCTACGCTACCCAGTTATAACACTGCCACCAAGGGAAGACGAACCCTTTCAACACCATATCGTCTGGAGGAATCCATACCAAAATAAAAATGACATCCTCGAATTGAAGGAGTTATGATAAAAGTTATACTATTTTGCAGAATAATGAGTTACAAACATGACTTCTTCAGGCCGCTCAGGCACACTGCAGAGATTGTTCCTGACGAAGGAGGCAGGAGGCAGCAGTGGGGATCACGGCTGGAGGGTGTGAGCGACTTCTTCAGGTACCTGCACACATCACAGACTACGTGCCGCAAGTTGGTGAGGTTGGGCGGTGTGTTCTGCAAGGCCAAGTATCCTGCGTCCGGCATGCTTCGCGACGGACATAAGGTTACCCAATACTCATGCATTTGTTCTAACGACGAATATCTCTTACCTCCTTCATTTCAGTGGATGTTCAATTGTAGCTGGCGTGAAGGGTCGATCTAACTACCTGGATCGATTGTAACTCAATTTCTCCCCTTAATCTAACGAAAATCCGTAGCCCCTTTCAGCTCAGTTGGTGGCCAACTGCAGTTCGACTAGAGCGTCGATTTGATAGGTAATCAAGGAGATACATTCCTATCTCGTAGCTATAACTCCTTGAATATCATGCAAAACGACTTATAGCCGTATCATGCTGATGGAATCATACATGTTCTGACAAAAACTGTCCGATCGCATACGGTACGCTGGGGTGAAATTTTGAACAAAGGCACCCACTATTCACTAGGCCACGTTCTAGTCATTTGTTCCTCAAATCTAGACATAATACAGGTAACAGTGCGAAACGTTACGAACGGCTGGTGGACCAAAAACACTTACCTTCGGAGTCGGAAAATTTGCTTTAGAATTTGTGCGATTTCGACCGCAGTGTGACGAGGGCCTTAGTAAACAAGGGATGGGATTCTCAAACGTATTTACGGTCGATTCCCGGCCATCTCTCAAACCTGCTTTAGCAGGAAGGACATATCTCCCCTTCCTCCAACAGTGCTTAGCTAGGAGAGGAAAATCATATATTGCATCATTTTTTTGCTACAAATACGAGAGAGAGAGAGAGAGAGAGAGAGAGAGAGCGCAGAATTATCCCATGTCTTTAGGTCTTCCTGTAAAAACAAATATAAGCTACGACAGGGAATTGATGGCAAATATGTTTAATAATCCCACACCAGGTGTAGGCTAGGCTCAATTCCATCACGCAAATACAGTCCAAATCTAGAGTTGTCAGACCCGATTCACAGATGTCTAAAGTTATTCTCAAAAGGTGTCCAAAAGATGCTGGAGACAAAAGCTTCTAGTGCGTTGCGAAGAAATAAAGAAATAAGCTCAGACTGCTAGAACATCGCTACAATTTTGAAAATCCATGAAAAAATGGTATGATATATTTCAGATCTAGCAATAAACTGCTAAAATCCACACCCATACATCAATGTCTTCGTCACAACCTTCTCATATATAATATATATATATATATATATATATATATATATATATATATATATATATATATATATATATATATGGAAAATGTGAGTGCGTTTATGTACTTGGGTAGTGTGATGAGTAAGGATGGAAGTTTGGGGGGTGAAGTGCTTGGAAGGGTACAAGAAAGAAGAAAGGTTGCTGATTCTTTGAAAGCAGTAATAAGAAACAGGGAAGTGAGCATGGAAGTAAAAAAGTTACTCCATGACAGTATTGTGATACCAACTCTAACATATAGAAGTGAAACTTGGACCTTGCTTGAGGGACACAAGTCAAGAGTGAGGGCAGTGGAATTGAGTTATTTGAGAGGAGCCTGTGGAGCCACATGGAGAGACAGACTGACAAATGAGGAAATGAAGGAGCGTTGTGGTGTGGATGTGGCTGTGATAAGGAAGCATTAGGAGAAACACGCTGAGTTGGTTTGGCCATGTAGAGTGGATGGAGAGTGAGAGACTGACGAGGAGAGTATATGAGTGAGGTGGAAAGGGGGGGGGAGAGGGAGGGGGAATCCAAGGATGAGATGGAGGGATGGAGTGGAGATGTATATGAGAGAGGGAGGTGTGAGCTGGGAGCAGGGCAGTGAAATGGGGGGGGACAGGGCGACATGGAGGCGATTTGTTTGTGGTCGCCCCTTACGGGATTAAGGCGTCTGGCGGTGGATGGGTGGTGGATATACATACACGGTATATATATATATATATATATATATATATATATATATATATATAAAATGTAATCATTTATTTATTTATGTATGCATATGTATGTATGTCTAGTAATGGAGTTTATAGTGTCTAACATCGAACCATATAAATACTGAAGGTTTGAAAGTCTGTTCTTTGTATGTTCTTTAATCATCATGGCAATTTTCACTGAAAAATGTCAGTGTACCGCAAGTGGATGGAGTCCATCTTGCATTACCTTGGGAATGTTGGTAATCTTGTTTGTAGATTTTATTATGCCAATAATTTGTATGGATTGTATGAGTGCAGCAAGCTAACCTAATGAATTGTTCGCCATACACTGACTCCGCATGCGTCACCTGTGAGGCCGCATGCATTTCACATTTCTATGATCACAAATTTTACGCTTAAAGGGACTTTGATGCATGGTCGTGAGGAGTGTAGACTTGTCTTTCGTTGCGCTCTTCTCTAGTTTTCAGGGCTGCCTCACGGGCATTAGCTTTTTTTTTTTTTTTTCACCCTTCTGGTGATGTATAGGTTAGCTAGTTTCTAACTTTCCTCCCCTCCCTACTAGCTAGGAACAGTAGGTGTCTGTTCCTCTTTACTGAGATTACCTTTGCTTATCGCCCAAGGAGGGTCCCCCCCACTGATCGCTCTGGGGCGTGAATTAACACGGTCGGGCCTCCCTGGAGTGGTTTGAGAGGGCAATTTCAGCCTTAGGTGTGTGGTCCCGGGTTGTTTGTCCCTTGTTCGTTTTTCCTCCTCCTTCCCACTTCCCCCCTTAGGGGGAAGTGGTCACTATGTCGGATGCCCCTGCTGCCTCCCCCCCTGAAGGGGGGGGAGGCGGCCCTGACAAAACCCTGACTGATACACGGACTGACCGCCCACAGACTGAACGGCCCCAGACGCAACTCCTGGACATACCTGTTCATAATGCACAGTACGTCACCTTACATGCTCTAGGCTCTACTCCCTTGAGCAGTCTCAATCCTTTTCTCATCAAGAAAGTGATTGATTACTGTGCTGGGGAGGTGGAACAAGTAAAAAAACTTGGTAACGGAGACCTTCTCATCAAAACAGTAAATTCATCCCAGGTAAAAGACTTAATGAAACTGCGCAAATTCCATGAATATGATGTCGAGCCGAAGATCCCACACACCATGAATTCCTGCAAAGGTGTTATCACCTGCAGGGATCTCATGGTTATGGAAGAGGACGAGATCATACGGGAACTTGCTCAGCAGGACGTAATCGGTGCCCAGTTTATTACAAGATATTCTGAAGGCATGAGGATGAAGACTGCCACCATTGTCTTGACTTTTGGAAAAGTTTCACTCCCGGACCATGTCAAAGTTGGCTAAGAAATTGTTAACGTAAGGCCATACATCCCCAATCCACTTCATTGCTTCAGGTGTCAATTATATGGGCACAGAGATAAGACTTGTCGGGCTTCCCAGTCAGTGTGTGGCAAATGTGGAACACAGGGACATGATGCTGAACACTGCACATCGGAGACGGTTCGTTGTTTTCACTGCAAGGGCACACACTCCACTTCCTCTAGGGATTGTCCCAAGTGGAAGGAGGAGAAGGAGGTCTGCGTAGTGAAAGCAACTGAGGGCATTTCCTACTACAAAGCTAGGAAAAAGGTGAAGGAGTTGCATGCAACTCCCACGCCGAATAGGTCCTATGCTTCGGCGGTAATGTCCCATCCCGTCATGTGCACCGTGGAAATGCAGACTAACCATGAACCTGTTCCTTTTGCCTCACACTCTACCTCTCCATCTGAGCCTCCTGTCCAATCCATCTCTCAAACTGACACCCCTGTTGCACCTTCCTACTCTCATGCTGCTGCTGCCTCTCAGTCAGTCAAGCCTAAACCGAAGCCTGACAACTCTAGTGAGAATAATATGACCACCCTCACCAAGTCACGTCCTCGTGTTCTTCCTGCTCCTGGCCCAGCGAGGGAGAGAAAAGGGAGCTCTTCCTCGGTGGAATCTGGGACCCTAGTTATTGACGAAAACATGGAGGTTTCCGTCACCAAGCACCGGGATAGGTCCGCCGGTAGTCGCTCGCCTGCTGGCAGACGGCAAAAAAAGCCTAAACACACTGGCCCCCAACGTAAATCTTAAACCGCTGCATTCACTATATTACGGTGGAATTGTAGAGGTATTGGGAATAAATTACATGATATAGCAATCTTGCTTTCCATACACAGGCCAGACATTGTTTGTTTACAGGAGACGCGCCTGGAGGATCATCCTGATCCTCCACAGTTCAAACACTACTACCTGTATAGAAGATATGAAGGTCACGGAGTAGCCATATACACACACAAATCACACCCACAAACGAAAGTGATTCTAAATTCTACTCTGGAAGCAGTCGCGTGCAAAGTAAAATTTAATAACACGTATCTATTTGCTCTCTGTACTGTCTTCCACGTGGCCTCATTGATAGTGATCCTTTATATTCACTATTTGAACATCTGCCTGGGAATAAGCTAGTGTTGGGCGATTTTAACACCCATCACTATCAATGGGGTAGCTTGAGGATTGATGGTCGTGGGGAGCAAGTAGCCGACCTAATACTAGAGCCCAACCTCTGTCTTCTGAACGATGGTAGAGCGACTCGTTTAGATGATCGTACTGGTAACTTTTCGGCCATTGACTTATCTTTGGCCTCCCCTGGTATACATCAAGATTTCTCATGGGACCCTTACGACGACTCCTTGGGAAGTGGTCATTTACCCATCTGTCCTTCTTATACAAGCGACATCATTTTGGACCCTCCACCTCCAAAATTTAACTATAAGAAAGTAGATTGGGGATCCTTCTCAAGGATCGCCAATTTAGATATATCTAGGGAGACCATACATTAGATGTTAAGGTCGAAAATTTAACTCAATCCATATTACATGCAACTGAGGCTGCTATTCCCAAGACTTCTACAGTTCATGCGAAGCATAGAGCACATTGGTGGACGCTGGATTGCCGACAAGCATAAATAGGAGATACAGGATTATTGATAGTCAGCCCACTGAGGAAAATTTTATTGCATACAAACAGGCACGGGCTGAGGCAAGGAGAATAATAAGAAGGGCCAAACGTGACTCCTGGCGGTCCTTTGTGTCCACGGTGACTCGTACAACACCATTAAGTAAAGTCTGGTCCACTATTAGAATATTAAGTAATAAAGGCCCATATATCCCTGTAACCAAACTGCAAGTGAACAACACCATCTATGACGAGCCCGTGGACGTTGCTAACATCCTCGCCAGGAGTTTTTCCCATGTAAGTAGCTCAGCCAATTATGACCAGCGTTTCCAACATCATAAACGCATGGCTGAGCTACAGATTATTGACTTTGTCACAGAAGACGTAGACTTCCCGTACAACAAAGAGTTTATGCTAGATGAAATGCTCCTAGCCCTTAAATCCTGTAAAGACACCAGCCCTGGACCAGACACCATCACGTACGGTATGATCCAGCATCTTAATCAAGACAACCTGATTAAGATGTTAGCATTGTACAGTGAGATTTGGGCGTCTCGAACATTCCCAAACTCATGGCACTTTGCACACATCATACTGATACCCAAAGAGGCTGGTCGTCTTATGGATCCCACTTCATTTCGTCCTATTGTGTTGACTTCTTGTCTATGTAAGGTCATGGAACGAATGGTAAACAATAGGATTCTCTTTGTTTTAGAGTCGAAGAATTTGTTAAATGATCAACAGTGAGGCTTCCGTAAATACAGAAGTTCACTAGATCATTTAATGAATTTGGAGCATTGTATTGCAGAGGCATTTGCCAATAAAGAATTCATGATAGGGGTGTTCTTGGACATCCATTAAGCCTATGACATGACATGGCAACACGGTATACTAATGAAGCTCTATGCTTACGGTTTAAGAGGAAATTTGCCCATTTTTATTTCAAATTTCTTAAGGGACAGGACTTTCTCTGTCAGATTGCCCTGTAACGTAACATCGGATATATTTATCCAGGAAAACGAGGTCCCGCAGGGAAGTGTGATTAGTCCTACTTTATTTAGTATTATGATCAATAATATTCTGTCATCAGCTCCCATCCCCAGGAATCTTAAATACTCGCTCTATGCTGACAATTGTGCAATATGGCACTCCTCCCGTAATGCACAATTTTCAGCTGGGCGGATTCAAGCAGCCCTTCACTCCGTCCACCAATGGGCCTTGCAATGGGGATTTAAGTTTTCCATCCCTAAGTGTGCCACTGTAGTTTTTACAACTCGTAACATCCCCGATTTGCGTTTGTTTTTGGATAATCAAGCAGTACCTTTTCAAAATTCTGTAAAGTTTTTGGGCCTCCACTTTGATCACAGAATGAATTTTAAACTTCACGTTAATACTTTGCTTGCTCGTTGTGATAAACCGTTAAATGTCCTCAAGTACCTAGCGGGTACTACATGGGGTCTCGACAGAAAATCTTTAGTAATGGTGTATATGTCCCTTATTCGATCAAAGCTAGACTATGGCGCACAGGTGTATGGCTCGGCATCTGATGCCACGCTGAAAGGATTGGATGTGCTACAGAATAAATGTTTGCGAATGTGTCTTGGAGCCATCCGGTGTACCCGTGTAGCTCGTATGGAAGTGGAGGCGAATGTGCCTCCCCTCCGTATTCGCCGTGACCACCTGGCCTTTTCGCACGGCATACGAACATATAGGAAAAGTAATATCGGCAATGTGGCCTGTACCCCCCTGCGTCAATACCACCATCTCATGTGGGGGATGAGTCGGCCACTTGCCGTTCGCCTCCACTTTCTGACTCAGGAGCTTGGTGTGAACCTCAGTGACTGTGACAAGTTGGTGCTTAAAAATATAGCGCCTTGGGAGCCACCCGGCTTTACTGTTGATGTTACATGGCTCCCAGCACCAAAGGCCAAGGCGCTGGAGGCGGAGGTCCACCACTTGTTTCGTAACATCATTGTGCGTCACTTGGGGTCCCACCACTTGTACACCGACGGCTCCAAGTCGAGTGAATATGTGGGTGCAAGTGTGTGGTCGATTGACTGTGCCCTCAGGTATCGGTTGCCGACTCATACATCTGTGTTTACCTTCGAACTTTTTGCTATTGACAAAGCCATAGACTATGCTCTCAATTCTAGGCATGACTCATTTGTCATATTTTCAGATTCAAAATCAGCCCTTCAGGCAATTGCATCTAGCACTACGGACTCGCACGAGATCCAGGGCCGCATTGTTAATAAGCTCCATTCATGCAACAAGTCATTCACGCTGATCTGGGTGCCTGGTCATTGTCGTATCTACGGCAATGAGCAGGCTGACTTACTTGCAAAGTCGGCTGTAGAGCTAGAGGAGACTTGGGACGTTCCTCGTGATCTACGGTCGAGTCTCTCTCTCGGGAAGAAATCAATAAATCTTCTGTGGCCTGGTCAGTGGACCAGACGTAATATTCCAACATGTAAGCCGTACTTGGGCGACTGGGACACTGCCAACCGTCCCCAGTTGCCTGGAAGAAAAAGTGTTGGCGCGATTATGGCTCAATGCCACAATTGTAACGCATATGAAACCATATATGGAAAGACGATTCCCACCGCACTGTGACATCTGTAATGCGGTGTTATCTATCAGTCATATCATCCTGCGCTGTCGGCGATTTATTCGTGAACGTGCTTCACTTATAAATTACTGCGGCGCAGTAGACGTCCCCTTCACCCTTTCCACCATCCTGGGTGATGGGGACATTGTTATGACTGATAAATTGATGGCTTTCTTGAGAGAGACCGGACTGATCAGAGTGATGTGACTTTTTTACTGTGTAGTTATGGTTTTTATCAACTGTAAATATGTATATATTGTACTATTAATTAAGGTTGACAGTTGACGTATTTGAAATAGTTCCTCCTCCCACTGACCTATCTAATATTGATGTCCCCTACATTAAACCCCGTTCCTCGACTAACAGTCACCAGCTGATGATTCCCAGTGTGCAATATAGAAAGGTATTGGGCACTTGCAGTCGATGGTGGTCTGTTGGGCGAGGTTCTTCACTTTTTGTACATATTATGTAAATACATTATACCATGTTCCTGAAGTTACTAATTAGGGCCGACAGCTGACGTATGTGGAAGTGTTCTTGACTCGTCTGGTTCCCTTTCATATATTGATGTCCCCTACATTAGGTTGTGCCTCGACTGACAGTCACCAGGTGATAAGTGCAGGTGTGTAATGTAGAGAGGCATTACATATCTGCAGTCGATGGTGTTCTCTTGGTCGAGGCATTTTCACCATTAGTGTAGGTCTAGTTGTTGTCTCTTAGGATTTAGTATAGGTTAGCGATTTGTCTGTTAGGTGATTAGTTTTAGAGTCTTTAGAGTAGGTATTTTTGTTTATAAGTAATATAAAGTTAAAAATAAAAAAAATAATAAAAATAAGAATACAAAAAATAATAAAATAAAAATTATTATATATATATATATATATATATATATATATATATATATATATACATACGTGTGCATGAAAGTGTGTATGTTCAAATGCATGGATGTGTGTATGTATGTATGTATGTATATATATATGTTCGTATATATATGTATATATGTCAATGTATATACATATATATATTTTTGCCTTAATGACCAGGGGCTCCGGCCCCAATGGTCGATAGGCAAAAAAAAAAAAACGCTTTAGAAGCACCACACAAATATAACTGAATACTTACAAAACTTTTTAAAGGTTGCTTTATGTTGAATATCGTTAGTTAATGTTAGTTCTTATTATTTCCATTATTATTTTTATTTTTACCGGTATTTTTATTACTACTGCTACTACTACTACTACTACTGTTATATTATTATTATTATTATTATTATTATTATTATTATTATTATTTTACCTCCATGAAATGTGGTAACCCTATTTTAGTCAACCTGTATGCGAATGTGTGTGTGTGTGTGTGTGTGTGTGTGTGTGTGTGTGTGTGTGTGTGATTTCCCTGTGTAGTAAGGTGAGTGTTTAATGCCTTGCTGTTACTGTTTGTAGAGGAACCTTGGTTTGATTCTTCAACACACACACACACACACACACACACACACACACACGTACCACAAAACTTCCAGTGCCATCTGCCCTGGGTGCGTATAGCGCTTGTCTAGGCTTGCCACCCACCAATACCATCACCACAGATCATCCCGTCCATTCTTCCCAGCCACCACAGACTATTTTTGCCTCCCCACCCACCCACCTCTCCCTCATACCATGGACGCAGCCACTACTACAACGCCCCTTATCCCTCCCTGTCCAGCTGTCCACCACCATCTCAGTCTGTACAGTACGTGTGGAGAAAAACAATGGTGGCTAAGTGCACATAGATGAACTGTGGGATTAGATTAAATAGCAATGAACTTAAAAATATATAGGTGTTTAAATACAGGTGCTTAAGCAGTGTTGTTAACAAATATAACTGAATTTAAGATGAGCTAAAGAAATGAGTACAGCAAGGAAGGAAGTTAGTTATGGGCGTTAAGAGCAGTGGCGAGAAACAGGAATGTAAGTGCTGGAGAGACGGGCGCATTGCATGGCAGAATGTTGTTTACAGTGGTAATGCAAAGTAGTGAAGGATGGACGATATTTCAGAGAAATACATCTGGAGTGAGAGGTGCTGAAACAAGGTAACTCGGAAGCGTCTATAGAGTGACATAGAAGGGTGGATGGACAAAGGGATTCGTGAAGAACTGTCAGTAACAAGCAACACGCTTTAAGAACCACACAGTACCGATACATATCCTAGTCAACAAAATCCTGAACAAAGGCATATCTAACAATGACAAAAAATGGCAAGACAACTTTCTTTAAAATAGACAAATCCAAGTACTCACCGGCAACCAAAAATACAGGTTCAGAATCCTCCCCAGAGTTGTCTCACAAAACCCTGTCCTCTCACCCCGAATGTCAGCTTAACTTTTTAGTGACCAACGCGCCACTTTCTTGTAAGAGTAAGAATCCTGTGCTGATGGGTTAGCGGTTGCCTCATAGCATTTCAAAGAACTTTACAGTACATCAAGCAGCAAACCAACTCTGACATGTATATACGCACTTGAATAATGACTTACATGGAGCAGAACAATGTCGTTCTTAAAAGCAAACATCACTCTTCTTACTTCACCTAAATAAAAATTTAAAACATAACCTCAAATCACACTCTTTAACCAAGCACTTCCTAAAGTTTAAATAAATGTCCTAACTTCTTGGGCTCTCGCTGCAAACACACATTTTTTTTTTTTTCTCAGCACAACAAACTTTTAGAAGAAACTCTTCCTGTGAAATCAGTACTGTAAAAATACCCTCAAACACTATCTTGGAGCAAAAAAATCAGTGAGAAAACAAACAATTTGCACAAATTAAATCAAGTTAACTCAGAACTGTTCCGACCACTTAAAACCAAAAACATGGGAATATTTCACAAAAGCATACAACAAAGCTAAACAGTGGGTGCTTTGAACCTTTTTCATACTGTATATAATGAAGCTGTTGTATAATCACCATCAGCTTTAGCTGAGCTGCAATGTATGCCTATATAATACTGACGGTAGCAGTGTCTGATTCTCATGGGTGACAGTAGCAGTTTCATAGCCCTTCATTTAGCAAGGTTCGAACTGTGCACCTAGCCACAGTAGATAAATTCACAGCCACCTCTCACTCTAGAGAGTGAGCCAACTGATATCCGTCGTACCACCCCATGTCCTTTGATCAACTCATGGCCGCTGTGTTACCCATCCACTTTCCTTTCAGTCGCCTTACGGTTTCAGTGCCACCCGTTACATCTCCCTTTTTCAGCCATGCGTAGGGACTGAGACGCAATTTTTAGTGCAATTCTTCTCAGTTGACTAATTTTCACAATCCGAAGTTCATTTTAGTAGGAGTTTAAATTTCCCAAATAAATAATTCAATGGCTAGCCTGCTCTAAGAACTCTTGTTTTTTTATTATTATTATTATTATTATTATTATAAGCATTACCTAAGAAATTCTTGTGATTTCTTGTGTCTACAGTACGTGTGCTTCGACGCTGCTCTGGAGTTGGGCGGTAACAGGCAGCCTCAGCAATGCCTCACTCTCTCCTTCGGCACTTTCTACGACACTTCCTTTGACGGCGCCTTGTCAGAACTACCGTGTGAGGTCCATATGTTCGACATCATTAACGTCGACCCTGTGCTGGCCAAGGACGTCGACCACGTTTACTTCCACCAAGTAAGTTTTCCGTGAGTAGGTCGAGGCGATAGGATGAAAGGTGAAGGAGGGAGTAGCTGCAGAGGTGGAGTGGAGTGGCTATGGGGATTGAGGTTTAAGTGAGAATAATTATCAAAGAAACGATCTAAAGTGAAATATGTTGTTAATGTGATGGATGAAAGGCGACTCTTAGGCTGCAAGTTGATCATTGTAATGAAAATGGAGAATGGAGGGTATGGGTGAATGTAGAGGGAGAGAATGAGAGTGAAGATGGAAGACTGAATTTAAGGGTACACACTGAATCAAAATGAATTTGTAATGCCTTTTTGGTTAATGTTGTTCAGCCTAATCAAAAGATATGATAATAAAACATTAACTTCGGTTGTGCGATGATACATAAAGTTGTTGTGCACTTATCACATAATATAGAAATCTGCCGGTGAAGTATCGTGAGGTACAGTACTAGGTACTGTACATGAAAAAAGCGAATGGTTATTGCCTTCTTGTTCTTGTTGTTATTGGTGGTGGTATTGTTGTTGTTGTTGTTCTTCTTCTTCTTTTTCTTCTTCTTCTTCTTCTTTTCCATTTTCTTTTCTTCTTCATCATTTCTTTTGGTGCTGCTGTTGTTGCTATTGCTTAGAGGACACTCTGAATTAATCCATTACAAGGTCTATCTTTACAGGATGCGCAGAGCCCCGTTCTGCCCATCACTCACCACCATCCCAGCCTGTCCCATCCATTCCTTTCCACAGACACTACTCTTTTCTTTGCATTCACATCGAACTCCTAAGATAATTCTATGACTGAAACTTTCCACCGTCAACCCGCCTCTCATAAAAAGCCCATCTTCACTGGGGTACTTTTCTTAATTTTCACGGCAGTCCACCACCATCTACTCGTAAGCTCTTTCCATCCACTCGCCACTGCTCACCTTACTTATGTTTTGCTTCCCCACCTTTGACTAACAACTTTCCAGCGTGCCTACGATATCCATCTTATGGTATACCTTCTTAAGTCAACCCCCAAACCCATTTCCATCACATTCCATCCCATCCTATGGTAAATGTCATAAAAATTATTGCTTCTGCTACAAGCCAACCTACAAAGCACTTAGTGAATACTTACCCTGTCGTGAAACGCCAGCTACCATCATCCTAAACCATTCCCTCACTCGTGTCTGCCACCTCACAGAGTCCTGAAAGATTTTAACTGACATAAATAAAAAAAACACTGCTTTAATTGGGCTGATTTTTTAGCATTTTCCTGCATAGGCATGACCTGATACGATCTGAACTGATATGAATTGATCAAATGGACCTCAAACGAAAAAAAAAAAAAAACTCTTGTCACAACTAGAAATCCTTTTTACCAACAACCCAAACTTTTTGGTACACGTCCTCATAAGCCTGGCTTGAAGTACTTTGATCAGATGTTCTATAGAGAGCTGAACTGTCAGAAATAGGCTTGAATTGAGGTACTTGGGCCTGAATATGGCTGAAATGAAACAGTGACAGGATGTAAGCTGACCTGAATGGAGATGGATAGACCTGAAGTTGCCTAAATGGACTGTTTGAACCTGATCTGGTTTGAATGGATCTAGACTGATTTTGCTGGATCCACCTGGGAATGAAGGACCTAGATGGACCTAACCTGAAATGACATAAGTGAAGCTAAGTGGGAAAAACGGGAATTGAATGGAAATAACGGAACTGAATGAACATAATTAGCATTGAGTGGACATAACTGGAAATGAATGGACATAACTAGAATTGAGTGGACATTAATGGAACTGAATGGACTAACTGAAACTGAATGGACATAACTGAAGCTGACTGAACATAACTGGAACTGAATGAACACAACTGGAATTGAGTGGACATAAGTGAAACTGAATGGAATAACTGGAATTGAATAGACATAAATGGAACTGAATGGACTAAACGGACATAACCGGAACTTTATGGGCATAACTGCAATTAAATGGCCATAAGTGGAGTTGTATGAACTTATCTGGACATAACTAGAGCTGAACTGCCCTGAACTAAGCTGACTGTGCCTGAATAGGCCTGACTGATGTAAATGCCTTCACTGCGAGGGGTCTCCAGTAAGATGAATGTAATGGCTAGTGATATAAGAAGCAGGTCATGAAGGCATCGTTGTACAGAAAAAGTTAATGAAAATTCCTAACCCCATCACTACCAGAGGCCTTCCCTACATTTGAATATAATCATCTGAAGGCAGGGAAAATGAAACTAGAACACTCAAGCTTTTGCTGCTGGACCTTCACAGAAAGGGTTAATTTCAAAACACGAGGGTCCATCAAAAAGCATATTAGATCACCTTCAGAATCACAAGAGACAACGGATAATTTGGTGACGCATGGTAACTCCCCAGATCGTGCGAGTCCGTTGTCAGATGCTGCAGCCCATACTGTATACTGTACCAGTGTTCTCCACTTACCAACTACCCACCAGTTCATCTCTCTATATGTATCTTTCCATCTGTTCACCTAACATCATTCAGCTCTTATTCATCTCTCTCTCTCTCTCTCTCTCTCTCTCTCTCTCTCTCTACATGTATGTATAACTGAAGACCAGGACAAGGAGACCATGAACTGGGCCCAAGTTCGCGATTTATTGCAGTTGTGACGTTTCGGGGTAATCAAATCCTCCTCAACAGACAAAACTATAATTACCAAAAAATAAGAATAAATAAATAAGTTGCAAAAAGTTACATTTCATTCACAAAAGTACTAAAGACCTAACTTTAAAATACATACAAAATAAATTTAAAAAATTATGTTGCAAAAATATTACACTTTTTACAAAAACTCTAAAGACTTAACTTACACAGGTGTTCACCTGTTTTATATACACCATCAGGTTCCCTACTGGATCCTCAGTTGCTGATATACTGTATATATATATATATATATATATATATATATATATATATATATATATATATATATATATATAAAACATTTCCTCTCAAATGTAGCTTTATTTTTTTTCTTAAGCTATCATATTCTTTCATTTATTCCTCAGGTTAGAACTAGTTTTAAAGAGACAATATTCCAGCAAAATTTATTTTAGAGCACAATGACATTCACGAAAATGGATAATCTAGTGATACTTGGCAACTGTACAGTTCACATAAGAGAGTTGCTGCACGTCACTTTACCATCCTAAAATTATGTTGTGGGGGCAATCGGCGCGAGGAGCAAAGCCTCAGTCATCCTTTGACTCCATCAAAGAGGCTACTTTCATGCAACCCTCCAGGCAGAGACTATTCCCCCTTTTATTATCTCTAGACAGGACCGATCGACCTGCTCCAGCCACGTGTTCCATGACCTTTCCCTTGGTCTCCTCTGCTCTGGGTTAACTCTGTCAGAGAGTACCCTGTGAGCAGGCTCAACTTTAGGAAAACGGACCACATGCCCATAAAACTGATGTAGTCGCTGACGTATTATGTGTGTGACAGGCCTCAATTCCGTAGCAGCACAGTCATACCAGTGATATCCCATGATCGGTCGAAGGCACTTAGTACCAAAGGAGTCAATTTGCCACTTCAAGCCACTGTTTAATGCCCATACCTCACAGCCATAGAGTAAGACAAGGGGAGCACCAGTGCCTTGAAGATGCGAATTTTTTCTCTTCTACACAGTACCCAAGTTGAGTGACTTCATTATTCCGTAGGCCAGACTGATGCGACAAGAAATCTCATCATCTGACTAAAAGTTATTATGGACCATGCTACCAAGATAAGTGAATCTTTCCAAGACTTCCTTGTTCTCACCACTTACATGGACAGACTGAACTGTTTCATCTAACAAGTCACCAAATGCCTGGTCCTTGGTTTTGGCCTAGGAAACCTTTAATCCAATAGCATTTCATGAAATTCCTCGAGGGCATTTAGTAGTATTTCCAGTGACTCTGCAAAGATAACTATCATCAGCAATGTCAACGTCTATAACCCCGAAATTGTCAACTGATACTCCACAGTGACTTTGACTCAGAGCCCAGCCAAGTACCCAGTCACGCATGTGTTGAAAAGCGTGGGAGCAAGTACACACATCAGTACTTTCTGGGAAGAAGTTGGATGTTCCTCCTCTACACTTGATAGCACTCTCAGAATTTGAATGCAGACGAGAAGTCTGTTAAATCATCTCTGTGGAATTACATGGAGTTGCAGGAATTCCCTTAATGCCTTCTGATTTACTGTATCAAATGCCTTCTTGAGATCCACATAGGCTGCATGCAGACCTTGTTGATACCCAAGGCAACATTCCACGAGAATTTAAAGAGCCAAGATGCCGTCAACTGTAGACTTCATGGTCATGAATCCAGATTTCTCAGGCCTCTTAAACCTTAGCAAATGGTCCCAGATATGCGTCGGGAGAATGTGAGCAAGAACTTCGCCTGATACATTTAGCACAGTAATACCATGATAATTACTACAGTCACAATGGTCTCCTTTCCCTTTCCAGATAGGGCTGACCAAATCCCTTGTCAGTTCTGAAGAAATGATACCAGCCCACCAGACGATTTCTGTGACTGCATGTAATGCCTTGATCATGGCTTCACCCCAGCTTTGATAACTTCCGTGGGGATGCCACAAACACCCGCAGCTCTACCACTTTCCAACCTATCCACACTCTTGTTGACTTCCTCAGGAGAAGGCACATAATAAATAAAATAAAATAATTTGGTTTTACACCAGGTACCCCCGAAAGGCTAAGGCGTTGCCCCTGGGTAGAGGACTTTTGGATTGGAGCGTGTAGCATTTTATGACCGGATGCCCTTCCTGATGTCTACCAATGACCCTTGGGTGGATTCGATCCTCCGACCCTTCGGTCAGAGCGGAGCGCTCTAACCCAATGAGCCACGGCTGCTACAGTATCATTAATGGGACCAATTTTTACCCAGGGGCCTATTTTCTCCCACACCCCTATGGGCCTATATCTCAAATGGACCTCTTTTACCTCATGCGGTATGACATTGCTATGGACCTATTTTCTACAGTGGACCTCCCATGGATGTATTTTTTCCCACTGGACTATTTTCCATGGTGAGCCTACTTTCCACTTGGACCTGTTTCTCCATTTGTACTTATTTACCCATGGACATTCTTTTCAACAATAATCTTCTTTCCCCAATGACCTGTTTCCCCCAAGGGCCTGTTTTCTCTTCATGAACCAGTTTTCACCAGGAACCTGTTATCTTCATGGACCAATTTCTCCCCAGGGACCTATTTTCTCTCCATATGAATTCAATCCCTACATGGACCTATTTTCTCGCATGGACCTCTTTCCCTTAAATCTTTTGTCATTTGGACCAGTATTTCCCTTGAGCCAGTTCCCCCAGTAGATGCATTCCCCGTGAACTCATCTTCTCACAGTCATGAACCTTCCCTAACCATGTAGTGGTATCTATTCCACAATGGACTTACCGTACTTTTCCCCAATCCACCCACACACCAGCCCACCGACCTACCCATTCACCCAGTGTAATAAGCCCATCTTCTGCCTCGTCCTAAAGGGATGCCACACATCAGCCCATCCCCTCGCAAAGCACACCCACCCGCTCCCCCACCACCAGACTAACCCACACCTACCTTCTCCACTCTACCTGCTCACTCACGTACCCCCACTACACCCACCACCCTACCCCACCCAGCTACTCTAAAAGGTAACCCATCCACCCATCTGATCCACCCCTCGCATTCATCCACCACATCCACCCACCCATCCCACCCCCCCGCCCTCCCATCCACCCTACTGCTCTAACTCAGTATTCTGTATTAATTATGATGTTTAAATACTCGGAAATCTAACACCAGACAAGGAAAACCATTTAGAACTAACAAAGAAATGAGATGAAACTACACCACGAAGCTATGATGAACAGGAAAGGTGGAATGCGAAAAACTAGAACACAGGACAGTTAGGCAGCTGTAACGACTGCAAGTAACCTGTCTGCAGTAGAGGCTGTCAGCAGTTAGAGGTAAAGGATTATGTAAGAGTATGTTACCGTTCAGCAGAATAATGGATGTTGATAAATTAAGGATCCACAAAATGTCAAGAGGCCATAAATGAACTGGGGAATTCATCATTAACCTGTTGCCTTGCTGAGTCAGCTGGCTTATGTCAGAGCAGTGTATTACCTAACAGCTGGCCCACACACAGATGAGAAATACTCTTCCTTTTTGGAGCATTAATTCGTAAGTCTTCATAAAGACAAGAGTATCAGTTGATGCATTAGTACAGAACCAGGATGGAGGCATTACAGGACTGGGTCACAGAGCCACGAATGTGATGTCACAGGGTGTAGGAGTTACGAGCTATCAGCAAGACATTATTGCCCATATTACACTAGGCTACATCACTTATGTCTTCTTTGCTTCTCACAGATTCCCAGTAAGTACCGAAGAACCATTTGTGCCACTTAGATATATGTCACAACTACTGTACAGTATTTTCTCTGAAGTAAATTAATAACTTAAAACCGTCTGTTATCATGGTATACAAAATGTAGTTGACAGAACCTCAGGCGTCCCACCATTACCCTCCCCTTCCGTTCCACCTGCAACTCAAAACCAAGCACCATCTGCTGTGCGAACTATGAATTCACATGTGGTACTTCATATTAACTGCTTCTGGTTTCCCTAGGTTCACGAGATGCGCCCTGCTTGTGAGAGCTACTGTACTGTACTGTACTGTACTACACCTCTAGACTTTTCGCTTTAAACACTTGGCTGTGAATTCAAAGCACAGAGAGTGGGACTTTTGATCCTGAAGTAACTGCCACAGAAACATGTCTGGTATCTGTGCGTGTGGAAGCAGGGATGGGTGGTGGGTAGAAGGGTACTGGAGATGGGTAAGACATGTGGCTGAGTGGGAGTGGTTTGACTGCCATTTATTGGTTAAGCCCTTAACTGCGGGGCATCACTTTCGTGACGCTCGGGTACAATGGATCATACCGCGGGGCGTCACTTTTGTGATTCTGTGTTACTTTGAATTCTCCAGGGCTTACAAGTGGTGGCTTGTATCATCTATCAGTACTGCCAATGTCCAACACTAGTCAGCACTCCTAATCTCATCTGTACTCCCATCCACTGTTGACAATTTAGCCATTTTTCCCCGTTCTTGACTCCCCTCCTTACCTCCCCTCCATTACCCTCTCCTCTCACCTGCCCGGCTGCACTGCGCTAAGCAAATCTTCCCCAGAATTTTCCACTGATTTCATCCATTGAAATAAGCCCTATGCCCTATTCTTATACAAAATAATATATACAAAAAAAAAAAATAAGGTAACTGATAGTGCCATACACCTGGAATTGGCTAATTATCACCTGACAACACCTCACGTGCACTTGTTCACTAATTTCCCCCAGTAATTTCCCCTTGAAATATGCCATATAATCTATTCTCGTAATAAAAATATATATATGAAAGGAAAGGAAAAAGCCTGAGTGATATTTACATTCACCTGGAACTACCTATTTTTTTTATGTATTGTCGAGATTTCCCATCAATCATTTCATAGCATGTAAATTAGCAGCTGTCACCCTATTGACCTTGTCAACCCTTGCCTTCCCATATATGCCACGAGAATGAGTTCCTTGTCATCCTCTGAGGTGAAACCATGTCGCACCCACGCCCCGCCATTTCTGCCACTTCTGCATCCATTCCAAAGGGCCCTGTAACCTCTACCCCTAGAAAAACTCATGTGGGAAGCAGTAAAGGACTTAGTGAATCAGCACTGGAACGTGAACTGGCAGAATTATCTATGCTAATGATGGATAGTGACTTTGATCCTTCGGGTGAATCGTGTGATGAGCCTAGTGAGGAAATCGTTACAGAAACTTCTAGCACGAGTGCTTCAGTGTCCCAAGTTATCCCTAGCTCCAAGGGAAAGGAGCCCTTAGTGCAGCAAGGGAAGGAATTTGGGAAGGGAGTGAAAAGGCGGCGGGTTAGCCCCAGAACAATGGCCCCGCGTGACACAGCCCGCCATGAGTCCCGAGGTGAATCACCTCCCCGCTCCCCAAGCCCCACTTCACTAATTTCCTCCTCATCTTCAGCGGAATTTTCTCCTGAGTCTTCGTCGTCGGAGTCTCTACCAGAATTTACTGTACAGTGAAGGTAGGCTGTAGGGGACGAGGTAAATCCCTTACTCATAAAAGTAGAGTAGCAAATAGAGTAAGGGCTGCTAGTACTACATGGCAACCTAGGGTCAGTGAGAGTCCTTGAAACAGCCCAGTCTGCCTCACAGCCACCCTCCACCCTCCACCCTCACCCACCCTACACCGCCACGACAGTTAATCCTGGACGCCTTCGTGTGGGAGGTTCCTATTTCGTCCCTGAACATCTCCATTTCGATGAGAGTTCCTTAGGGATACAACCTGCCTTCACTCTTGACGAGGATGCTGAGTGTGTGGACTTCCTTTTGGCCTTCCTCGATGACGAAGTCATGCGCACATATGTGATGAGACTAACACGTACGAATCACAACGTGCTGCAAGTGGTGCAGGTGCAGCAAAGATGCAACAGTGGGCCGTGCTGGGAGTGCAGGAGCTGTATGTGTTCTTTGCCCTCATGCTTCTCATGCCACACTCAAAGAAGCATGAGTTGGAAGAATACTGGTCAATGGACCCCTTACTACCCTCATCCACCTTCAATAAGTACGTGGCCAGAGATCGCTTCCGGAACATCATGGGAAACCTGCACTTCGCCAACAATGATGTACCTTCCCAAACTGACCCACTCTGGAAGATCCGGGAGATTCTGAGCAGAATGAAAGATAAGTTTATGTCATTCTTCCACCTCTTTCAGAAGTTTGTCATTGACAAATCCTTGGTTTTGTTCAGAGGACGTCTTAGGTTTGTATAGTACATTCCAAGCAAACGCCATCGCTTTGGAATCAAGTTCTTTGTATTGTGTGACTGTAAGACAGGGTACATCCTTGACGTCGTCATCTATTCAGCCAGCACTGTTGATTTGGACAAAACACCCCCTCTTGGCTTCTCAGGCTGTGTAATGAAAGTGCTGCTTGAAAGGTATTTTGGTGGGAATCATGTGCTGTATACTGAAAACTATTATACAGCACCGAAACTTGCTAAATATCTTTCAGAGCACGGCATCGGCTCCTGTGGCACTGTGAAGAGCAATCGTGCCCACTTCCCCAAATTCCCAGAGGCAGGAAACTCGCAGTGAGGAGACGTGCACCTACACAAGTCTGAGAAGATGCTGGCAATACAGTGGCATGACAAGAGGGTCATGCACATGCTCACCACCGTACATAAAGGTGAAATGAAAGACAGTGGGAACGTCGACCGTAGGACAGGCGAACCTGTGAGGAAACCTGATGCTCTCATCGACTATAATATCAACATGCGGCTGGTGTACAAGTCCGACATGATGATTAGAGAGATCGACTGCCTCAGGAAGAATACTAGGTGGTACAGGAAAGTTTTTCTGCATCTCATTGACATGACGATGCTGAACACCTTCATCCTGTACAGGATGAAGGTAAAGCCACCCAAGTCCTTCTCCCTGAGATTGTTTGCCAGGACTTGTGTTCAGCAGCTGCTTGAGAGATATGGTAGGGTGACAGCAGCAACTCCAAGGCGCCATGCTGTAAGACTTCCCGACAGACTTGAGCAGAGGGCGTACATGGATCGGCACAGACTGGTGCAAATGCCTGCCACAACCAAGAGGAAGGCTGTGATCCGCAGGTGCCAGGTGTGTGCACATACCACCCGACGCACACCTGAGAACAAACGCACCTCCTGGCAGGGCACTGAGTGCCAGGTTCCCCTCTGCGTTACCTGCTTTTTTTATTACCACAGCCTGAAGCAGTTCTAAAAGTGCAAGTGGAAAATGTAAATAATGTGTAAATAGCAAGTGAAAGCAATGGATGTAAATATGATGGAACCGTGTAATATAGTTTTATAAGTTACTGCAAGTGACAGTGCATAACATAGCATAAGTAAAATAGAAGTGTTAATATTGAAAATACAATAGAAAATGTAAATAGAAATGTAAATAATAAGTATATAAGAATATGAGTACAAATACTTGAAGTTATGACAGTGAAAGTGAAACCTTGGCTCTCTACCTATTTTACTGCAAGAGAAATTGAATGCCTACAGTGACAATAAACTACTCTTACTGAAGGAAACTTATGGATAAAGACTACATATATATATAAGTGTTATATAGTAATAGGAATATAAAGTGTGAGTGTTTTTATGAGTAATAAATGATAGAATACCAGCGGGGAACAAGCGCAAGTGGGAGGCTCGTATGCGCTCGTAATTTTCATTGCTTTCACAGTGCTTTTTTTTTTTAGTATGGATTCCAAACTATTTGAAAATCATGGGATAATGTTTCTAGTGATAATATCAGGATGTGGTAATCATATTATGGGGTGTCGGGAAGTGTAAAGTGGAGACTTCGTTACCCAAATTCAGAGATCTCCACAAGTCCTACGGTACTCGACGAAGGCTCAACAAACATCCCAGGAGAAAGCCGAAGGTATGTGCCATATGCATATTTAATTATACTATTCTAGGACTAGTAACTGATTTTTGGCAAATATTTTTAGAAAGTCTATTGGAGCGCGAATATCCTAGCAGGACACGCAAGTCACGCCAAAACAACCCCGCGGTTTAGGGGTTAAGTATAATAAAGACAGATCATAGCAGATTGATATGGCTTTAGAACGTTCATGTGGTTTACCAGTATCTGTGTGTATGTCCCCGTGAGTGTGAGAACAACGCATATTCTAGCTTCCTCCCATTCTTTAATGCCCATCAAATCCATCCCTCCATCCCGGCCACCCTCCCCTGCTTCCACAAGCAAATTATTGTGTGGCAGCTGCTCCGATGTCACAAGTCTCAATCTCCGTTCTTCGAGTTCATAGCCAATTGTTTAATAAGTAGAAAAAGTCCCTGGATGTACAAGCTAAATAGTCCATCAGTAACTGAATGACAACAGTGTTTCTGACCCAGCCCCTGGGAAGGTCAGTCAGTTAAAGACATAATATTACTGGAAGGTTTACATGCACTGGAAGGGCAATAATCGACTTTAAATGACGTGTATGAACCTAACTGGACCTAAATGACCCTGTAACGAACTAAATGGACCTGACTGGGGCCTGAATGACCCAGGGCTACCAAAAGTGTTTCTAAACTGATGGAAATGAACCCAAAATAACCAGAGTGAATTTAATTGGCTGAAATGGCTTAACTTCTAACTGGACCTCAAAATGGCTGAAATTACCTCGGAAGAATGGATGTAGCAGTACCTGAACTGCCTTATATGTACCTGAGTTTACCTGCTTGGGTATTGATGAACATGAAGGGGATCAGTGAACGTGGAGTGGCCTAAACTGATCATGAAAGTAAATTATTCCTAACCTGGATATGCGAAAAAGAATCTTGTTCTACTAGTCTGTTTCTGGCAGTTATGGTGACTGACGTTTATTTCCGCGGATATTAACACCGACCGATGATTTTGCCGACACAGGTATTGTACGCAGTTGACCAACGTGCTTGTTTCTCATCAGTGACTGCTAGGAAACTAACTGAACTAACCTGATTTAGCACATTATGAAATTTTTTTTTTCATTTTCAGTTTCAGTCTCATTACCACCACTAACCAATAGATACTACGGCAGGACTGAAGCGTCATTCTACCCGTAAAACTGTAATGACTGCGAGACAAACTGGCCTTTACTAACATTCCTAACCTAACCAGAAAATAATCAGTCCCAAGCACATTCTTTGGTCTGTGAAACGAATTTCTGAGGGGTGGAGAGAACAAGACCCATTAACTCTTTTCTTAGTGTTGTGGTACTGTCGCACTAAAATTTCAACTCTGTATGACGCCTGGTTATTTAATCAGCTATTGGAAATATTTACACTTCTCTGTCGTTGTTGCCTGTTGGTGCTTTCTTCATGCTAACAACAAACAGTGATACTCAGCTATGAAAAGTGGTACCTGCCACCACTATAGCATTAGCAGTAGTTGTGAGTCTTGTAAAAAAAAAAAAAAAAAAAAAAAAAAGTCTAATTAACACCAGACTTGCTCATGTTCTAGTACAAATTTTCCTTCACCAGACTATCCTTCTACTCTCAAATTTCGATTTCTTTTTTATGATGTGCATTTCACACACAGTTTGAGAGCTTCCATATCACCGAATACCATGGCTGTAGCAATAAATTACCTATTAGGTTACACAGTGCTTCCTTAATAGGGTGTTCAGCACTTACAGGGGAGAAAAAGAATGGATATTTGGGTGGGCAAAGTGTGCAATCGATTCCACTTTACAAACAAAGCATTCAGGCAAAAACTTATGGTTTTTTATCAGTGCAAAGTTGTGCCTCACTACCCCTGCATTCTGTAAATCTAACTGATCTGAGCACGTGAAGGGTATGGTGAAGAAAGTAAAAATAAACAGTGTGGTACATAAAGAAACAATATTTTTGAGCTATACAACAAGCATAATCAGTTTATTAATTGTGGGATTTTTTAGTCGAGTCGTAGAGGGCTCTGTGGTGCTGCACAACATGGAAGATCAGCTGTCGTTCTTCATTCATCATCAGACCACTGTTGTAGTCCATTGCCAGTTTGACTGCCTGCTCAGCTGCGTCATTGACCACTTTGAAGTGGGCCATGACATCAGGAATGGGGCTGAGGTCAATGATGCTTGTCGGAGTATCCAACTTCAAACACTGGAAGAGGTTTTTCGACTTCTGGGTGACAAACTTAGAAATTCTCAGATTTGATGCCTTATCAATTGTCTTCATGTTCAAACGGTGCAGACCCTTCTTCCTCGCCAGTGCTGTGGTCATATTTTTCAGCATTTCCTGCTTTTCCTAAGCAGAGACTTTGTCAGAATACATGACTAGTGGAGCCAGGTCCTCACTGAGGTACCAGAGGTGGCTTTTGACTGTCCAGTGCATTCTTTGTTACAGTGGGATCCACCTCTTTAAATTCTTCAATCTTCTTCAGGAGATTGAAGTCATTGATTGAAGCGTCGGCAACATTTGGGGCTTCAAACCAGTGCATCACATAGATGGTGACGAGGAAGTCACAGATACGTTTGATGGCATCCTTTTAATGCCATGTGAAGGGGAAGGAGTCTGCATCCTTCAGTTGATTTCTGAAAATGAAGATCTTGAGGCTGTAAAGGCCTTTGACCATCCACCATGCCCTGTGATAGGCACCTGGACGTTGAAAAGTCATCCGTGCTGGCTTCTTGCCGAGGAAAGCCAAAGACAGCTGAAGGAGCTCAAGGTAGTCATCACGGGGATGCGCACGATCCATGTGGCTGAGTATGAAGTGTTCAGTGTCCTCGGCTCTGTCGGTAATCCACGACTGAGATTTTTCATCCGGGTCATCATCGTAGGGATCGAAGGAATCTGTGTCAATTTAGTTCCAGAACTCTTTGAATCGACCGAAGAGAGGAATTTCAGGATCCGAAGAAGAGAAAAAGGGGTCAAAGATCCCTGCCACTATGAGTTCACACACGTGGTGCCTGCATGTCAAGAACAACAGCGGGACTTGGAGACCTCTTTCAATGACAAAGCAAGCTCCGCTGTGAACCCCTGTGTTAGACCCTGTAGTACGAAAGCAGAACCCTGCAATCCAGGGCTTCACTTTCAGTCATTCATCTAGAGTCCTTAGCACTGCCGCTCCCATCGATTCGCCCATTCCAGCAGGGATTTTAGGGTATCGTCAGGATCTTCTCTTTACCAATCCCTGTAACAACAATCGCCAGGCGATCACTGCGGCCACAACCATCGATGTTGGGTAAGAGCTTTCCATAAAAATGGAGAACCAAAGGTGTTTGTGGCTGGAATTCTTTTTTGATCTTTTCAGCGAACTCAGTCCTTGATTCCTTCCGAACGAGTGGAGAGATCCGACAAACAACGTGGGTTCCCCCACGTCAAGCCCTGCTGTGATCAAGGCGGGAGTTACCACTTGCATTGCAACTCGCATTGAAATGAGGCATGGGTTTGAGAAGGCCAAAGAAAAATGTCAAAGTATGGTGTAGTTTCCACCAGTAGTGGAACTGAATAAGCACTTTGCCCTTCAAGTTCCTGAAGGTTCGAATTTTCTGAACACCCTATTCCTCAGCTCAAAGTCATAGGTAGTATGGACAACTGTATGATGGTCGGCACCAGCCAACCTTCTCCTACTTCATGCCCTCCTCAACACACTCACGATCCAATAGTGTTACCTTTTAGTGAACATGCTAGTTTAGCGATTTTTTTTTTTTTTTTTTCATTTTCCCAGTAATTCCCTTCATCGAATCTTAGCCTTTGTAGTGGGAGAAATATCCACATTTAAACAATCCAAAAATTAATAAAAATACCAGTTTTGCCACTTGACTCCACCTCAGTCCAGCTTAACACTTGCCCACGAAAAGGATACATCGAATTTCATTCCGGATAACGGCAGACTATTGTTTTCAGTTCACAGACACCCACCGTAGCCAAAAGGTTAAAAAAAAAAATAGATCAGTGTTTTGAGAGAGAATTAAGATATTATGTTCCACCGAACTTTCAGACCACTTTATTAATGTAAACAACCCTGACACAGACAGAGGGCTGGTACTACAATCCCAAACAGATAATCTCTTCATCCTCAACAATCTCCATCAACATACCCACATCCCACACCAAGCTCTCTTCCTTCCATCATCCCCAGACATCACCTTTTGCTCATCAAACCTCGTCCCCACAACATCCTGGAGAGTGGTCAAAACCCTTGGCTCTGACCACCTCCCAGTCATCATCACTACCAAAACCAGAATCATCCCAGCTGGCTACAGACACACACACACACACTAATTATATAAGAGAGTCAACTGGGAGGCCTTCACAAATGAAACAGAACAACACTTTGAAACATTAAACAGTACACCCATCACAAACATCAACAACGCTGTGCACACTTTCAATACAATTATTCAAAATGCAGACAAAAGACACATCCCTAGAGGCAACAGAAAGAGACATAACCCCAAACTTCACACCAGAAATTCAAGGCCTCATCAGTCAACGCGACACACTACGGCACTCCCCAACACCCCACACACAAGACACCGTACAACAAATACAAGAACTCAACACTCAAATAAACAATAAAATATCAGAACAGCAAACACTAAATTGGAATAATTGTCTCCAAACACTTGATCACAAAACAAACACCAGCAAATTCTACAGAACACTAAACAGCATCACACTCTTCAATAGCAACACTACACAATCACACACTGCCATCACAGCAACAGACACCATACACTCAAACAAACAACAAGCAAACACTCTCATCAATCGCTTTTCACATGTCAGCCAACTAAACACCCATCGTGACGACCGACTTGTTATCCGACTCAAGAGGCAGTTCCCCACAGACCCAGACTACCACTTTTCACTTACAACCAGATGAAGCATATCATTAACAACCTCAAGCACTCATCTGTCAGTATAAGCAACATTCACCTTAAACACCTTGGACCACAAGGCATACAAGCACTCACCAACATATCAAACTACAGCTACTCACACAACTTAATACCCAGCATCTGGAAGCATGGCACTATCATCACTATCCCCAAACACAACAAAGACCCCACATTACCTTGCTCACACTGCCCCATCACACTCCTCTGCACCCCCTCCAAAGTCACTGAATGACCGGTATTACAACTAGTTACACCTCACATCCTCCTAGCCCCATCACAACATGGTTTTAGGCCACTACACTCCACAAGCACTCTTCTTACAGACCTTTCACAGAGTTTTTGGTGGCATCAATTCAGATAGGCCACCAAACAGAACACTCCTAGTCACACTAGACATTAACAAAGCTTTTAATGCCATCCCCTCCCACAAACTCACAAACAAAATATTCAACACAAACATGCACAATAACACAAAAAGATGGCTGGCAAACTATTTAACAGGTAGATGTGCATATGTAACATTTGCCGGTCAGTTACTGAACATCAGAAACTTCACAAACTGTGTCCCCCAAGGATCTGTTTTGTCCTTTACACTCATTAACCTATACGTGCACGACATACCCACACGCCACACACCACAAATACACGTAGCTTCCTATGCGGACGACATAACACATGTACATACTAAAACGCAAACATCAGCCAACATCCTCCAACCTAACCTCAACATTACTATACGAATGGTTCACCACAAACAGACTCAAAATAACCCTAGCCGAATCTACAGTGACCCTTGTCACAAACTAGACAGCAGAACACAATCACATTCCACACCTCACCATAAACAACACACACACACACACACACACACACACACACACACACACACACACACACACACACACACACACACACACACACACACACACACACACACACACACACACATACAAAATCCGTGATGTAACATACAACACGTCAATGTCATTTAAACAACACATCACAAACATTAAAGGTAAATTAACAGCAAGACTCTGCGCCTTAAGGGCACTTGCCCATACAACATTTGGAAACAAAGAAACCACCGCCATAGTATACAGACAATATATACGTTCAGTGATGAATTATGCAAGCCCTGCTTGGGCTTCTAACCTCACTAAAACACACTACAACACACTACAGACCATACAGAACAAGGCCCTAAAAATAATCACGGGCTGCACAGCTACTACATCCACAGACCACCTACACCAAGAAACCGAAGTCCCCAAGTCAAGGATCATCTAGACATGAGAGGCAAACAAATTCTTGCCGCAGCCTTCACAAACCCACACCATCCACTACACTACTTGGCAGCACCTCCACACACACCAAGAAACATCAAAACAACACTCAACACACGATATCATACACAAATACTGTCATCTCTCCTCTCTCGCCCTCCTCAGACCAGCTTCCAGAAGCATATTCATACTCAAATCACTCGCCACTCCATTCACTCATAAAGACAACACACAGCTGCATGCACGGCCTCCTGATATCCACTCTTCTGAATCTTACCTGCCTCGTGAGGACAGGGTCCACCTGGCCAGGTTGAGATGTGGGCATCATCCAACCCGAGTTATGAGAAGAGGCTGGATGACTCCGCCGCTGATGCCCGTCCAGGATGCGACACAGCACCCCATACAATTAAGCACATTATGGAAGACTGCATTGCACGCAATCGCCTGCGCCAACAACACAATAAACACTCCTTGAGAGCTCTTTGGGAAAGCCCGGTCCCGGCTGTGGCCTTCCTTAGGGACTCAGGGCTGTTCGGCCAGACTGCCTAGGGAACAACAACTACTACTACAACCACTGTATTAAGAGGAGAACCCACTGCAACAGTGGTTACGACAGAAAAAGAAACTTTCTTTGTCCAGAGGTGATAGGTGTGGTGGTGGTGTGGTGTGATTGTTGTGGTGGTCAGTGCACTGGCGACAGTAGTCAGTGTGGTGATAGTGATCATCGAGTGGTGATGGTGGCAGTCAGTTTGGTGGTTGTGGTGGTGGTGGTGATGATGATGATGATGATGGTAATCCGTGTCGGTGGTGATTAGAGTAGTGGAGGCAGTAATCACTGTCGTGGTGGATGGTCAGCGTGGTGGTGGTGGTGGTGGTAGTAATTAATGTCGTTGTGGTGATCAGTGTGGAGGTAGTGGTGGTGGTCAGTGTGGTGGTAATCGTTTAACTGGTGAATGTGTGTGAGTAACATATGGTGTAGATGAGTAAAATGTTGCCTCCCACAGGACGGGCTGCTGGACAGGCGGACGGTAGGGTACAGTCCTGTCATGAACGTGACCATGCAGTACTACACCCTCAGGGACATCCTTGCCAGGCACAACCTCACAGCCAGACCAATACACATTTTTAAGGTAACACTATATCATATCCTTAAGTAATACATGTCACCATACGCGTCATCAAGATAGCGCATATCAGCATACAAATCAAGGTAACACGTCATCATGCATTGTCATGCATGTCGAGGTGACATACGTCATGACACGCGCCATCAAGGTAGCAAACGCCATCAAGGTAGCTAACACCATCGAGGTAACACAACTCGTCACAATACCATTAAAGTAACCTGACCATCTTGAATGTGGATACCGGAAGACTATTTGTGAGTGAGGACGAGAGTTGTCGGGGATGAGCATGAGGGTGAGTGTGAGGTTGGTGAGTGAAGAAGAAGGGCGTGAGGCCAGAGTAACCGACAGGGTGAGGATGAGGGTACAGTATCTGGAGAGTGAACGTGAGTGTGCCTAGATGGTTAGGAACATACCCGTTCCTTTGTACGTCCCATTTCCAATAGTTCAGAGGGCAGAATATGTCAATACTGAGGTTCTGTATTCTCTTCATAGCATTTTTTTTTTAATATACAGAACAAAGGAACGAAAAACAAAAGAATAAAAAAATAATTATCCATACACCAGATTATAGGTGTCCCCCATTCATAAAAAAAAAAAAAAAAAAAAAAATGTAACAGTTGAACTTGAACAGCCGTAGGTTGAAATATGAGGGGAAACAACTCTGGGGAAGCGAGTTCCAACGAGATGCAGTTCGGGGAATAAAAGAATTCTAATAAGCAGATATTCTGCAGTACGGCAGTGTGTCAGTCCAGTCATGAGTGCTACCAGATGCCCGTGTAGCGCGTTGGAAGGCGTGGACAGGTGGCATAATGGACGCAACTTCGTCTGAGCATTTGCCATAAAAGTATCTGTGAAATAATGCAAGGGAGGCAACATTCCTTCTTACTTGTAGGGGAGGTAGCTTATTCGTAACTGCTCTGTTATGAATTTTGTCTAGTTTTAATGCAACCTCTCCACATCCATTCCACAAGAGTAAGCAATATTCCAGCTGAAATTGCACATAGACTTTTGTAAATCATAGCTAACTGCTCGTCAGTGAAGAAGTTATGAACATTGTACAATAATCCAAGTTTCTTTGAAGCGGTTTTAGCAAGTGATCTAACGTGAGAGGTCCAGCTGAGGGCACTGTTAAGTGAAACATGGAGAATTTCATTACTTTTAGAGACAGGAATAGTAGTTTTATTGAAAGAACTATAGGAATCAGGCAATATCTGTCTATTAGCAAACTGTAAATATATGGTTTTCCTAGCATAAAATGATACAATGCTATTGTCCCCATTCAGTGATCTCAGGTAAGTCTTGATTTATGGAGATTGCTGTACAGTGTCGTAAGTTAGAGGTATTAAACTTTGTGAATGAATGTTTAAATGTGACTGAACTGTGAAATGATGAGTCATTTGCAGATGAATGAATGGGATTATGGGTGACAAATAAGAAATCATTAATATGAATTAGGAAGTGTTGGAGCCAGAACTGATCCTTGTGGCAAGCCAGTTCTTCGTTATTAGTACTATATTCTTGTGTTAATTTGTGGTTACTCTTCAAAATTTAAGGTGCAGTAATGGTAATTTTAGGCTAAGCTGAAATGTACAGAGTATAATGCAGTGACTGCGGCAGGTGGACATCGAGGGTGGGGAGTGGGAGGCCTTCAGAGACATCGTCAGGGACCCGGTGATGGACGCTGTAGGCCAGGTGAGACCACAACACTTATATAAGTTGCCCACTGCACAGGAGTGGGTAAATCATGCCACTGCGTCACAACAATTACCAATGCTAAATCAATGCTAAATCCAATTTAAAGCTGCATTTTTAGGTTCATATGATCAAGTGTGTAAAATATTTGAGATTATCTTTTCCTAGTAAGATGAGTTATTTCACTTTGCTCTGGAGCAGTAATAGTTTCCTGCCATGTGAAGATAAACAGCTTCAGTCCAGGATGCACTGTACAGTTTTAAAATGAAATGACATACATAAAGAATGATGGGGTGACGAGGACGCCCACAATCATACCCTGCAGGTGGCGCTGGAGGTTCACACTAGCGACTTGGTCCGTCGGAGAATGATTTCCCACCAGGAGGTGCAACACAAACTGCAGGAGCGTTACCATCTCCTTAGGATGTTGGAGGTTAGTGCTTTTGCGTCACAAAATGCTAGTTAAATGAATATGGTGTGTGCTTACTGTCTTCTTGACCTTGTTTATTCATGGATTCAGCTTTGGTTTAAGCTTTCATGCTGCTGATTTTGCTCAGTCTACTCGTATGCTGTCCATCTTCTCGCCAGAGCCGTTTTGTTTGTTTCATGTTAACAGACCTTTTACTGTATAGTACACACTTGCTGCTGTGTCAGCCTTGCTCACCTGATGGTGGCTGTCTGTGGGGTACGATCACCGCCAGCAATTCCGTTCAGTTCCTTAACCCTGAGGTCATTTTGTAAAACCTCATCCTTGGTCTTCTTAGGCCTACCTTTTGGTGCTGTCCTCCACATTCTCACTCATAGATCTTTTCACATAATCTTCGACCTCCTTTCACTCCACATGTCTGAAGCACTTCAGTTCCTCCTGCGCATTACATCACAATCTTCCCATTGTGTCAAGGGAAAGTTTCCTTTGCACCAAGGGAAAACTGTATGCTGCATGTGTGAGAACGGAAATGCTGCGTAGTACTGAAGCTGAGGCAGTAAAGGAGTATGTCGCACGTAGGTTTGAGCGTACAGACATACGAGTAGCCAGATGGATGTGTAGTGTTTCCCCGAATGATTGAAATGTAACTAACAAAATTACGAATAAGCAGCTGAAAGATCATCTAGTGTGTTGCGTAAGAGGAGACGGAACATGCGGTGGTTTAGACATGTGAAAAGAATGGAGGATGAAAACTGTGTTTAGTGTATGCGTGAGACTTTGGTGTGGAATGAGAACGAAAAGTCAGGAGTTACAGGAGTAGAAATGGAGTTTTTAAGGAATGTGTGTGTAGAGTGCAGAGAGTGTATAAGAAATAATCTGATTCGTGAAAAATGCAGAGTAAGGAAGTTGGTTGATAACAGGTTTAAAGAGTGTGAGCTAAAATAGTGTGATCATATGGAGAGAAAGGATGCAAAAAGGGTAATGAAAAGGAATATGTGTAAATGGCTATGAAGGTGAGTGTTTGGGTAGTACAGAAGTTGCTGAGGTTAGGTAGCTGATAGAGGACTGAGTTGGTTTAACGAATTATGTACTGAGGAGAACGTGGCAGTGGTTTGGTACTCCTTTTTAGCTTGTTAATCATCGGTTTGACTCTATATCATGGATAACGAAAGCGAATCTGTCTTTTGTGTGTGTGTGTGTGTGTGTGTGTGTGTGTGTGTATGTGCAAATGATTAGGACTTTGAGGTACAGTCAGGATTCCGGGAGCATGAAAAATGAGTAAATAAGCAAATGGTCCATTTCGCTGGACGGCCTAGTGATTAGTTCTTCTCTATCCTGTTTTCATATTTTTTGCTTTCTAGACCTTACCTCGTTCCATTCTTTAAAAAAAAAAAAAAAAGAAAAAAAAAGCCTAAAAGATGATGATTTATACAATATAGTATATAGATTTACAAATTGTCGTACTTACCTATTCGTATATCAGGGGTTCTCGAATAGAGGAGGGAGGTATTTTCCCCGGTGGAAATTGGGACATTCCAGTGGGGAATAATCAGATAACGGCAAAATGGCCACGGTAGCCTGTTTACGTGTTGTTGCTTATGTATATATATATATATATATATATATATATATATATATATATATATATATATATATATATATATATAATGGCTAACTGCTTTTAGGCTTTTTAATTTGTGTTTTTTAAAAGTAAGATCCGATTTTTGGTCCTCAGATAATTAAAATGCTGCATAAAAGTACAATATCTCTACAATATTTCCAAAATTAAGTAAAACTCTGCATAATACCGCTAGATTTCTTGCCGTTACATATGAAAATCGTGCCACTACACGGAAGTAAATAACTGTAGCGTCTACAGTGGAGGTTTCCAAGCTTGTCCCGATCGTTCCCCACTTTTGCTAGAAAAGCTCTGATGATTCATCCTATCTCCAAAAGGGAGGAATTCCCTCATTTGGATTTATTATAACTCAAAATTCTAGAGTTATTCACCTCCATTTAGCAGTATTTTCGTCTAACAGCAAGAAATCTAGTGGTATTAAGGGGGGTTTTCAATGTTTTGGGTATATGTTGAAGAGTTGTACATTACTTTTATGTACAGTACACTCGGAAACCACAATCTGTAGCCCAGCCGGGTCAGGACTAGAGATAAGGACTGGCCCTTTCTGGACGAGCTGCTCACTCTACCACGGGCAACACACGCACGTACTGTACACGCATGTGATGAACCTATCGAGGCTTGACTCTCAGTTTGTCATGTATAATTCATCTTGCTGGAAACAATGATATGCAGTCATATTATAGATGTATAGATGGCAGTATGTGTTATTTTATTGCATTTTATTCTCTGCAACATTTTCATTAAGCAGGGACATGACGGAAAAAGCCCACTGCATTTAAGAAACTAGGAATAACACGAAGCACGTCCAAGCCATCCAGTGAATCCACAAAACGGTTCTTGCACTTGCATGTGTGTGTGTGTGTGTGTGTGTGTGTGTGTGTGTGTGTGTGTGTGTTTTATAGCATCAATCTCCATCCTCAGCATTTGTCTCACGAAAATAATTTACATTTACCATCGGATACAGCTCACCCTGTCGTCATTGTAGGCATCGTCCCACAGCACACTGTTTTCCTCACAGCCATGATTCATCCTTACTTCCAAGAAAGAAGAATGATAGTTAGCTTCTGAGTACCCGTATCCACTCTGAAACGGCAAGTCTTATCCTGTCCACGACGTCAGGTCGCTCACCTGCATGGCGGTGCTTCGGATAATGATGTCGTAACGCCATTGTGTGGGAGTTTTCCCTCACGGCCAGTTGCTATGACGGGATTTTGAAAGGTATGCAATTAAAAGCAGCATTATATCAGTAAATATTGTCACCTATGTGTCCATACTTTGACTGTTGCCAAGACACTTAGCAAAAAGAGCAGAACACGACACAGAGAGCAAAGCTTCAAAGGAATCATAATTTGTGTGTACGTGCGAGTATTGCCCCGTGATAGTCAAAGTGGGCCGCCGTCCAGAATGGAGCCGGTCCTCATCTCCTGCCCCAGTGCAGGAGGGATAGAGACTGTGGTTTCAGGGTGTACCATGATAAATATTTGAGGATCAAAATTCTTACCTCACTGTTAAAATGCCCAAATTAAAAGCCAGAATGCATTTGACATTAAAATTTATAAAATCTATAAGCAACATCTCATTAAAAAAATATTACTTTGGCCATTTTGGCCTTCCGTTTAATGCTCCCTCCCCAAACTGTCCAAATTCCCACCCCCAGAGGGAATCCCTCCCCACCATTTGGGAACCCCTGGTCTAGTGTTATCTAATATAACCGCCAAATGAGCGGAGGAACAATTACCTTCTCTGGAAGGTGAAGGGGGGGAACGTCAAAGTTTTCCTGGCAAAGATGAGGAATGACTAGGAAAAGTTTGGGAACCTCTGGTGTATATGCAATATCTTCATCATCATCATCATCATCACCATCATCATCATTATGACTTTTTCTTATACCACTTAGAGACTGGATGAGATATAATCCAGAAACAAGGAAAAAAATTAAATACAGTAAAAGTGGGAAACTGTCGACAGCATACCGAGTGGAATGGGCCACACAAAAATTCACAAATCATCTAGCTTTAATTCTAGCTCCTTCTTGCAGCCCTTCCCACCTACAATTTTTTGTAGGCACGTCTCCCATAAGTCTGCCAGATAGCTGTTACGTATAATACAAGAGGTGCCAAACCTTTGTTTTGTGCCATTCCTTACGGTATTATACTCCATTCACTGAACAAGATTCTGTCATTCCCATGCTTCACCAGCTTGCTACTTCACTTTCTTACAAACTTACCATATCCATCGGCATTTTTCTTTTCCTACCACGCCTCCTCCCACCTTCATACTTAGTGGCATCTACTCGTTTTACTGCCCGATCTACATCTGTTCTCACCATTATGACCGTGCCATCTCTTTACCCTTTTGTCAACAGACTTCCTTACTCATCATTTTCCACGGATCATATTACTTCTTATTCCAACCACTCAGCACACTCCAAACATCCCTCAAGGGCTCTACTTCTACTGCTCATACTCCTGACTTTTCGCTGTCATACCATACCAAAGTCTCACCATCATGCGCTAATGCGGACACAAATATATATATCTAGGCAAAATTCGTTTTAGAAACAACTGGTCTGGATTCATTGTCTGAATAAGGCTGAATTTTGCTTCCGGAATAAGATATATTGTTATTCTTGTGATTCTTTTTCCTGGAGAATACCTTGATACCAGTATTTATTGTACCTATATCACCGAACCTGTAGTACAGTGTCCATAATATACACTATGTGTACTACCCACTGGCATGTCCCACCATCCGCCCTATCCAGACCCACCCTGCCCACTCCTTTCTGCCAAGTCAACCCGTTGACTAATTCCCCTTCTTGACTACTGATTTTTTAGAGAAAAACTGTGACTTAAACTTACCCCTGTCAACCCCTCCCAATTTCAGACTAATTCACCAGGATCCTCAGGCAAGGCAAACTATCATCCTTGCCAGAACTCGACCAGGTCAGCTACTTTTATTCAACCAGCCTCTTCACCAACTAGGCTACTCATTAGGCTATCACTCAGACCCCAGTTAAATGGTGTGAGTTGTTGTTGCCACACCTCCTCCATGAGTCTGTCAGACTGGCTCTGTCCCAGCCTCTGTACATCAGTTTGACTGGATGGCTGTCGAAAGTACATAATAGCCTACTGAAAGCTTTGGTTTGCCAGAAATTTGCAATCAACACGAGTCGCCATCCTGGCCAAAATCTCAACTGGATCGGCTACTTCAGTTCGATAGGCCATATCGCCCTTGACCCAACTGGCCGCTTGTCACCATCTCCAACTAAACTACTAAGAAACATCTCCCTCTTTGAAATTATCTGGAAAGGTTAGTTTTGCACATACACCTGTCGCTGTATATTATGCACTGTATAGCACATTAATACATTTACTACAGCGAGTTCAAAAATCACCGTAAGTGAATATTTGTCAGTTACATTCATGGCATATTGTACCGGTAACCAGTTTTATGCATTTTATCAAATAACAGCTAAACACCTTAAATAAACAAAGTAATTTCCGATATATATAACTGAAAAGCCATTTGGTAAGCAAATTCTTTAAGAGGATTGCCATGGAGTGCGAATCTTAATCGTTAAAATTGATCTTCCTCGTGACAACACGTTAATGACAGCCAATAACGTGGGTGGCAGTAATGGCATTGTGGTCAGGGAGGTGGAGAGGCAAGGGCAACAGAAACAACTATTTTCACAACGTTGTTGCCCCCACATGGTTGAAATAAGGTGTAGGGAAAGGGTTCAGGTGTTTTTGGCGATAACTGTGAGGAACCACAAATAATGGAAGACAGGCATTAAAGTCACGCATGTTAGTAACAGGTGACAAGCAGCGCGTAAAAAAAAGTTGTAGAATCATCCACATACCTAAAATAAACACTGAAAAAAAAGGTACAATAGTGAGAAAGAAGAGGACGCAGAAGGGGACAGAATGAGGTTGTGATATACAGAATGACAAATGTATGGTTTAAGACGCTGGCCATAGATATACAGGATGGCGAATGCATAGCACAAGACGCTGGTCATAGTGGTAACCAACGAGCTTTGGGACGCCTGCATCTACGCAAGTAATGGAAGGTTTACGACAAATGGCAGCACAAGGGTGAGACGAGTATTATCTAGTAAAAAAAAAAAAAAAAAAAAAAAAAAAAAAAAAAAAAAAAACGATGAGGTGTCAGCGTTGGCTACAGTAATTCCATAATAGCATAATAAAAAAAATAGGCTCAGAAGGCATCATGGAAAGTTAAGAGACGGTGAGAGCAAAGGATTGGTTAATAGGAGGCTGCGGCTGACGAAGAGACGGCCAGACTGCCCCCCTCTCTGCCCCCCTCGCCACTAGAAGGGTGGCAAAGGGACTGAAAAGTATGGGCTGAGAGAGGGAATGAAGCAAAATGAAAGCTCTCCTCTTCAAAATGAGGTAGACCAAGGTTCGGAGGGGAAGAGAACAATGAATGGTAGAGGGAGGGTGGCAGACGAGACTTGAAAAGATGATTGTTGGTTGATCCTGTGCAGTGTGGCAAGAAGAGGCTGAATTCGAGTGAGCATACTTGCCCAAATAAATATAATTGCCATTCCACAGCTGTTGAGTGAGTGTGGAAGCACGAGTATATTTGGATCTGTACAGTTAAAAGCATTAATAATGAAAAAGGGTGAATGTCAAAGTCTTGCCAGCTAAGAATGAGATGCCCGAACAAGTTCCAACTTTTCCACTCCCCTCCTTCCCCCTTTCAGAGCACTGACTAGTTAGCTGATTAGAATGATCGGAGGTCTGAAGCTTCTCTCGTCAGTACGCTTTGGCGAATAGCTTTCTTTACCCTACACACAGATGTACATCTCCATAGGTGAAATGGCAATTATATAGGAAATAATAACGAAGCCGAAGTACACATTCTCTCTGAATTAGCATGATATTTATATAAATTGTTTTCCAGATAACTTCCCTTTCTTCTAAGGGTTAAAGAAAAACCCAAGAACATCAACGTATTACACATCTTTAAATCATTACTCATAATGTGACTTGTGAAAGATATGGAGTAAGGAAATCCGTGGACAACAGGGTTGAAGAAAGCATGCTTAGGTGGAATGGGCATATGGAGAGAATGGGTATAAACAGAGTGGTGAAAAGGATGTATGTAAGTGAGTGTGAGGGTGGAAGAGGCGTGGTGGCCACGAAGAAGGTTAATAGATGTGGTCAGTGAGTGCATGAGAAAGAGATGTATGGAGGCTGACGAGACTAGGGAATAGACAAGGACTTGAACTAGTTGGATAAATTTTGTACAGAGGAATGTATAATTAGGTCTTGGCATTCCTTTTTAAACCTGACAGTCGGACTGACTCTCAGAAGGTAACTATGAACCTACGTGAGGACAGATGTACATATGAGGTGGAGCCAGGATTCCGGGGCTTAGATGGTGAAAGAGTGAGTGCGTGGCCTATTACACTGGGCATGCTGTTAATCAGTTCTTTCACCATCGAATTCTTTCCCTTTTCTGGTTTTCTTTACCATACTTCACCCTACCTGCGGGTTGGAAAAACAGGCGGGATGATGATGATGATGGTGATGATGTAAACCTTTATTACGAATCTGTAAAATGTACTATTTTTTAAAGAACCTTACTATGCAATCTTTGTTATTATGTCGGTCCAATCTGCAGTGGTGAAGAGGCAAAGTCAGTGTGTTTTAAGATTTATGCCATTGACCTTATAATGGAGTTTATGGTGCTTCAGAGCTACTGCTTTGACCCGTAAGTTGGGATGGTAAGCTTTTAATTGGTTTCCACACTACGTGGAGACTGCATTAACTCCAGCTCCTCCTCCTCCTCCTCTTCTTCTTCTTCTTCTTCTTCTTCTTCTTCTTCTTTCCTATACCACTTTTGTGTTTGGTGTCATTGCTTTATTTCGTCATCAGTTCGCTTCAGATTTAGTGCAAATGCTCCTTTGGCAAATATTCCCAGACACCTTTTTAAGGCCTTTTAAAGGGACTTAATGGGTCAAAGGTGAAACCACACAAGCATTAATTTTTATATTTTATGTTCTTGTGTATTCATTAATCTCCATGACAACTTGCACAGAAGTATGTCAGTGTACTGCAGCCGTGTGGACACCATTCCCTATTCGCTTGGGAATATTGTCAGTCTTTAATTCTCGTAATGACACTCTCAGTCAATAACTAGATCTGACCTTTCAACATCGTGGATCAACCAACTGAATAAAAAAATTGATTACATATTTGTCAGATATATAACTTAATATAACCATTTCACGCTTGAAATATACTTCGATGTAATAGTTAGCCACATAATTTTTTTTTTTTTACTAGTATAATTCGCAGCCGTTACATGAAGTTTTCTTCATAATTCTGAATAGATTTGGAATTTCTCTGGAAAACGAATTGCATACTATTAAGTCATTTACGTGAAGTATACTTTTACTTCATCAATATGTCCATCATCATCTCGTTAACTGGTCATCAGGACCGTAGGGGACAGTAGCTAGGTTGCTTAGTCGTCACATTGAACGCAAGTGACCACCCTTCACTTAACCCTGACTCATGTAAACCCTTGTAGGCCACATCTCCCACCAAACCACAAGGCGTCTGTTTCCTTTTAAAAATGGTTGCCACACCAAGCAGTGAATGATTTCCCGAGTTACGGGGAACTATTTGGCTTGTCACTCACTGCAGACTCACCTGAAGATAGCACTACAGCAAGTGAGTGGATGGTGGGCGCCGTCACCTAATGCATTTCATAAATATAAATATTTTTTCATCAACTATGCACCTCTAAATCTGAGTGCAGGAATAAGAAAAATGATAATACATATGGCAAGGCGTGAGTGTGAGTGAAGCTTCAGTTCCCCGATTGATTCACTAAACTCTTCCGGTGCTCTATGGTGGGAAGACCGGGCCAATGCAAGGTTGGGACTTGTTTCGCCACAACTAACATACTCTTTACGATTTGTTTACACATCAGTAATGGTTTAGCAGCTACAGTTAAATTTGCCTGCAATGACTTTGTAAAAACTTAGTAGTAATTGTAAACTTTTAAATTATCCTCTGCTTAAAATTAATAATATACAGTACTGTATAACGATTATGCCTACCATGAAAAGTGAGAATAGATTTATTTAATCATAAGTAGTAGATTATTTAGGACTTGTCCTTTCAGACTAAAAATGATATACATAGCTTTGTCATTATTCGTCAACGTCCTAGTGCAACTGTTAAACACCTTTTAATTCATAGCAGCATCTATGCAATACTGCCGAGTTCCATTTCAGCTGCTTTAAAGACTATATTGTGTAAACAAACTAAATTCTCAAGCAAGAACGAGAGATATGTCATATTTTGAACTGCAAGGACCTCCTTACGGAAAATATTTATTTCTTTCCGACCAAACACAAACTGCAGAACGATGAATGTCATCACCTGTAACTCTGGGCCACGGGGCCGTAGTTTAAGAAAAGGAGACGATATTATGATCTTGGCAGAATTAATAATAACATGGCAGAAACATCCCCATATTAAACTACTTCAGGAAGGGACGTAGCCAGAAAGTTCACAAAGGGGGGAAGCAGACTTCATTGGGAAATAAATGTCTATAGATTCTTGAAAAGGTGGTAGGAGGTGAGCGAAGCTTGCCTCTGCATCGTACTTGACCAGACGCTAGGAGCGATCAAAATCAAAACTTAAATTTTATTTATTGTGATAGTGGGATGAGATTAGTTAATTTGTTCGGCAGTCTATCTTCCTCCCACTAGCTCCTATTGGCAATCTGGCTGGTAAAGCACCTCCCTTCTGTGAAGCTTGAACCCACCTCTCCACTGGAGGTCTCAGAGATGAGTGGCTGTCACACAATTATAACGTTTTTTTTTTTTCTTTCGTATCCACACATCCCGACCGGTAATCTGTCGACGGCCCCCTCACCAGTGCTCACCGCTTCACCTGGAAATTAAGTACTTTTAGGGGCTTTCTGAACCCTATGTAAGTATCCCATCAGTTTAATTAAAGCACACCATAAACATTTCTAGCATTCCCAGGAATGATTACTGCTTAGTGAGAATCATCGGCATGTTTCGGGCAAGTTAACTTATGTTACTTTCAACGATCATTGAAAAAAGCTTAGATAACTTGCATTTATTCTAATTAACACGTTACTATGAAAGTATGGCCTACAGAAGACACTGATGCTAACCCACCACGGAAATTTGTCTCTTTTTATGTTCCTGCCCGGAAATATACTAAGTCTTCCCTTCATTCACTCATCTATCTGCTGAACAAGCCTACATCCTTTTAATCCTTGATGACCTACAGCAGCTTATACAGCACCCTACCAGTATCCCTGACCGCCTCAAAACCTTCCCGTTCCTTCTGCCATCTTACCAGAAACCTTTCGTACAACTTTACTTCGTCCTCCTTCTCTCCGTTGGGCTTCTGTGATTGCAACCTTATCTCCTTAACCTGTCATTTTGCTTCAGGAAGGCCTGTGAACCCTCCGAAAAGAGCTGTGGCATTTTGGAGCCGCAGACTGGGAGACCGTCCGATGTCATTCCTCCATCTCCTTCACTTCTGACTTCCTGTGGTCGAGAATCATCGGCGCTCAATGGACTCAGCAATAACAAGGTGTGTGGGCATGGATGCATACTTTCCTTTCTCTTACCCTCTGCAAAAAAGCCTTAGATAACTTGCATTTATTCTAATGCTGACCACAACAGAGAGGAGGCCTGCCTGATGCTAATCTCTTTCCCACTTTTTCTGTCGACTTTCACCTTTCCTTTTGCCCGTGATAGTTCGCTCTCATTCAGCCTGCCTTAAAAATAAATTCATTTGGACTAAATGCTTTTAATTCTCCGACTCAAAACCTTCCCGTTCCTTCTGCCATCTTACCAGAAACCTTTCGTACAACTTTCTCGTCCTTTCTAAAGTTTTCTGCATTGATGGCTTGCAGCTGTTAAAAATTGCTAAATAATAATCTTCCTCAATTTAACATCCGATGTCATTCCTCCATCTCCTTCACTTCTGACTTCCTCATGACTGAGAATACTTTCTGCGCTCAATGGACTCAGCAATAACAAGGTGTGTGGGTCTGAATGGGAAACTTCTGTTGTTCTCCAGAACTGTCCTTCTGATCTGACACCCTGCCTGAGTAATCTCTTTCCCCTTTTTCTGTCGACTTTCACCTTTCCTTTTTGGTGATAGTTCGCTCTCATTCAGCCTGCCTCGAAGAAAAGTTGACCGGTCACTACCTCCAACTATCGTCTGCTTGCTTTAACATTCTGTATTTCTAAAGTTTTCGAATTTCTTCTTTTAAAAAATTGATAAATAATAATCTTTTTTAACATGATCTTTCCAATCGCCAGTATGGGTTCCAGCAGGGACTTTGGCGAAAAATGCACCTGACATGTCAAAAGTGTATCAAAAATCTTTCATTTCCAAACTGCCCTCTTACAGCCTCTGTCCTTATATCTGCACCTTCATCTCTAACTTCCATTCTGGCCGTTCAGTAGCTACTGTTGTAGAGAGCTACTGCTCTTCTTCTAGAACTATCAATAGTAGTGTTCCACAGGGTTGTGTTCTGTCACTAACTCTGCTGAGGTGTACATCTAACACTGTCCACCTTTCCATCTGCCTCTCACAGTGTCCGTCACACCAGTTACTTCAACAAACACGGGATGAGGCTATGGCACACCTGATTTCTAACTTGGTTCATATTTCTGAGTGGAATGAAAGAAACCTTATAATTTTAAATGTATCAGAAACTGAATTCTTACATCTTTGGACCCATCAGAATCTTCTGCGGGTGTACTGCCTAATTTCAACAATATACAACTCAATCCTTCATCTTCTTTCAGTATTCTTGGTGTTTCATTTACATTACCTTTCATGTAAAATCTGCTTCCAGGAAAATGGGTGTGCTAAGCCAACTCTACTCCTCTTTACTCCCGCGCAGCTGTTGACCTTATTCGCTCCTGTGGAAAGTACAACTCTCATGTGTGGGGGGCTCCTCGCACACAACTTCTCTAAACAGGGTGGACTCGATGGCTTTTCGTCTCATTAACACTCCTCCTGTTACTAACTTCCTTCAACTTGTCTCTTCGCTGCACTGTTGGATCCCTATCTCTTTACTATCGGTACTTTAATGGCCACTGCTCTTAACTGTATTGCTTGCATCCCTTTATCGTTATGGCGGGCATGTAGCACACGTGTGACAACAAACTCTCACCTATTTTCTGTCCAACTTCCCAGTGCAAGCGTTAATCGATTCTCCTATTCATTGTATGTATGCAACAGGTCATCTCTGGAATGCCTCCCTCAGCCTGTTTTTTACCTCTGCCTATGACCTCTAGTCTTTAAAAAGCAATATTTTCGGTCATCTCGAAATGAATGGATCTTTAATTTGGGTGTCTTTTGTTTGTGTTTTATATTGGAGGGAACAGCTTAGCGGCCTATAATCTTTGATTCCATCCCTGCATCATGAAAACTTCTGATACCCACTTTGTATAGTCCCAGTACAATGTGATTACATGTGCGTTCTACGTTAGGCACGAGGGTTCCGGCGTGTGCTGTACTGGGACAATCCCCTGGAGCGGAACAAGCTGCAGGACCAGGAGGGCAAGTGGCACATCACGGCGGGGGAGCTGCTCTACATCAACACCAACTGGTACAACCGCACCTTCAAGCACAGCCTCACACGAGCTGGCATACAGTTTCGCTCACCAAATATAGCATACAGTAGACATAAGTAGTAATGCGATGATGTGCCGCCAGTCTGCTGTAGCCCTAGAGGTGTTTCTGCTAGCGGAGGGAATTGCCTTCCTTATTAAGAAAGGGAAAAACTTGAGTCACATTACGGCCATTACAGCGGTTTTGTGTGTGTGTGTGTGTGTGTGTGTGTGTTTCTGAGAGAGAGAGAGAGAGAGAGAGAAAGAAAGAAAGAAAGAAAGAAAGAGATGGTGCTTGGCTGTGCTCATAGGGAAAATTGTCTTGGTATGCATATGATACATGAGTTACAGAAGGGCTGTGAAAAGGACGGTTAATAATGTGTCTGTACGATGTAAAATGAAAGTGATAAGAACGTGGATGGGGGATATGATTTTTTATGATTCTTCACTTCAAAATAAATGAATGAAGATGAAAAAATGAGGAACGGAATAATGTATAAATATGATTTTTAAAAAGGCGGATATAAATACAGTGAACAGGAAATAGCCAAACTATTCAGAAAATGTGGCAATTTTGCGTAAGTGTGTGCCATTGTAAAGTAAAAATTGGTCTTTTTGGAATAATAAAGTTTAGAGAGCAGCGAAAGCAAAAAGAAATGTGTGGCTGGACAAAAGCCAAGAAAAAAAAAACGAGGATTAAAAAGTGAATCATTGACAAAGAGAAGTATATGTGATTAGATTTGTAAGTGACCAGAAAAATAGCTAATGAAGTGCCCGGAAAAAGAGAAAATAAACTGAATGTGAGTATTGCTGTTAAAAATGTCAGAGAGGCTAAATGGTTGCCTCTGTCACTGGAAACATATGGGTGTGATTACCTCGAACAGTATGATGTTAAGGTGCGAAATGTGCACGTAATAACTATTGAGAAATAAGTACGTTGAAGATAGTAAGCTGTATGGAAGAAGAGTGGTTGGGAAAACATGACAGATATCAGAATCTCTAATGAGTGATGACACTGGGTTCCAGTGTAGAAGTGGATGCAAAGAACAACTTGCGGTACAATAAACGGTTGAATAAAGCATAGGAAAGAAAGACAGTAAGATTTTCATGACATTAAATAACGTGTAAAAAATGGTCATGACAAGGTAAGTAGGGACAGACCATGGAAGATATTAAGTATACATAGGAACTAAGGAAAACTACTGCATGTTGTTGTGAGCTTTAATCTTTTGCCTGTCAGAGACGCCTCTCTGTTGAAACACAGCTTCAGGCGGTATCAGTAATGTAATACTGAATATCTAGTGCAATGAAACACTAACCAAATAATGCTTAACCCTTACTAGCTAAGTGATTTTTTCAGTTGAATAAAACCGTCTGGCGAATTATCAGAGTATAATTCTCAAATCCCCTAGGTGGTGATGGTAAAAAAAAGAAAAGTGTGTTGTACCAGCTTCAGGGAGTAATCATTATGAGTGTTGCAGGGACATGAGTGTGTTCAGTGTCTGCTTGGACAGTGTCACTATGGGGCTAGGATGGATGTTATGAAAAAAGGAACGAATTGGTGATGGAAGGTGAACTGCAGACATTCCGAACCTGACGTATTCAGAAGACACAATGTTGCTTCATGATTATGGAGCAGAAATTTGCAGTGTTGTCCGGAGGTTTGTGAATGTTGTGAGCAGTAATATCGGTAACTGGATATAAAGAATAGTAAAGTGGGAGAAGGAGGGAGATGAGAAGAGAGGAAGAGATTGGTAGGATGGAAGTAGTAGAAGCAATGAAGAAAGTCAAAATCAGGAAATTCCCAGGAACTAACGGAGTGTGTGGTGAAACGCTGAAGCACGGATGGGAGATAATAATATAATAGATATGGAGGATGTGCAGATTGGCCTGGGAGGAAAGTAGAGCTCCGGAGGATTAGAAGTCAGATATAATTATTCCCCTGAGCAATGGAAAGGGAGAAAATGAAGTGTGTGGTAATCATAGGGGCATTGGTCTTCTTAGAGTAATAAAAAAAAAGTGTAAGATAGGATACTTAATGACAGTTTTAGGGAAAAACAGAGGAATTAGTTGGAGAAAATCAGGGAGGCTTTAAGAAGGGAAGGGTTTGTTTGGATCATATATTCATCCTAAGGTGTTTAGTGGAAAAATTTCTATGGGAAAGAAGTTGTATTTGGCCCTCATGGATTGGGAGAAAGCATAATAACAGAGTGGATAGACAAGAAATGTGGAAAATTTTAAGAACATAATGGAATAAATGGGAAGATGATGAATGCCGTGAAGTGAATGTATGACGGTGCTAAGGCTGCAGTGCGTGTGGATGAACTGAGTGAATATTTCTACCTGAATGTTGGATTGAAGCAGGGATTTGTCATGTTTCCATGGTTGTTCAGTTTCCATATGGATGGAGTTATAAATGAGGTGCAAGGTAGGGTAATGGATGTTGGAATGAACCTAATGAGAGAGGTCGGCGTTTGGAAACCTCCTGTTCTGTTGTTTGCAGATGATACTGTACTGTTATGTGAAGACAAAGGGGAACTGCAAGGCCTGGTGAATGAGTCTGGAAGAGTGTGTAAGAAACGGAATCTAAAGGTGGTCTTCCAGAGAATGCGCAGCGAGGCTGTATGGTGAGGAAATGGAAAATGTGAGCACATTTATGTACTTAGATAATGTGGTGAATAAGAATGGAAGTTTAAAGGATGAAGTGCTTGAAAGGTTACAACAATGAAGAAAGGTTGCTGGTTCTTTGAAAGCAGTGATAAGAAATAGGGAAGTGAGCATGGATGTAAAAAAGTCGCTGCATGATAGTACTGTGATACCACCTGTAACGTATGGAAGCGGAGCTTGGACCTAGTTGAAAGAAAACAGGTCAAGAGTGAGAACGGTGGAAATGAATTATCTGGGAGGAGTATGTGGCGTTACATGGAGAGACAGAATGACGAATGAAGCAGTGAATGAACGTTGTGGTGCGGATGTGGATGTGACAGAAAGCGTTAGGAGAAATATACTGAGGTGGTTTGGTCATGTGGAGAGGATGGAGAACGAGAGACTAACAAGGAGAGTGTACGTGAGTGAAGTGGAGGGGGGTAGAGAGAGGAGGAGACCGAGGATAAGATGGAGGGATGAAGTGGAGAGGTAATTTGAGAGAGGGAGGTGTGAGTTGGGGGGAGGGCAGCGAAATGGCAGGGGACAGGGCGACATGGAGGAGCTTTGTTTGTGGCCAGCCCTTACGGGATTATGGGTTCTGGCTAAAAACAGACAGATAGAAAGTGACGATTATTTAGTAGTAATAGATTTCATGAAAAATACTGTGCACATCTGTTAATGGAAGATTATAAGTATCTCGGTGCAAAGGTAAATAAAAGATTAAAACATGTAAAGAAACTGAAAAAGAGAGCAGTTAAGCGAAGAAAAGTTGCTGTTGTTGTGGAGACTTCAGTATAAAGTAAATAAATGAGCACACAGTCGTATACGTTGTGACGTTACAGTATGAACACCGTGAAGAAACAAGGGTGAGAGTAATGCAAACAAATTTGTTAAGAAATATACGTGGGTTGGTTAGACGAATGAGAGGGTGAAAAAAATTGTTCTTAGATGACACGGCCAGTAAGAATATAGTAACGCAAAAGGTATATTACAGTGAAGTTTAAGAGAGGTTAGAGCGTGTCAAGATAGGTTAGCATAATGAGTGAATATGTGAGTAACCAAAGTATGGAAACTAAGGAAACAAATGTAGTGAAAGTGGACAGTATTGTCTCCCGTTTTAAGTTGGCAGTTACGGAATAGCTCAACCTCACAAGTGCTTTGAAGGTATACAGTATATATTCAAATGTGGGCTTAATAGAGGCTGATGGGTGGAGCCAGAATTTCCAAGATACTGTATATAAGACCCGTTTCACTCAGCACTCATATTATGGCTTACAGCCTCGTGTTTTTGTCTTTTGTTAATTGTCTCTGGATCCTGTCCACCCCATAATGTACAAATTATAGATAGACTGATGGTGATGATACTGATGATTTTATAGGGAAAGTCAAACGCTGAAAGTATACATTTAAAGGAAAGATTTCAAGAGATTTTTCGTTATTATAAGACTGAAATACATGTGAAAGCCCTGTTATACATGATGAAGTAAGACTGAAATACATGTGAAAGCCCTGTTATACATGATAAAGTAACACAGGATAATCTGTGTAAACATATTTACAACTTATTTTTCAACACACAGACACACTGACAGGAACTGGTGTGGTGTTCCCGATCTAACAGTTACTCGTACTGTTGATAGATTATGGTATATTTTACCTTTATCATAAATTTAGCATGAAATATGATGATACTGTATGAAAAATATACTATGCTGTCGTATACAGAACTACAAATATATTGCATTATAGTACGAGGAAACAAAAGCAATCAGGGACCGAATGCTAATCGCCAGCCTCAAGTTACCTGCGTACCAAAGTTGAAGAAAATATCCCTTCGTTGCTGAGATATTGGCCAAAATGCAATTTGGTATATGGCGACAGGGTATTAGGTTGTCTTTGATCAAATCCTCCCTCAAGTAAATCACTTCTGCTCATCCACATAGTTGCTGTTCCCTGAAGGCCTCTGGGAAATTTGTCCCCAGCTTTTCAAGATATTTCAGGAACACACACACACACACACACACACACACACACACACACACACACACACACACACACACACACACACACACACACACACACACACACACACACACAACGCCGACGAAAACTATATCGCCTCGCCTTGCCAAAGGTGGGCGATAATAAAACATTTCACCTGTGTTTGCCTCCATCTCCTCCCCGCTTTCGTGCCATCCTTGACTACAACACTCTTCCCTAACACATGGGTACCCTAACACCGGTGAATATACTGAGTGTTAACCCACAAAAGTTTAATAGGATATAGAACACATATACACATGATAAAGCTGGCCATAAGCTAAAGAATCAAACATGCACTCATTGATAATAACAATACCCAGTTTCTTTTTGTTTGAAATCTACCTTCAGAGCTATTTTCTCTGCTCTTGTTCCCTGTCCCCTTCTTACATTCTGTACTTTGTTTTGACCACGTTTGGAGACGAGCTAAAATTTTATAGTAAGACGAGCACGTGCCAAAGAAACATGTTGTAGTATTGGGTCCTTGATGTATAACCATGGAGGCTTATTGAGAAGATTACATCATTACTGCCGGTCTGCTACATGCTTTATTCCTTCCCTCCAACTCCAGCGTCACAACAACTCGAGCGCCGCCTGGCGGCGAGAGCCCAACACATGAATAATATCAGCGCCCAAACTTACCCAAATCTACACATACACAATATCATAACATCCCCCTCATTTTATTAAAATATGGGCTTACTGGAACTTAAGAAATGCAAATTTATCCTTCAGAAACGTGATTAGAGTATAGTGTTCATGCTAAGAGTGAAGTACCAGTAACTGAATATTCCTTTTACAAAATGTGCATGTCCAGGACTCACTTCTATCACTAGAAAACACAAAGATAAATAAATAATACTATTCCACTGACAAGTGATACCTCATGTGCAACATAAGCAATGGTAAACTTAACCTAAGTAACACAGTCTTTATATCTAAGAGGTGGTTTTATTGTCCGTCCTGACCCTAGTTTGCTTCACAGGTGAAGGCGTTTGATCTGAAACTTTCTCTTCCTGTTCAGTCTCCACGACAGATTTGTGTTCATCTTCCCCTTGTCTATTGTCATCGTCTTCAGTTATACGATCATATGTCATTGCTAAGTCAGTCACCGGTGGTTCTCTTGAACGTCTCGGGTGATATCGGTTCCTTCTATATGTGTCCCCGTCCTCGGTCTTAACTATGTATGACCTGTCTCCTACCTGCTGTGTCACCTTAGCCTTCTTCCATTCCTTGTCTCCTAACCTAACAGGTTTAATCCTAACAGTGTCACCGGATGCCAGTTGAGGTAGTTCATGAGTTTTTTCATTGTAGTATCTAGCCTGCCTATCTTTGAGAGTTTTCATCCTATCCTTTTCTGAGTCATTCACTGATACACATGGTTGCAAAAGGTTTTCAGATGTGGGTACTACAGTTTTTGTTCTTCTAAACATCATTCTCTGAACAGGACTTGTTTCCAAGCCTTGTGTGGGAGTATTCCTTATATTTAAAAGAGCCAGATACTGATCTTCCCCAGATTTGTCTTTCTTAACATTCTCTTTGCAGTTTTTACAGCAGACTCTGCTTCACCATTAGATTTACTGTTGTATGGTGAAATTGTGGTGTGTTTGATTCCCCATTTCTTAGTAAATGACTTCATGTTTAAGGATACTAGCTGAGGTCCATTGTCACTAACTATTTCATCTGGTATACCATAGCGAGCGCAGTGAGCTTTCAGTTTCCTAACGACAGTACTGGTCTTAGTGTCATGTAGTCTGTCAAGTTCCCAGAAGTTAGAGAAGTAGCACACAGTGATAAGATATTTTCTACCTTCTAGGTCAAATATGTCTTCTTCCACGGCCTCTCTGGGCACTCATGACTAATCAGTGGTTCTTTTGAGTGTGATGTTTCAAAGGTCCTACATGTCTCACGAGCAGAAATCATCTCTTTTAATTCAGAATTCATGTTGGGCCAATAAACACTATCTCTAGCCCTTCTCACACACCCTTCAGTTCCCACATGACCTAAATGAATGTAAGCCTTCACCTGAGCTCTCAGTTTCTTAGGGATAACAATTCTCTCACCTCTGAATATCAACCCGTCTGACACCCCAAGCTCATCTCTAAAGTTGAAATATGGCGTTACAGATGGACACAGATCACGCTTATGTTCCGGCCAGCCTGTCTCAATAACAGATCTCAAATTTTGCATCTCAGAATCATTTATCATTGCCTGTTGTATCTCACTGATCCTGCAACCTTCTACCATTGAGAAACCCACAGCATTTATCCTTTCAAACTCCTTAATAGCATCCTTTTTATCCACAGGGAGATATGCTCTACTTAGGGTGTCAACTAAGTACATACTCTTACCGTTCATGTATCTCACTACTACATCATATGCAAGAGCCCTGATTAACATGGACTGTAAGCGCTTTGGTGCTTTGTCTAAAGGCTTCTTACAGATAGCTTCAAGTGGCTTGTGGTCTGTATAACATATAACTTCCTTGCCATAAGTGAATTGATGCCACTTTTCCAAAGCATTAACTATTGCCAACATCTATTCAATTATGGCATACCTTGATTCTGTGTCACTTAGAGCCCTACTAGTGTAGCATAACGAATGACCGTCTTGTAACAGTACGGCACCAATACCTCAATCACTGGCATCAGACTGTATCACCAACTGCTTGGCAGGGTCAAAGTATGCCAACACAGGTGCATGAGTTAGTAGCTCTTTTACTTCATAAAAAGCCTTGTCTTGAACAGTACTCCAGTTCCATTCAACACCCTTGTGAGTTAACATTGATACTGGTCTCATTGCTTCAGTCAGTTTGGGTAGGAACCGAGAGAAGTAATTAACCATACCAATGAACCTTTCTACACTCTCCTTGTCACTAGGTGGTTTCATGTCTAAAATGGCTGCAACTTTCTTTGGATCTGGTTTCAGACCCTCACTACAAAGTTTAGTTCCATGAATTCAATCTCAGATAGCCTGAACTGACACTTTTTTTGGTTCAACTTAACCCCCAACTCCTGGCATCTCTCCAAGAATTTCATCATTCTCATATCATAAGTGTTTTGATCACCAAAAATTATTACATCATCTGCTACACAGAACACACCTTCCAGATTTTCCAGAGCTTGGTGCAGCCTTTTCTGAAAGATTTCACTACTTACTTTCAGTCCAAAAGGTAACCTCAACCAGCTGTACCTACCAAATGGTGTTGCAAAAGTATTCAATAAACTAGATTCCTCATCTAATTCACAGTGGTGGTAACCTGCTTCCAAATCGCAAACAGAACACATTGTTGATCCCTTCAACCTTGGCAGTACATCGTCCATAACTGGTAGCCTGTAATGTTCACGCTTTAATACAGAGTTTAGAGGACGGGGGTCAATGCATATTCTTAGCTCACCATTCTTTTTTGTTGCTAGTGACATTTGATTTACTCAATCAGTCGGCTCTTCTACTGGTACTATCTTACCCGCTCCTTGAAGAGTGTCCAGTGCTTTACGAGCCCCATCCTTTAATGATTCTGGGATACGTCTAGCAGGTCTAATTGAAGGAACTGCCCCTTCCATGAGAGTTAAGTGTACTGGCTTACCAGGTAAGGAACCTAATGTACCGTGAAACACAGTGGAAAATTTCTCAACAAAATCAGGAGGTGAACTGATCCTGTGAACACTCTCAAAGTTCTCATAATTAACTGTAATCAAACCCATCTCACATGCAGTTTGTGCACTTAGAAGAGGAACCAGACCTGCTTTATCCCCTATTACTACATAATTTACATAGTATTCATGTCCATCTTTGGGGTTGACTGTCTTTATTGTACTTCTCCCTTTTGCTGTCAGTCTGGATCCATCCCACATTTGCAGTGTTACTCTCTCATTTGATATTTTATGTCCTGTCAGATACTTTAGAGGCAAGACACTAACAGTAGCACCACAGTCAATTTGCATTCTCACTGGTTTATTGTTAATTGTCATAGTGCAAAATATACCCTTCTGAGCATGAGGCAAGGAGCAAATTGTCTCAGCACTGCATACTCTTTCCTCTGAGTCACTAGATTCACAGCCATTATCTTTTACATAATTTACCCTATTATTGCAAATTTCTGATATAGCAAAATGATTTCTAACACCACGCTTATTACAATATCTGCCCCAAGCTGGGCATTTCTCCTTTACCATGACATGAAATTTACAGCAAAATTTACACATCATAGACTTATCATTACGACTGTACTTTGAAACTGAACTGTAAGACTGACCCCTATTTGGCCTGCCTGGGCCTAACTGATCTTGTCTAGTGTTGTGACTCTTACTTTGGCTCCTTACTCCACCTCTTTGTAAGTTATCATTGGGCCTGCTTGCTACAACTTTACTAATATTTTCTGCCTCTCTGACTTCCTTCATATGAAGAGTTGCCACTTCCATTGCTTTACAAATGTCATTAGCACTTTGTAAGTCTAGTTTTCTTTGTGATATCAGCTTTTCCTTCAGTTTTTCATCCCTTATGCCTAAAATTAACCTGTCCATAAGGAGCTTGTCATGCATGCATTCACAGAAACCACAAGATTTGGCCATGTTCCTTAATACAGACATATATTGCTCAATATTTTCTTCCTCACCTTGGTCTCTTTTATTGAATTTAAATCTGTGAAAGAACTCCTTCTGCTTGCCAACAATGGTGTCCTCAAATTTCCGAATGATATCACATAGTTTACTTCGGTTCTCATTTGCACCAAATTTCAGACTGTTAATGAATTTCAGAGCTTCAAGTCCAAGACTGTTCTCAAATAATGCAACTCTGTATTTCTCTGATTTCTTGTCAGCTTCAGACAACACTAAATAATTTTCAGATATCTGCCTCCATACTTTCCAGTCATTAACAATACTAGGTGAGTGTATATCAAGATGTCCTGGTGTTGAAATGTGTGGCACTGCAGCAAAAACACCTGCAGTACCAGTAGGTCCTGTGACTTTGTCCTGGCTTATCCTGGCGATGAATAGGCTAGGTTAAGCTAACTCCTTGGTCTAGGTTCTCCCACACTCTACAGCTCGAGCGTAAGAAGTAAGCATTCAGCAATACTCGCTGGGCCAAATCCGTCTAACAGCAGCAACGGCCATATCCAGAAACATTAGCAGTACAGTAAATAGGCCTAAACTTGAGCACCATCCTCCTGCCATTGACGTCGGTACCTCCAGCCGCCTTCCCGCGTACACCTTATCAGGCAGGAACTACCACACCAGGAACATCCCAGTCAGACCCACAGACCTCATAGCAGACGCTCCACCGCTGCCACCATGTTGTAGTATTGGGTCCTTGATGTATAACCATGGAGGGTTATTGAGAAGATTACTGCCGGTCTGCTACATGCTTTATTCCTTCCCTCCAACTCCAGTATCACAGACTCACAACAACTCGAGAGTCGAGCGCTGCCTGGCGGCGGGAGCCCAACACATGAATAATATCAGCGCCCAAACTTACCCAAATCTACATATACACAATATCATAACAAAACACAGGTTAAGTTTTATTAATAAAGCAAGAATGAAAGTCTAGGTAAGTCATGCCAAGGAGTGTGTGAGGCGAGTAACCTGTAACAGTCAGCACAGAGAAATTCAACTAGTTCGTGAGAGAAAACGACCCAGTCGGCTTCAACAAACACAAAGTAAGATTACATAAGCCTTACAACTTAAAGCATGGGATCAAAGAAATTATAGAAGCATTGGTATAGATATTTACATTAATTTGGGAACTTCCTTGGAGGATGGAGCTGTGTTCAGAAGGACTATTAAGTTATTGCAGTAGTGAATCACAAAATTTAAGAGCAATGGTGAGAGAGGGATTGCATGGGATAAGCGAAAGAAAAAAAATCTACCCACAGGAACAGATAAGGGAAGACGCTTTACTGGGAATATCTGTCTCAGTATCCACTCATTAATGTGATGTTGCCTCCAGGTGACCCTACTCTGAGTAATGGTCAAATGTCTTCTTATTTCTCAGGAAACCATTCACAACGATGAGTGGCAATTATATAACCAAGTGGAGGCTTAGTGGTCTGGTGGGTTAAGGTGCTCAAGTCGGATGTGGCCGAATTAATGGGTTTATTGAGTGAATGAACGATCAGTCTTATCTGAAATGTCTGCACTAAGTAGCTCAGCACCGTGCTCCTACGTTTCCAGTGGAGCAACAAAGGGTAGGAGAGGCCCTTGACAAGGAAAATCTGAATGGCAAGAACTCAGTTTCTGGTTGTGAGACGCCTGAGATGAGTCCCCTGACGGACCGTTCGAGCCTGTAGTCAAAAGTGGGCAACAAAGTACGCTTTCGTTGGTAAAAAGAACACAGAGCTCAAGATGGAGGGGTCTACTTGAGACACGACATTGCAAGGCTTCCAGATAGGAATAACTGAGTTAAGACGGGGAGCAAACGACTACGACGGGAGTTGTACCCGAGACACTAGGAGATACAGGGAAAGGAAGAGGCATCACAGCAGACAGGAGGTCCAGTGAAATGACTAAAAAGGAATCAGAAGAGAGAGTACCCAAT
>NC_137014.1:12531516-12541516 GCF_032717465.1 Coenobita brevimanus
TTTTATTACAACCACAGTTATGTAACAGTTGCATTAACACAGTGCAAAGCTGGGAATAGTGCCGCTACTATTTTAATAGCGCTGGTGGTAACGCCATTACTTTTTGTAGCCAGTAGCGGAACTGAGAGCGCCGCTACTTTTTGCCCGTACTCACGCGTTACCGCGCTCCTCGCTACTCACGCGACGAATTCAGGTCCGGAGTGGGGGAGTACGTACAGGTACGCCGACGGTTTGGTTGCATTTATTAATGACGAAAAATAATACTTTCTTTAGTTCTGTCAATTAATGATGTTTGTTCTACATTACATCAGTAATTTATTATTATTTATTAGTAATGTGCAATAATTAGATAGGAATTTCCTAGTTAATTATCGATCATTTAAATTAAGTAAAGATAAATAAGGATGTCAGCTAGATGTAGGCAACACACACACACACACACACACACACACACACACACACACACACACACACACCTCTAACTATCCCCGTCTCTAACTCCCGCTCTCTCCCTTACTCTCTCTTTCAGACTAATTCTTACTCACTACGTTATTATTTCGTAACAGTATGTTACTTTCAGTTTAAAGTAATGGAAAAAAAACATTGCTATTGTATAAATAGCCTTTAAAAGAAAGCCCCAGTTCATTTTTACTTTAGTTTTCGTACATATCTTAAATAGGTATCATTGAAAATATAATCTACCTATCTATCTATCTATCTATAGCCCAACGCCCTAATCCCGCAAAGGGTGGCCGCAGACAAAACGCCTCCAAGTCGCTCTGTCACCCACCATTTGACTACCCTCCCCCCAACTCACACCCCCCTCCCTCATATACCTCTCAACTCCATCCCTCCACCTCATCCTCGGTCTACCCCTCCCTCTCCCTCCCTCCACCTCACCTACATACACCCTCTTAGTCAGTCTTTCATTCTCCATTCTCTCCACATGTCCAAACCACCTCAGTGTATTTTTCCTAATCTTCTCAACCACATCCACATCTTCCCCACAACGTTTCTTCACTTCTTCATTCGTCAACCTGTCTCTTCACGTCACTCCACATGCTCCTCTCAAGTAACTCATTTCCACTGCTCTCACTCTTGACTTGTTCCCCACTTGCAAGGTCCACGCCTCGCTTCCATACGTCAAGGTAGGGATCACAATACTATCATGTAGTGACTTCTTAACTTCCATACTCACCTTCCTATTTCTCATCACTACTTTCAGTGTACCAACAACCTTCCTTCCCTGCTGTACCCTTTCACGCACTTCATCGCCCAAAGTTCCATCCTTACTCATCACACTACCCAAGTACTTGAATGCACTCACATTCTCCATATCCTCACCATCCAACCTCACTGCACACTCTGTGACTTCATTCCTCTCAAACACCATAACTTTACTTTTGTTTACATTAACTTTCAGCTTCCTCCTCCTACACACTGTCCCAAATTCATTCACCAAACCTTGCAACTCCCATTCATCTTCACTCAACAATACTGTATCATCAGCAAACAGCAACACCGGAAGCTTCCAAATCTCACCCTCATTCATTAGGGCCACCCTCACATCCACTGCCCTACCTTGCACCTCCTTTACAACCCCATCCATGTATATATTAAACAGCCATGGAGACATCACACCACCCTGTTTCAGTCCCACATTGAGATCAAAGAACTCACTCAGCTCACCATCCACTCGCACCGTAGCCCTAGCTCCCTCGTAAATGCACTTCACAGCACTCAACAATTATCCCTCCACTCCATATATTCTTAATACCTTCCACATACCTTCCCTATCTATTCTGTCATAAGCTTTCTCCAAGTCCATGAAGGTAGCATACACTTTCCTTCCCTTCTCTAGATACTTCTCCACTAAACATCTTAGAACAAATATCTGATCTACACACTCTTTTCCCTTCCTAAATCCCCCTTGTTCTTCTCCAACTAGCTCCTCTGTCATATGACTAACCCTATCAATGAGTATTCTACCATATATTTTACCAGTCACACTAAGAAGGCAAATACCCCTATGGTTACCACATACTTCTCTCTCCCTTTTTCCTTTGTATAAAGGAACAATTATACCTGATTTCCAGTCCTCTGGAACCCTTCCCTCTTTGCCAAGCCAATCTACACAACTTCCATATCCACTCCACAACAATCTCACCCCCATACCTAAGCATTTCACCACACACTTCATCAATTCCTGGGGCCTTTCCCAACTTGATCTACTTCATCGCTTCCACTACTTCCGCCCTACTGATCTCTTCCTCCCTTCTCTCATCTCTTCTTCTCCCAGCCATTCCCCAATCACTTATACTCACACTGCTCTCACTCTCTACATTCAACAAATCCTCAAAGTGCTCCCTCCATCTCCTCAATTTCTCTCTCTTCTCCACCAACAATCTATTATTCCTATCTTTCACTCACCTACTATTTCCCCTTTCACACTGCCTTACTTTCTTTACCTCCTTCCAAAACAATTTCTTACTCTTCCTCCATTTCACACTCAGATTCCTCCCAAAGTCTTCATCCACTTTCTTCTTACTCTCCTTCACCAGTCTCTTAACCTCCCTTCTCCTGCTCACATATACCTCTCTCTTCTCTCTCTCATCTTCTCCCCTACCGCTACTCGCCAACCATTCACTATATGCCTTCTTCTTTTGTTCCACAGCTCGTTTCACCTCATCATTCCACAATGCTGTCCCTTGCACACCCTTGCATCTCCTCCTCACTCCACAAACCGCCTCACACGCTGCGCCTATCTCTTCCGTGAATATCTTACATACGTCTTCCACCCCTTCCATCTGCTCTAGCTCATGCCTTCCCAATCTTTCTTCCACTATGCTCTTATACTCTGTCATTTTCTCACTATCTTGCAATTTCTCCACTCTTCTCACAGGAGCTGCTTCTTCCTGTCTTCCTCTTCATCTCCTCAACCACTTTCTTTGCATCTCTAAACTATATAGTATGTGTCAATGGTAGGCCACATTTTTTTGCCTTTTATTTACGTATGTTACTTTCAGTAGGTATACTAGGCAACAGTGTAAAAGAATATTTTTTAACATTATACAGTAAATAGCTTTTTCCTGTACTTTCGGCTCTAAGCTTCATTAAAGTGACACCGACATGTATATGATGTTTATTAATTTTCATTATAATTACCGGTACACAACATAACCACTCAGACTGACTAATATTATTAAAACAGTATATAGCGTATTGCTGTATCACAGATTCTTGTTAACCTTTCCTTCGTGTACCTTTTTCTTATGCAAAGTAGCGGTAGAGCCAGCGGGAGCGCCGCTACATTTCGTATCAAGAAGCGAAACCAGTAACGCCACTATTTTTCGAGCTAGTAACGGGAATGGGAGCGCCGCTACTCTTTATGAGTAGCGTTCCCAGCATTGTACAATGTTATATTACAGTCACATTTGCATAACAGTTGCATTTACACAATGTAACTACAATTGCATTAACACGATGTAACTGCCTTTATTATACAGTATTCCTTCAGTTATGTTACTTTTACAAATTACGTATTTCACTTAATTACCTTGCAGGTTGATTGTAATGTGTATGTAATATGCATTAATAATACTGTCGTTGGTACGACAGCTTTGCATGACCGAGCGATATGTAGGCACCACACAGGCACTAGTCTATATCTCATATCACAATGTGCAGGATGTATTGTCTGTAGGAGACATACACAGCTTCTCACTAGGAAAGTCAATCCACATAACGTCCATCCACAATATTCTTGTTCCAGACCATCAAGAATGTCTTAACACATGATATATCTCAAACAATCTCTTTGTGTTCACGTGAATGGAAATCTCCCAGACACTACATCACACACACACACACGTTCTCTCTGAGCTGTATATAACGTCGGAGAGATTCCCTTCAGGTCAGAAGGGGTTAGAGAGGGCCCGAGAATAAAATCGAGGGCGGAAGGCAGGAGATAGGGTCAGCTAGGAGGCTTTGCCGTCACGCTACGTTATGCTGTATATCACACTTCGATATAACTGTGTACAATAAACTCCGTAACCCAAGAGTGCTCTGTAACTCACCTCGCTTATGATACACAAAGGGAAAGGTGAGAGAGAGAGAGAGAGAGACCTATCTATTCACTGTAGCCGACGACACACCATTTTACTAAGCAGCGACAAGGTCGAGCCATATGACGCCTCACGACTTTATACTGGCGGTGCGTCAACGATCTACAACCAGCCACCCTATCTCTCTACATCTACCTACGGCTACACTCAGTGATATTGGCAGCAGCAATCAACAACGGTAAACTACGACAAACTACGTTCATCGATAGTACAAGCGCTGTGGTGTAGTGATAATGCAGCGTCAACGATCTACAACCAACCACCCTATCTCTGTACATCTACCTACGGCTGCACTCATTGATATTGGCAGCAGCAATCAACAACGGTAAACTACGACGAACTACGTTCATCGATAGTACAAGCGCTGTTTGTGTAGTGATACTGGGGCCTGACTTCTATCTAAAGGTCCCGGGTCCAGTTCCTAGATAGAACATCAAAAATATTCCGCATGTGTAGGCACGTGTAATATGTGTTTCTCATCAGGTGCCCGTGTGGCATGGGGGAAAGTGTGGAAAGGTGTCACAAAGGATGCAATTTCATATCAGCATTTGCCATAAAAGAATCTGTAAAATAATGCTAGGGTAGGTAGTCAGGAAGTGAGAGATAATATGGCAGACTGCTGGTGGAGAAGGGAGAAAAAGTGAGCAGATGGAGAGAACACTTTAAGGTAGCATAAAGAATGAATGTTACACAAGTATTACTGGCTGGGGAAAGGCTGGGAGAAGAAGGGAGATGAGAAAGGAGGAAAAGATCAGTAGGATCGAAGTAACGGAAGCAAAGAAGAAAGTCAAACTGGGAGAAGCTCCACGAATTGGTGCTGCGTGTAGTGAAACGCTGCAGCACGGGTGAGAGATAGAAGTAGATTGGATATGGAAGATGTACGTACCTGAGAGGAAGGTAGAGTCCTTGAGGATTGGAAGTCAGGTATAATTATTTCCCTGTACAAAGGAATGGGGGAAAAAGAAGTGTATCATAATCATACGGGCATTAGTTTTCTTAGTATAATAGGAAAAGTATATGATAGGATACTTACTGACAGAGTTAGGGATAAAACATAGGATTTAGTTACAGAAGAAAAGGGAGGCTTCAGGAAGGGAAGTAGTTGCGTAAATCTAATAGTAATCCCAAGGCGTTTACTGGGAAGGATTCTAGATAAGGGAAAGAAGTAGTGTGTTGCCTTCATGGATCTGGAGGAGGCATGTGACAGAGTGGATAGACACTGAACGTGGAAAATATTAAAAGCATATGGAATAAATGGAAAGCTGTTGATTGCCGTTAAGAGCATGTATGATGGAGTTAAGGCTGCAGTCCGTGTGGATAGCGAACTGAATGAATTTTTCTGTCTGAATGTCGAACTGAAAAAGGTGTCATGTCTCCATGGCTGTTCAATATGTTCATGGATGGGATTATAAAAGAGATGCAAGATAGGGCAGTGGATGTTGGAGCGGCCCTAATGAGAGAGGGTAGCGTTTGGAAACCTCCTGTTCTGTTGTTTGCGTATGATACTGTATTGCTCTGCAACGATGGCGGGGAACTGCAAGACTTGTGAATGAGTTTGGGAGTGAATGTAAGAAACGGAATCTAAAAGTGAATGTAGGGAAGAGTAAAGTTGTGGTCTTCGAGAAAAATGAAGTCACTGAATGCACAGTGAGACTGGATGGAGAGGGAATGGAAAATGTGAGCGCATTTAAGTACTTGCATCCTGTGATGAATAAGGATGTAAATTAAAAGGATGAGAAAAGGTTACAGCAATGAAGAAAGGTTACAACAACGAAGAAAGGTTGCTGGTTCATTAAAGGCAGTGATAAGAAATAAGGAGGTGAGCATGGAAGTAAAAAAGTTGCTGCATGACAGTACTGTGATACCTACTCTGAGATATGGAAGCGAAGCTTGGAGTTTGTTGGAAGGACACAAGTCAAGAGTGGAAGCAGTGGATATGAGTTATCTCAGAGGAGCATGTGAAGTTACAAGGAGAGACAGAGTGGCAAATGAGCAAGTGAAGGATCGTTGTGGTGTGGAAGTGGATGTGACAGAAAGAGTTTGGGGATATACACTGTGGCGGTTCGGCCACGTAGAGAGGATGAAGAGAGAGAGACAAACGAAGAGAGTGTATGTGAATGAGGTGGAAGGGAGGAGAATAAGGGGGAGACCAAGGATGAGATGGAGGAATGGAGTGAAAAGGTATGAGAGAGGGGGAGTGTAAGGTGGGGGAGGTCAACAAAATGGCCTGGGACAGAGCTACATGGAGGCGATTACTTTGTGGCCAGCCTTTACGGGATTAGGATTTCTGTCTACAGATTGATAGAGGCAACGTTCCTTCTTAGTTGTAGAGGAGATAGATCATTTGTAAATCCAGGGTCATTAATTATTCTTATTGTTTTGGTAGTTCATATGTAAATGTAGGGTTATTAGAGGAGTAGACTGTAGCACCAGTTGAACAGGGCAGTACTCCCGAGGTTGATGGAAAGCTGGTGATAAGGAGAGCTGGAGCTCCCGTTTCACCAGCCCTCAGGACTTGATCCTGACCATCTCCCTTTTCTGAACATTTTCAGTGCATTCATTTACACAGAAAGTAGGCCAGCATGCTCTCATAATACCTCTACCTTCAACTGTCTACACCATACTACATGCGCATAACATATCACACCTTCTATTCACATCTTTAGTAATGGCCGCTGCAATCTTACAATCAAATGAGGTGGTACCTCGGATTTCCACCACCGGCAGGGTAGGGCTGGAGACACAGGGTCCTCCCGGTCGCCATCAAGCGACTGTGCCGGCAGCGACTGTTGCTATTTCCGGGAATGCTCGTCGGCGAAGAGGTGACGGTGCGGCCTTATTCTTTACCAACATCCGCGGCCTTACCACAAATTTAAACTCAGTTCATTTTTTCCTTCAGTCCATATCTCCTTTGGCCCTTTTCATCACAGAACCACAAATCTCACCCTCTACCGATATATCTCCATTTTGTTCTCCCGGTTACCATCTCCTTACAAACTTTCGAAACAAGGGCGGCACCTGTTGTTATATCAAATCTCAATATGCAGTTGATACTGTTTTAAACTTCACTTCATCCAGTTTTGATTACTCATTATATAAATCAAATTGCCAAAACATTACCAAATATATCTGTGTAGTTTATCGTTCCCCCAATGCTTCTTCGGAACCCAGTGTATTTGATTCCATATCCACTCAGTTGAGTAACCTTGACCTTGCCCTTGGCAATGAAATTACCATTTTGGGTGATTTTAACATACACAATGTTGAATGGTTATTGAATTCTGCCCGGACTGACGACGCTGGTCTAGAATGTGAGCTGTTTGCGGAATCGTTTAATCTCACCCAGTTGGAAAGCAACCAACCAGAATACCTGATAATCCTGACCATAATGCCCATCTCTTGGATATATTCTTGACAAATAATCCAGATCAATACAGGATAGAGGTACTGTCACCACTTGGATCCTCTGACCACAATCTCATCAAAGCCTCATTAGTTAACCCTCCTACACCTCCCCATTCCGAACCTGTCAGGGTGACCCGATGGCACTTTGGCAGGGCAGACTGGGATGGATTTAGAAATTATCTTGCTGATGTTCCATGGCAGTCTTTCTTCTCTAGTGATTCCAATTCTACCCAGTCCCACATTTGCGACTTAATACTAGCTGGTATGGATTTATTCATACCAAGTCAACAATTCACTAAAAGATCAAACTCTCCAAAATGGTTTGATGGCAATTATGCCAGAGCAACAGCCCAAAAGTCATTAGCATATAACTCTTACTTAAAATCAAAAACATCTGAATCACTCTCTCCATTTAAAATTGCTAGAAATCATGCAAAAGCTGTATTAAATCTAGCTAAATCAAACTTTCTTCAAAAGCATCAAAACTACTTAACAACCCTAATGACAACAGAATATTCTGGTCAACTCTTAATTCTTTCAATAATAACTTTAACAAGTCATCTTCCATTCCCCCACTAAAATCTTCAGATGGCAATATTACAAATGACCCACGTGGGAAAGCAGATATCTTTGCTAGTACCTTTGCAAGAAACTCTACAATAGATGATACCAGCCAGAATGTCTCAGTACTGGAACTTGATTCTCCCGAAATTGCCCCACTTAAAATACAGACAAGATTCGTAAAATCCATCCTAGACAATTTACTTACCAACAAAGCTCCAGGGCCAGATGGAATTCCGCCAATTGTTTTGAAAAAGTGTTCCCCTGAACTTGCCTCTGTCCTAGCTAAATTATTCAGACTATGCATACGTACTTCTTTATTCCCAAATTCATGGAAAGAAGCCAATATCCACCCAGTTCCGAAGAAAGGAAGTTCGTCTGACCCCTCCAATTACAGACCAATAGCTGTCACATCTTCCCTTGGTGAGGTATTTGAAACTTTAATTAATAAGCATATTGTTAAACATCTTGAATCCAACAACTTAATTAGTGATAGACAATACGGTTTTCGCCACGAAAGATCCACCATTGACATACTCAATCTCTTAACTCATACCATCCATCAATCAATTGATCTTTTTGGAGAAACTCATGCAGTAGGTCTTGATATCTCTAAAGCTTTCGACAGAGTATGGCACCGTACCCTGCTGTCCAAACTCCCTTGCTATGGACTAACGTCTTTTGTTCCTTTGATTTCTTCTTATCTTAGTGACAGGAAAATAAGAGTAAAAGTAGATGATGTATATTCGAATTTCCACTCAATTAACGCCGGCGTGCCGCAGGGATCAGTTCTGGCGCCAACCCTATTTCTGGTTCATATTAATGATCTCTTATCTGTCACTCACAATCCCGTTCACTCATATGCAGATGACTCAACACTACATAGTTCATTCACACTCAGACATCCATTTACAAAGTCTAATATCTCTACCTCTCAACTCAGTACAGCCATCTCCATAAATCAAGATCTATCTACAATCAGTCAATGGGGACAAAACAACCTTGTCTCTTTTAATGCTAGTAAAACTAAATATATACAGTTTACTAATAGACAGATATTACCAGATTTGTACATTACCTTCAGTGCTACTAATATTCCCATCTCCAAAAGTATTGAAATTCTTGGTGTCTCACTTAACAATGCCCTCAGCTGGACCTCCCATGTCAGATCACTTGCTAAAACTGCCTCAAAGAAACTTGGATTATTGTACAGAGTCTGTAACTTCTTCGCCAACGAGCAGTTAGCTATAATTTATAAGAGTCATGTGCGCTCTCAGCTTGAATATTGCTCACCCTTGTGGAATGGTTGTGGAGAGGTTGCATTAAGACAACTAGACAAAATTCAGAATAAAGCTGTTAGAATCATTAACAACCTCGCCATTACAAATAAACTACCTCCCCTGCAAGTAAGAAGGAATGTTGCCTCCCTTGCATTATTTTACAGATATTTTTTTGGCAAATGCTCAGACGAAGTTGCGTCCATGGTGCCACCTCTCCATGCCTTCCCTCGTGCTACACGGGCATCTGGTAGCGCTCATGACTGGAATGTCACTCAACCATATTGCAGAACTTCTGCCTATCAGAATTCTTTCATTCCCCGAACTGCATCTCTCTGGAACTCGCTTCCCCAGAGTTGTTTTCCTCCAAATTTCAACCTACAACTGTTCAAGTCTAACTGTTACAGATATTTTATGAACAGAGGACACCAGTAATCTGGTGTATGGATTATTTTTTTTTTTCCCATTTGTTTTTCCTTCCTCCGTTCTGTTATTAAAAAAAAAAAAATGTAAATGCAGGGTTATTAGTAAGTCTTATTGCTTTGTTTCGAATTTTATCCAGTTGTTTTAGTGCAACCTCTCCATCAACACACCAGTCCTGCATGAGACAGCCCTAGTGTGTATTCAGTTTGG